>NC_062249.1:12144244-12462426 GCF_905475465.1 Pieris napi | reverse complement strand
TAATCAGAGGGGAGAAGCCGGACCCACTAAAAATTCCTCCTGAACCCTCCATACCGCCTGCGGTACCAGACTACACCCATTCTGAATGAATGCCGTCCGGCACCGCATTGAGCTCCCCGGGGGTCGCACTAGGCATTCAACCCAGAAAGCTCAGGCGGGTATGTCCGCATAAGGGCCTGGCGACGACGCAGTGGGACGCAGTTGGACCCACGCAACTATGCGTATATTGGGCCCACCCTGCGCCTACCCACCCTTCACCTTGCCGTCGCCAAGCACAACCCCTCCGGTCGATTCAACGCACCTCCCGCTGGCGATCGACAGCCGGAAAACCGGCAAACCGGCCCCACGAAACCGAAAAACCGGTAAACCGGAAAACCGGTAAACCGGAAACCCGGCCCCATGAAACCGGAAAAACCGGTAAACCGAAAAACCGGAAAACCGGTAAACCGGCCCCATGAAACCAGAAAACCGGTAAACCGAAAAACCGGTAAAACCGGAAAACCGGCCCCACGAAACCAGAAAACCGGTAAACCGGAAAACCGGAAAACCGGTAAACCGGCCCCATGAAACCGGAAAAACCGGTAAACCGGTAAACCGGAAAACCGGAAAACCGGTAAACCGGCCCCACGAAACCAGAAAACCGGTAAACCGGAAAACCGGAAAACCGGTAAACCGGCCCCGCGAAACCAGAAGAACCGGCAAACCGGAAGAACCGATCGCCATGCCTCATGGCTACCTAGTATTGCTGCAACAACACTCGGCAGCGAGAGGTCCGTCCAAACGACCGACACCAGGTCGAGACAGTGTTGCCTCAACCAAGTGGCACATTCGGCCAGGGTGTGCAGTCACCACCCCTGAATCGCGGCACAGAGTCTCCAGATCCCCCCCAACAGGCTGGTGCAGCTATGATGGTTGTGCCACACCAACCTCCATGGGAGCGTTCCCCACAGTTGTCCCAGTCCTTGGGGCTCCCAGGCCCTTCGTCACCTTCGGAGGGTTGCAGGCCCTTCCCGCCATCTTATGGTCTGCTGGCTTCCCAGCCGTTGAGCAGACCGCGCAATGCAGCTCTTTCGAGCTGCATTCATTGGCCTTGTGGCCAGCAACCCCACATCGATAGCACACCTCCGCCAAGTCCATCGTTGAGTCACAAGTGGCTCGCACGTGACCCAACTTCTGGCACTTGTAGCACCTCAAAGGGCGGTCCTCTCGGATTTCAACCCGACAGGAGCTCCACCCAATGAGGAGCTTTCCTTGGCACACTTTCTGGGCGGCGGCGACCGGACACATGAGGAACATCTCCCCCAAGCCCCGTATCCCACGCCTCAAAATCTTACCCGGCTTGATCGCTTCAGCCGGGCACCCACCCATGGCAGCCACCGCCTCCGTCACATCCCTCTGAGTGACGCTGTCGTCAAGGTCCCGAATAAGGAGGTCCGCACATTTGACGGGCCTCCCCACCAAGGCCTCCCCCGACAGCACCACACGAAGCCTGTCCGCCAGGGCATCAGCCTTCTCCTCTCTGTCAACCCCCGGCACCTCCAGCATCCGAGCTCCCGTTGCCGTTAGCCGGATGCTGATAGTTGCAATACCAATCTCAGCCAGGTTTATACCATTTCTTGCCTTGAGTAGCACATCGGCATACGTCACCCCCCGCTCCACCGCCTCCCTCCGCAATGTGATGACCACTGCGGAAGTTTTCGGCGGAGTGAGCGAAGGCTGCACCCTGACAGACCTCTCTATAACTGCCACTCGCCCAGCCGAGGGCCCTGCGCCGCGACTCACTCCATGGTCCTCTGACCGGCCAACACGGCCACTTCCCCCACTCACAGGGGGAAGGACCGGCACAGCGGGAGAACCACCCTTCTTTCCCTTTCCCTTCTTTTTGCTGACGGTCGCCCAGCTTCCGTCACTAGGACCCCCAGAGACCCGGGGCCCCGAAAGACCTGGGGCCTCCGGGACTCTGCTCCCCTCAAAATCTTCGGGGCCCTGGGTCCCCACCACATTCGGAGCCACCGTGCCCCGACCCCCCAACGAACCCTCACGGGTGCTTGAGCCCAGGGGCCCTGCAAAATTCGGGGCCACCGGCCCCCCCCTCTCCACAAAACGCTCAGGGGCTCCCGGACCACGGGCCGATGCCGCCAGCGGAGGACGCAGCACAGGCTCAGGGAGGAGCCTGTCCCCAATCCCCGCAAGCTTGGCATCTAGCATGCCCCCAACAGCCCGCATCACCTCCCCCATAAGGCTCTCCTTCACCCCATCCAAAAGCCCCTCCATCATTTGACGGAGGGCATCCGGAGTGGAGGGACCCTCCACCGACACGGGGTGTCCCTTTGTCTGCGCTAAGTGCGCAGTGCTCTCATTGAACTCCCTCCTAAGGGCCGCAAGCTCCAGACCCAGGTCTTTTACCTGGGCCCTCAGGCGAACATTGTCCCTCAGGAGGCGCCTCCCCTCATCCCCTCCCAGGCATCTCTCCGCGAGATCCTCCACGATCTCAGCCACCTCCTTGGCTGCAACCTTCAGGTCGCGGACAAACTCACCCTTGAGGTTGCCCGACTTCGTCGCAATTTCGAAAATGCGACGAACCCGCACAGCCGTCCGCTCCTTCATCTCAGCAATGCCAAGGAGGATGACATCGTCGAAATCCTCCTCCCCGGATGACCTCACTAACCTGATATCCACACTGGCGGGAGCCCCATAATCGGAGACATTCCCCGCACCTTCTAACCTCTCTGCAAGGCGAGAGCGAGCGTTCTGACGCCGCAACTCTCCCTCCGCCTCCTCCAACCCAACCACATGAGAAGCCGCCTTTTTCGGCTTACCCTTGGCCGGTGGGGAGCAAGTTTCCTTGTTGTTGCCAACCGGGCTTTTTGTATGCGCCCGCTTCCTCTCACCGGAGCAATCCACGATACCCACATCGTCGTCACTATCCGAGGACGACGAAATCACCAACCCTTTAGCTCGCCTCATATCAAGGTGCTACTAGACCCTACCCCCAACTAACATTAGAGTCGACGACTCTATCCCCGACTCCACCTCCGCCCAGAACTCTACCCCTCTACCCAATAAATATATAAATAAATAAATAGATAAATGAATATAGACCTGGCAACACCACACAAATACAATATTAATTCCAAAATCCTAATTCTAAAATCTTAATTCTAAATAATTAAAACTAAAATTTAAAGTCTTAATCCGCTTCGGTGTGACGAAGTCCAATCTTCGGACGCCCACTCACTTCGGTGTGAGAGACGTCCAACGCGTCACGGAAAAACCCCAACCTTGGCACCAAACTTGTAAACAACAAGATGGCGGACCGACGCTTCACTAGTTTGCCCGACCTTGGCACCCAACTAGCAAACAAGATGGCGGCCGACAATTCACTTGCTGCAACTTATATTATATTGGCCAAATTAATGGGCCAAAGATAAATAATTGTAACACTCACGGTTGCACCGTAATCCCACAATAAAGACACATACAATTTATGTGTCGTCGCGACACATAAAAGGTAACACAAACACAAACACCGGGTCAATTTCCCCTCACTTTAGCCTTGTAGTTATTAAGAATATAACTACGAAGTGCACACAAACATACAAAGAAGCAGTAATTGCTACTGAATCTTTTATGCCAACTCACAGGATTTTCCGCCACTAAAAACCCACCATTGGAATTTTCCAAACGCGGAGCGAACGAAAACACAGTTGTCGCTACGACAGCTCGACGCGTACTAAAAGGAATGTCCAATTACTTAACCACTTGTAATTGCCACCCTCGGCCTAGAGCGTATTGCTACGTTCTAAGCCTACACAGGAGTATCGATATAGTTGGGTGCCCACTGCACACTATAGAATCTCAACTGTGCCCACTATGTACGGTTTAAACACTCGCCCGGCACCGTACAGCCCTACCAAAGGCCGAGAATAAATATAAATTTACACTCGGACCGGGAATCGAACCCGGAACCTCACACCCACCACGGTCACATACAAAGCCGCTTGGCTATGAGGCCCTTAAAAAAAGGAATGTCCAATTACTTAACCACTTGTAATTGCCACCCTCGGCCTAGAGCGTATTGCTACGTTCTAAGCCTACACAGGAGTATCGATATAGTTGGGTGCCCACTGCACACTATAGAATCTCAACTGTGCCCACTATGTACGGTTTAAACACTCGCCCGGCACCGTACAGCCCTACCAAAGGCCGAGAATAAATATAAATTTACACTCGGACCGGGAATCGAACCCGGAACCTCACACCCACCACGGTCACATACAAAGCCGCTTGGCTATGAGGCCCTTAACCTAACCTAACCTAACCTAACCTAACCTAACCTAACCTAACCTAACCTAACCTAACCTAACCTAACCTAACCTAACCTAACCTAACCTAACCTAACCTAACCTAACCTAACCTAACCTAACCTAACCTAACCTAACCTAACCTAACCTAACCTAACCTAACCTAACCTAACCTAACCTAACCTAACCTAACCTAACCTAACCTAACCTAACCTAACCTAACCTAACCTAACCTAACCTAACCTAACCTAACCTAACCTAACCTAACCTAACCTAACCTAACCTAACCTAACCTAACCTAACCTAACCTAACCTAACCTAACCTAACCTAACCTAACCTAACCTAACCTAACCTAACCTAACCTAACCTAACCTAACCTAACCTAACCTAACCTAACCTAACCTAACCTAACCTAACCTAACCTAACCTAACCTAACCTAACCTAACCTAACCTAACCTAACCTAACCTAACCTAACCTAACCTAACCTAACCTAACCTAACCTAACCTAACCTAACCTAACCTAACCTAACCTAACCTAACCTAACCTAACCTAACCTAACCTAACCTAACCTAACCTAACCTAACCTAACCTAACCTAACCTAACCTAACCTAACCTAACCTAACCTAACCTAACCTAACCTAACCTAACCTAACCTAACCTAACCTAACCTAACCTAACCTAACCTAACCTAACCTAACCTAACCTAACCTAACCTAACCTAACCTAACCTAACCTAACCTAACCTAACCTAACCTAACCTAACCTAACCTAACCTAACCTAACCTAACCTAACCTAACCTAACCTAACCTAACCTAACCTAACCTAACCTAACCTAACCTAACCTAACCTAACCTAACCTAACCTAACCTAACCTAACCTAACCTAACCTTTTTTTTTTTTTTTTATGAAGGAGGTTAAAATGCACAATTGCAGGCCCGCGGGCGTATGCAGTCGCTACCGCGGGGACTGTGGGGATGGTTATCTCTTATCCCTCTGCTAACCAGAGGGGAGAAACCCGACCCACTAAAAATTCCTCCTAGGCCCTCCATATCACCTGCAGTGCCAGACACATCCATTCTGAATGAATGACATCTGGCACCGCATTGAATTCCCCGGGGGTCGCACAAGGCATTCAACCCAGGGAATTCAGGCGAATATGTCCGCATAAGGGCTCAACGACGGCGCAGCTGAACGCTGTTGGGCGTACGCTCTTCGCGTCCAGCCCCCGCGCCCACGCCACGCCTTCGCCGAGCACAACCCCTCCGGCCATCGCCACACACCTCCCGCTGACGCTCAGCAGCCTCCTTCTGCAGCAAAACGCGCTCACAGAAGAAAGCTACCGCTCGCCATGCCTCTTGGCTACCAAGCATTGCTGCAACAACGCTCGGTAGCGAGAGGTCCGTCCCGATGACCGACACTAGGTCGTGGCGTTGCCTCGACCAAGTGGCACATTCAGCCAGGGTGTGCTCCGCCGTGTCCTCCGGGGCGCCACAATGGTGGCAGATGGGATGGATTTCCCGTCCCGCTACCTTGTGCAGAAACCGTCCGAAGCACCCATGCCCGGACAGCATCTGCGCCATCCGAAAGGACACAGCCCCACCCGGACGATTCACCCATTCCCGTAAAAATGGGCGAATCGCCTCCACTGTTCTTAAACCCGCCCTTGGCATAGCCAGATCATGGGCCCACCTATTAAAGGTGTCCTCCCTGGCTTGCCTCCTCGCTGGTCCGACCAATTCGGCCCATCGGCCATCTGCTCTCGTCTCACACTTGAGACGATACAGGCCACTTAGGGCCACCGCCTCGAACTCCCAGGGCGGAGTCCCCGCCAACAGGCACGCCGCCTCGAATGAGACAGTCCGATAGCAGCGAGCTGCCCGAACCGCCATCACTCGCTGCGGCCTCCTGAGCAGGGTGCGGTTCTTCGCCCCCAGCCTATCATCCCATATTGGGGCCCCATACAAGGCCATACTGCGTATGACACCGCAGTACAGCCTCCGTACACTCTGCTGAGGGCCCCCAATATTAGGCAGAAGCCTTGCTAGCGCCCCCGCTGCCCCCACTAACTTCCCCCCGAGAGCCTTAAAGTGGGCCTCAAAGTTCCAGCGACCGTCCAAGACGAGACCAAGGTATTTCATCTTGGACGACACCGGAACCCTTACTCCTTCCACCATCAGGACCGCCCCAGGAGGTGGACCATTCCTAGGGCCATGGAACAATAGGGCGTCCGTCTTATCGAGAGACACCCTAAGTCCCAGGGCCCCTATCCGTCTAACAGTAAGGGAGGTGCCAACCGTTGCAAGTCGAGCCACCTCCCCATAGCTTGCCCCACTGGCCACTACGAGGGTATCGTCTGCATAGCAGAAGACGCGCAATCCTGGCAGAAGCGCGCCCCGCAATACCCAATCGTAGGCCATGTCCCACAGGAGTGGCCCTAGGACCGAGCCTTGAGGTACCCCACACCGCACAGGGTGGTAACAGACCGTGCCCTCTCTATTGGAGTACACGATCCGTCTCTCCGCAAAATAGTCCCCCACTATCCGGCGCAGATACAGAGGGACCTCAAAAAATTCAAGGGCCTCTCCAACCACGCCAAAAGGGAGACTATTGAAGGCATTGGCAATATCTAATGATACTGCCAATGCCCTTCCACCCCCGCTAACCACCCCACCGGTGTGAGACCTCAGGTCCCGAAGAGCATCTAGCGTCGACCGACCCGCCCGAAAGCCGTACTGTGCCTCGCTCAGATCCGGCCCCTCAACAGAGAGGTGCCGGCACAACCGAGACGCCACGACCCACTCCAGCGCCTTGCCCGCCTCGTCCAAAAGGACAATAGGGCGGTAAGCCGCCGAACTGTCCGCCGGGCGGTCCTCCTTCCGCACGAGACACAGTCGTCCCGTCTTCCAAGCCACCGGGAACCGTCCACCGCGCAAACACGCGGTGTACAACTCCCGGACGGAGACCTCCATATGAGGGAGGACTACTGCCAGGACACGCGCATGCACACCATCCGGGCCAGGTGCTTTCTTGCGGGCTTTGAGACGGGTAAGGATAGCCTCCATCTCTATATCAGAGACTTCCGGAGCTATCCCTTCCTCTCCGCCCGCCACATCCCCCACAGACGCCGCCATATTCAGAGGGATAGTGTCAGAAGGCAAAGGAAACAGATCCGCCACCACCCGCTTCAGGAAGGTCGGTTCCAGACTCTCCACGAGAGGCATCCCCGTACCTTTCAGCCTCTTACGAGCCGATCGGTAGGGGCGCCCCCATGGATCATCATTCAACCCCCGAAGCATCTCCTGATGAGTCCTTTCCTTTGCCTCACAGATAGCCCCCTGGAGAGCCTTCTTGCGATCATTATAGATCAACCGAAGGCCCTCCGTGACATTGGGGCTATCTCCCCTCCTCCGGCGGCTCCTGTAGTAGGCCCTTCTGGCCTCACCACATGCGCCTCGGAGATTGCCAATCTCCGATGTCCACCAGTAGACTGCTCTCCTCCCCTTCGGCGGCCTCCATTTGGGCATTGCCGCATCCGACACCCTTCGGAGACTTAGGCTCAGTCTGCCAGCTCCTTCATCTACATCCAGAACACCAGTGGGCGCACACCACCCCTCGACAATTGCCACCTCCTGCGCAATCTGACGGTCCAGTCGGCCTATGGACCAGCGAGGAAATCTCATCCGAGTCTGCCCCCGCACATCCCACCTCATCGAAGTGGAGACCCACATCTGGATATAACGATGATCCGATAGGGTCTCCACTCCGTCCAGCACAGTCCATGCCGTCGTTACCCGGGCCGCCGCCACAGAAGCAAGGGTCACATCCACCCTTGAACTGCCCTGTGGGCGGACACAGGTGGGCTCCGTTCCCTCGTTTAAGAATACGAGGCCCAACTCCGCCGCCCACTCCTCCAGAACCGGGCCCCTCCGACACGACACCCTGTCACCCCAGGTGGGAGACCTCGCATTAAGGTCTCCCATGAGGATAAGGGGCCGCGGAAGAGCCCCCCGTATGGCCAGGCCCATGGCATCAAGGAAACCCTCGAAATGGCTCAGACGCTCATTGGGGGAAAAATACGCTCCGACGAACGTCCATTCCCCCCAATCAGCCAGAACAAACCCAGAACCTCTCTCTCTTAGAGAGAGAGGAGGTCCATGCGGCCGAGCAATCACAGCCGCATCACCTCGAAGGTCCCCCACCCATGAGCTCTGTCGCGACACATAGTAGGGCTCAGTAACAACGGCCGCCATCACCCCCCACTCCGCCATCGACTGCAGGAACAAGTCCTGAGCCGCAGCGGAGCGCCTTAAATTCCCCTGAAGGAGGCTAGTAAGGCTGTCAGACATTTTATTTGTTTGACAGCTCTACACCAACCTCCATGGGAGCATTCCCCACCACCGTGCTGGACGCTACAGGGGCATACGGGGCCCCCCTCCGCCTTGGAGGGTTGCAGGCCCTACCCCCCATTTTGTGGTCTGCCGGCTTCCCAGCCGCTGAGCAGACCACACAATGCAGCTCTTTCGAGCTGCACTCATGGGCCTTGTGACCTACAACCCCACATCTAAAGCACGCCTCCGCCATGTCCACCGCCGAGGTACAGGTGACCCGCACGTGACCAAACTCCTGGCACTTAAAGCACCTCAAAGGGCGATCCTCTCGGATTTCAACCCGACAGGAGCTCCACCCAATGAGGAGCTTTCCTTGGCACACTTTCTCGGCGGCGGCGACCGGACACAGGAGGAACATCTCCCCCAAGCCCCGTATCCCACGCCTCCAAATCTTACCTGGCTTGATCGCTTCAGCCAGGCACCCACCCATGGCAGCCACCGCCTCCGTCACATCCCTCTCAGTGATGCTGTCGTCGAGGTCCCGAATAAGGAGGTCCGCACATTTGACGGGCCTCCCCACCAAGGCCTCCTCCGACAGCACCACACGAAGCCTAGCCGCCAGGGCATCAGCCTTCTCCTCCCTGTCAACCCCCGGCACCTCCAGCATCCGAGCTCCCGTTGCTGTTAGCCGGATGCTGATACTTGCGATACCAATCTCAGCCAGGCTAATACCATTTCTGGCCTTGGTTAACACGTCGGCATACGTCACCCCCCGCTCCACCGCCTCCCTCCGCAATGTGATGACCACTGCGGAAGTTTTCGGCGGAGTGAGCGAAGGCTGCACCCTGACAGACCGCCCAGCCGAGGGCCCTGCGCCGTGACCCACTCCATGGTCCTGTGCCTGGCCCACACGGCCACTTCCCCCACTCACAGGGGGAAGGACCGGCGCAGCGGGAGAACCACTCTTCTTCCCCTTTCCTTTTCCCTTCTTCTTTTTTTTGGTGACGGTCGCCCAGCTTCCGTCACCAGGACCCCCAGAGCCCTGGGGTCCCAAAAGACCTGGGGCCTCCGGGACTCTGCTCCCCTCAAAAACTTCGGGGCCCTGGGTCCCCACCACATTCGGAGCCACCGTGCCCCGACCCCCCAATGAACCCTCACGGGTCCTTGAGCCCTGGGGCCCCGTTAAATTCGGGGCCCCCGGGCCCCCCCTCTCTACAAAACGCTCGGGGCTCTGACCACGGGCCGATGCCGCCAGCGGAGGACGCAGCACAGGCTCAGGGAGGAGCCTGTCCCCAATCCCCGCAAGCTTGGCATCCAACATGCCCCCAACAGCCCGCATCACATCCCCCATAAGATTCTCCCTCACCCCGTCCAAAAGCCCCTCCATCATTTGACGGAGGGCATCTGGAGTGGAGGGACCCTCCACCGACACGGAGTGTCCCTTTGCCTGCGCAAAGTGCGCAGTGCGTTCATTAAAATCCCTCCTAAGGGCCGCAAGCTCCAGACCCAGGTCTTTTACCTGGGCCCTCAGGCGAACATTGTCTCTTTGGAGACGCCTATCCTCATCCCCCCTGAGGCATCTGTCGGCGAGATCCTCCACCATCTCGCCCATATCTTTCGCCGCAACCTTTAGGTCGCGCACAAACTTACCTTTAAGGTTGCCCGACTTCACCGCAATCTCTATGATTTGGTGAACCCGGGCAGCCGACTTCTCCTTGATCTCAGGAACCCCCAAGAGAACCACTGCGTCCTCGTAATCCTCCCATGATGAGAGGGGCCCGTCCGGAGCCTTCACTGAGCTTGCTGAGGCCCCATCCTGTAAATGGCCCCCAGCACCACGCTTTTCCTCTCCAGGGAGAGGCCAGGCCTCAAGATCCCGCAACTCACTCTGCGCCACCTCCAAACCCACCACATGAGAAGCCGCCTTTTTTGGTGGCTTACCCTTGGCAGGTGGAGAAGATGGAGAAGAACTTCCCTTCCCATCCCGCCCTGGGCTCTTAGCATGACCCCGCTTTCTAAAACAAGTGCCAATAGGCACATCGTCGTCACTATCGGACGACGACGGAAACCTCCCCATAATCCTCCTCATCAATGAAGATGCATGTATGAAATGGATGAATACAATGAAATAATATAAATAATATAATACACCACACAAAACTAAATTAAATTAAGATTAACTCTAACTTAAAATTAAAATCAAAATTAAAATTAAAATTAAAATTAAAATTAAAATTAGACTTAAAATTAAATATAATGTCTTAATCCACTTCGGTGTAAATCTTCCACGTTCACTCACTGCGGTGTGAGAGACGTCCGCCAACACCGACGCGTCACAGCGCCTCACTTGACACCAAATTTACGACAAGATGGCGTCGTATATTGTAACATAAATGATGAATGATGCTAACATCAATATCTCAGCCCTCCCTGCTCCAAACCAGACTATGTTGATACCAATCAAACCGCCTTATTGAGACGAAGGCGATGGTTATCTCTTCTAGGTCATCAGACCACCCTCCGAAATAATATGGTTTAAAAACCACCTCAAAACTAAAAGTAATTTTTTAGCCAACTCTGTGAGCCGATTTTAAAAATAAAAGTGCTCACATAGTCACTGCAATCCAACACATAGAATAAGTTCTAAAAACTTATACGTCGTCACGACAAAAACAACACAAACACACCGGGTCAATTTCCCACTCACTTATGCCTTGTAGTTATTAATGTTTATAACTTACAAGGTTCACACACACATCAAAATGATCAGTATTAATTCCTGAATCTTATGAAACCATTCACAAAATTATCAGACACAAAAATCCCACATAGGATTTTTATAGCCGCGGAGCGAACGAAAACGCAGTTGCCGCTACGACAGCTCGACGCGTACTAAAAGAGATGTTGAATTACTGACCACTTGTAATTGCCATCCTCGGCCTAGAGCGTATTGCTACGTTCTAAACCTACACAGTCTTCTTTCTTAGGTAGCATACTCACTGCTTGCCTTAGAAATTCAACCGTGCCCTCCATGTACGGTTTAAGCACTCGCCCGGTACCGCACAACCCTCCCAAAGGCCGAGAACAAATTTAAATTAAATTAAAACTTGCCCTCGAACCGGGAATCGAACCCGGTACCCCTCACCTAGCTGCCACTTAATAAGACCGCTAGGCTATGAGGCCCTTAAAAGGAATGTCCAATTACTTAACCACTTGTAATTGCCACCCTCGGCCTAGAGCGTATTGCTACGTTCTAAGCCTACACAGGAGTATCGATATAGTTGGGTGCCCACTGCACACTATAGAATCTCAACTGTGCCCACTATGTACGGTTTAAACACTCGCCCGGCACCGTACAGCCCTACCAAAGGCCGAGAATAAATATAAATTTATTCTCGGACCGGGAATCGAACCCGGAACCTCACACCCACCACGGTCACATACAAAGCCGCTTGGCTATGAGGCCCTTAAAAAGGAATGTTGAATTACTTAACCACTTGTAATTGCCATCCTCACACAGGAGTATCGATATAGTTGGGTGCCCACTGCACACTATAGAATCTCAACTGTGCCCACTATGTACGGTTTAAACACTCGCCCGGCACCGTACAGCCCTACCAAAGGCCGAGAATAAATATAAATTTACACTCGGACCGGGAATCGAACCCGGAACCTCACACCCACCACGGTCACATACAAAGCCGCTTGGCTATGAGGCCCTTAAAAAGGAATGTCCAATTACTTAACCACTTGTAATTGCCACCCTCGGCCTAGAGCGTATTGCTACGTTCTAAGCCTACACAGGAGTATCGATATAGTTGGGTGCCCACTGCACACTATAGAATCTCAACTGTGCCCACTATGTACGGTTTAAACACTCGCCCGGCACCGTACAGCCCTACCAAAGGCCGAGAATAAATATAAATTTATACTCGGACCGGGAATCGAACCCGGAACCTCACACCCACCACGGTCACATACAAAGCCGCTTGGCTATGAGGCCCTTAATGTTGAATTACTTAACCACTTGTAATTGCCATCCTCACACAGGAGTATCGATATAGTTGGGTGCCCACTGCACACTATAGAATCTCAACTGTGCCCACTATGTACGGTTTAAACACTCGCCCGGCACCGTACAGCCCTACCAAAGGCCGAGAATAAATATAAATTTACACTCGGACCGGGAATCGAACCCGGAACCTCACACCCACCACGGTCACATACAAAGCCGCTTGGCTATGAGGCCCTTAAAAAGGAATGTTGAATTACTTAACCACTTGTAATTGCCATCCTCACACAGGAGTATCGATATAGTTGGGTGCCCACTGCACACTATAGAATCTCAACTGTGCCCACTATGTACGGTTTAAACACTCGCCCGGCACCGTACAGCCCTACCAAAGGCCGAGAATAAATATAAATTTACACTCGGACCGGGAATCGAACCCGGAACCTCACACCCACCACGGTCACATACAAAGCCGCTTGGCTATGAGGCCCTTAAAAAGGAATGTTGAATTACTTAACCACTTGTAATTGCCATCCTCACACAGGAGTATCGATATAGTTGGGTGCCCACTGCACACTATAGAATCTCAACTGTGCCCACTATGTACGGTTTAAACACTCGCCCGGCACCGTACAGCCCTACCAAAGGCCGAGAATAAATATAAATTTACACTCGGACCGGGAATCGAACCCGGAACCTCACACCCACCACGGTCACATACAAAGCCGCTTGGCTATGAGGCCCTTAAAAAGGAATGTCCAATTACTTAACCACTTGTAATTGCCACCCTCGGCCTAGAGCGTATTGCTACGTTCTAAGCCTACACAGGAGTATCGATATAGTTGGGTGCCCACTGCACACTATAGAATCTCAACTGTGCCCACTATGTACGGTTTAAGCACTCGCCCGGCACCGTACAGCCCTACCAAAGGCCGAGAATAAATATAAATTTACACTCGGACCGGGAATCGAACCCGGAACCTCACACCCACCACGGTCACATACAAAGCCGCTTGGCTATGAGGCCCTTAAAAGGAATGTCCAATTACTAACCACTTGTAATTGCCACTCTCGGCCTAGAGCGTATTGCTACGTTCTAAGCCTACACAGGAGTATCGATATAGTTGGGTGCCCACTGCACACTATAGAATCTCAACTGTGCCCACTATGTACGGTTTAAGCACTCGCCCGGCACCGTACAGCCCTACCAAAGGCCGAGAATAAATATAAATTTACACTCGGACCGGGAATCGAACCCGGAACCTCACACCCACCACGGTCACATACAAAGCCGCTTGGCTATGAGGCCCTTAAAAGGAATGTCCAATTACTTAACCACTTGTAATTGCCACCCTCGGCCTAGAGCGTATTGCTACGTTCTAAGCCTACACAGGAGTATCGATATAGTTGGGTGCCCACTGCACACTATAGAATCTCAACTGTGCCCACTATGTACGGTTTAAACACTCGCCCGGCACCGTACAGCCCTACCAAAGGCCGAGAATAAATTTATATTTATTCTCGGACCGGGAATCGAACCCGGAACCTCACACCCACCACGGTCACATACAAAGCCGCTTGGCTATGAGGCCCTTAAAAAGGAATGTCCAATTACTTAACCACTTGTAATTGCCACCCTCGGCCTAGAGCGTATTGCTACGTTCTAAGCCTACACAGGAGTATCGATATAGTTGGGTGCCCACTGCACACTATAGAATCTCAACTGTGCCCACTATGTACGGTTTAAACACTCGCCCGGCACCGTACAGCCCTACCAAAGGCCGAGAATAAATATAAATTTACACTCGGACCGGGAATCGAACCCGGAACCTCACACCCACCACGGTCACATACAAAGCCGCTTGGCTATGAGGCCCTTTAAAAGGAATGTTGAATTACTTAACCACTTGTAATTGCCATCCTCACACAGGAGTATCGATATAGTTGGGTGCCCACTGCACACTATAGAATCTCAACTGTGCCCACTATGTACGGTTTAAACACTCGCCCGGCACCGTACAGCCCTACCAAAGGCCGAGAATAAATATAAATTTACACTCGGACCGGGAATCGAACCCGGAACCTCACACCCACCACGGTCACATACAAAGCCGCTTGGCTATGAGGCCCTTAAAAAGGAATGTTGAATTACTTAACCACTTGTAATTGCCATCCTCACACAGGAGTATCGATATAGTTGGGTGCCCACTGCACACTATAGAATCTCAACTGTGCCCACTATGTACGGTTTAAACACTCGCCCGGCACCGTACAGCCCTACCAAAGGCCGAGAATAAATATAAATTTACACTCGGACCGGGAATCGAACCCGGAACCTCACACCCACCACGGTCACATACAAAGCCGTTTGGCTATGAGGCCCTTAACCTAACCTAACCTAACCTAACCTAACCTAACCTAACCTAACCTAACCTAACCTAACCTAACCTAACCTAACCTAACCTAACCTAACCTAACCTAACCTAACCTAACCTAACCTAACCTAACCTAACCTAACCTAACCTAACCTAACCTAACCTAACCTAACCTAACCTAACCTTTTTTTTTTTTTTTTATGAAGGAGGTTAAAATGCACAATTGCAGGCCCGCGGGCGTATGCAGTCGCTACCGCGGGGACTGTGGGGATGGTTATCTCTTATCCCTCTGCTAACCAGAGGGGAGAAACCCGACCCACTAAAAATTCCTCCTAGGCCCTCCATATCACCTGCAGTGCCAGACACATCCATTCTGAATGAATGACATCTGGCACCGCATTGAATTCCCCGGGGGTCGCACAAGGCATTCAACCCAGGGAATTCAGGCGAATATGTCCGCATAAGGGCTCAACGACGGCGCAGCTGAACGCTGTTGGGCGTACGCTCTTCGCGTCCAGCCCCCGCGCCCACGCCACGCCTTCGCCGAGCACAACCCCTCCGGCCATCGCCACACACCTCCCGCTGACGCTCAGCAGCCTCCTTCTGCAGCAAAACGCGCTCACAGAAGAAAGCTACCGCTCGCCATGCCTCTTGGCTACCAAGCATTGCTGCAACAACGCTCGGTAGCGAGAGGTCCGTCCCGATGACCGACACTAGGTCGTGGCGTTGCCTCGACCAAGTGGCACATTCAGCCAGGGTGTGCTCCGCCGTGTCCTCCGGGGCGCCACAATGGTGGCAGATGGGATGGATTTCCCGTCCCGCCACCTTGTGCAGAAACCGTCCGAAGCACCCATGCCCGGACAGCATCTGCGCCATCCGAAAGGACACAGCCCCACCCGGACGATTCACCCATTCCCGTAAAAATGGGCGAATCGCCTCCACTGTTCTTAAACCCGCCCTTGGCATAGCCAGATCATGGGCCCACCTATTAAAGGTGTCCTCCCTGGCTTGCCTCCTCGCTGGTCCGACCAATTCGGCCCATCGGCCATCTGCTCTCGTCTCACACTTGAGACGATACAGGCCACTTAGGGCCACCGCCTCGAACTCCCAGGGCGGAGTCCCCGCCAACAGGCACGCCGCCTCGAATGAGACAGTCCGATAGCAGCGAGCTGCCCGAACCGCCATCACTCGCTGCGGCCTCCTGAGCAGGGCGCGGTTCTTCGCCCCCAGCCTATCATCCCATATTGGGGCCCCATACAAGGCCATACTGCGTATGACACCGCAGTACAGCCTCCGTACACTCTGCTGAGGGCCCCCAATATTAGGCAGAAGCCTTGCTAGCGCCCCCGCTGCCCCCACTAACTTCCCCCCGAGAGCCTTAAAGTGGGCCTCAAAGTTCCAGCGACCGTCCAAGACGAGACCAAGGTATTTCATCTTGGACGACACCGGAACCCTTACTCCTTCCACCATCAGGACCGCCCCAGGAGGTGGACCATTCCTAGGGCCATGGAACAATAGGGCGTCCGTCTTATCGAGAGACACCCTAAGTCCCAGGGCCCCTATCCGTCTAACAGTAAGGGAGGTGCCAACCGTTGCAAGTCGAGCCACCTCCCCATAGCTTGCCCCACTGGCCACTACGAGGGTATCGTCTGCATAGCAGAAGACGCGCAATCCTGGCAGAAGCGCGCCCCGCAATACCCAATCGTAGGCCATGTCCCACAGGAGTGGCCCTAGGACCGAGCCTTGAGGTACCCCACACCGCACAGGGTGGTAACAGACCGTGCCCTCTCTATTGGAGTACACGATCCGCCTCTCCGCAAAATAGTCCCCCACTATCCGGCGCAGATACAGAGGGACCTCAAAAAATTCAAGGGCCTCTCCAACCACGCCAAAAGGGAGACTATTGAAGGCATTGGCAATATCTAATGATACTGCCAATGCCCTTCCACCCTCGCTAACCACCCCACCGGTGTGAGACCTCAGGTCCCGAAGAGCATCTAGCGTCGACCGACCCGCCCGAAAGCCGTACTGTGCCTCGCTCAGATCCGGCCCCTCAACAGAGAGGTGCCGGCACAACCGAGACGCCACGACCCACTCCAGCGCCTTGCCCGCCTCGTCCAAAAGGACAATAGGGCGGTAAGCCGCCGAACTGTCCGCCGGGCGGTCCTCCTTCCGCACGAGACACAGTCGTCCCGTCTTCCAAGCCACCGGGAACCGTCCACCGCGCAAACACGCAGTGTACAACTCCCGGACGGAGACCTCCATATGAGGGAGGACTACTGCCAGGACACGCGCATGCACACCATCCGGGCCAGGTGCTTTCTTGCGGGCTTTGAGACGGGTAAGGATAGCCTCCATCTCTATATCAGAGACTTCCGGAGCTATCCCTTCCTCTCCGCCCGCCACATCCCCCACAGACGCCGCCATATTCAGAGGGATAGTGTCAGAAGGCAAAGGAAACAGATCCGCCACCACCCGCTTCAGGAAGGTCGGTTCCAGACTCTCCACGAGAGGCATCCCCGTACCTTTCAGCCTCTTACGAGCCGATCGGTAGGGGCGCCCCCATGGATCATCATTCAACCCCCGAAGCATCTCCTGATGAGTCCTTTCCTTTGCCTCACAGATAGCCCCCTGGAGAGCCTTCTTGCGATCATTATAGATCAACCGAAGGCCCTCCGTGACATTGGGGCTATCTCCCCTCCTCCGGCGGCTCCTGTAGTAGGCCCTTCTGGCCTCACCACATGCGCCTCGGAGATTGCCAATCTCCGATGTCCACCAGTAGACCGCTCTCCTCCCCTTCGGCGGCCTCCATTTGGGCATTGCCGCATCCGACACCCTTCGGAGACTTAGGCTCAGTCTGCCAGCTCCTTCATCTACATCCAGAACACCAGTGGGCGCACACCACCCCTCAACAATTGCCACCTCCTGCGCAATCTGACGGTCCAGTCGGCCTATGGACCAGCGAGGAAATCTCATCCGAGTCTGCCCCCGCACATCCCACCTCATCGAAGTGGAGACCCACATCTGGATATAACGATGATCCGATAGGGTCTCCACTCCGTCCAGCACAGTCCATGCCGTCGTTACCCGGGCCGCCGCCGCAGAAGCAAGGGTCACATCCACCCTTGAACTGCCCTGTGGGCGGACACAGGTGGGCTCCGTTCCCTCGTTTAAGAATACGAGGCCCAACTCCGCCGCCCACTCCTCCAGAACCGGGCCCCTCCGACACGACACCCTGTCACCCCAGGTGGGAGACCTCGCATTAAGGTCTCCCATGAGGATAAGGGGCCGCGGAAGAGCCCCCCGTATGGCCAGGCCCATGGCATCAAGGAAACCCTCGAAATGGCTCAGACGCTCATTGGGGGAAAAATACGCTCCGACGAACGTCCATTCCCCCCAATCAGCCAGAACAAACCCAGAACCTCTCTCTCTTAGAGAGAGAGGAGGTCCATGCGGCCGAGCAATCACAGCCGCATCACCTCGAAGGTCCCCCACCCATGAGCTCTGTCGCGACACATAGTAGGGCTCAGTAACAACGGCCGCCATCACCCCCCACTCCGCCATCGACTGCAGGAACAAGTCCTGAGCCGCAGCGGAGCGCCTTAAATTCCCCTGAAGGAGGCTAGTAAGGCTGTCAGACATTTTATTTGTTTGACAGCTCTACACCAACCTCCATGGGAGCATTCCCCACCACCGTGCTGGACGCTACAGGGGCATACGGGGCCCCCCTCCGCCTTGGAGGGTTGCAGGCCCTACCCCCCATTTTGTGGTCTGCCGGCTTCCCAGCCGCTGAGCAGACCACACAATGCAGCTCTTTCGAGCTGCACTCATGGGCCTTGTGACCTACAACCCCACATCTAAAGCACGCCTCCGCCATATCCACCGCCGAGGTACAGGTGACCCGCACGTGACCAAACTCCTGGCACTTAAAGCACCTCAAAGGGCGATCCTCTCGGATTTCAACCCGACAGGAGCTCCACCCAATGAGGAGCTTTCCTTGGCACACTTTCTCGGCGGCGGCGACCGGACACAGGAGGAACATCTCCCCCAAGCCCCGTATCCCACGCCTCCAAATCTTACCTGGCTTGATCGCTTCAGCCAGGCACCCACCCATGGCAGCCACCGCCTCCGTCACATCCCTCTCAGTGATGCTGTCGTCGAGGTCCCGAATAAGGAGGTCCGCACATTTGACGGGCCTCCCCACCAAGGCTTCCTCCGACAGCACCACACGAAGCCTAGCCGCCAGGGCATCAGCCTTCTCCTCCCTGTCAACCCCCGGCACCTCCAGCATCCGAGCTCCCGTTGCTGTTAGCCGGATGCTGATACTTGCGATACCAATCTCAGCCAGGCTAATACCATTTCTGGCCTTGGTTAACACGTCGGCATACGTCACCCCCCGCTCCACCGCCTCCCTCCGCAATGTGATGACCACTGCGGAAGTTTTCGGCGGAGTGAGCGAAGGCTGCACCCTGACAGACCGCCCAGCCGAGGGCCCTGCGCCGTGACCCACTCCATGGTCCTGTGCCTGGCCCACACGGCCACTTCCCCCACTCACAGGGGGAAGGACCGGCGCAGCGGGAGAACCACTCTTCTTCCCCTTTCCTTTTCCCTTCTTCTTTTTTTTGGTGACGGTCGCCCAGCTTCCGTCACCAGGACCCCCAGAGCCCTGGGGCCCCAAAAGACCTGGGGCCTCCGGGACTCTGCTCCCCTCAAAAACTTCGGGGCCCTGGGTCCCCACCACATTCGGAGCCACCGTGCCCCGACCCCCCAATGAACCCTCACGGGTCCTTGAGCCCTGGGGCCCCGTTAAATTCGGGCCCCCCGGGCCCCCCCTCTCTACAAAACGCTCGGGGTTCTGACTACGGGCCGATGCCGCCAGCGGAGGACGCAGCACAGGCTCAGGGAGGAGCCTGTCCCCAATCCCCGCAAGCTTGGCATCCAACATGCCCCCAACAGCCCGCATCACATCCCCCATAAGATTCTCCCTCACCCCGTCCAAAAGCCCCTCCATCATTTGACGGAGGGCATCTGGAGTGGAGGGACCCTCCACCGACACGGAGTGTCCCTTTGCCTGCGCAAAGTGCGCAGTGCGTTCATTAAAATCCCTCCTAAGGGCCGCAAGCTCCAGACCCAGGTCTTTTACCTGGGCCCTCAGGCGAACATTGTCTCTTTGGAGACGCCTATCCTCATCCCCCCTGAGGCATCTGTCGGCGAGATCCTCCACCATCTCGCCCATATCTTTCGCCGCAACCTTTAGGTCGCGCACAAACTTACCTTTAAGGTTGCCCGACTTCACCGCAATCTCTATGATTTGGTGAACCCGGGCAGCCGACTTCTCCTTGATCTCAGGAACCCCCAAGAGAACCACTGCGTCCTCGTAATCCTCCCATGATGAGAGGGGCCCGTCCGGAGCCTTCACTGAGCTTGCTGAGGCCCCATCCTGTAAATGGCCCCCAGCACCACGCTTTTCCTCTCCAGGGAGAGGCCAGGCCTCAAGATCCCGCAACTCACTCTGCGCCACCTCCAAACCCACCACATGAGAAGCCGCCTTTTTTGGTGGCTTACCCTTGGCAGGTGGAGAAGATGGAGAAGAACTTCCCTTCCCATCCCGCCCTGGGCTCTTAGCATGACCCCGCTTTCTAAAACAAGTGCCAATAGGCACATCGTCGTCACTATCGGACGACGACGGAAACCTCCCCATAATCCTCCTCATCAATGAAGATGCATGTATGAAATGGATGAATACAATGAAATAATATAAATAATATAATACACCACACAAAACTAAATTAAATAAAGATTAACTCTAACTTAAAATTAAAATCAAAATTAAAATTAAAATTAAAATTAAAATTAAAATTAAAATTAGACTTAAAATTAAATATAATGTCTTAATCCACTTCGGTGTAAATCTTCCACGTTCACTCACTGCGGTGTGAGAGACGTCCGCCAACACCGACGCGTCACAGCGCCTCACTTGACACCAAATTTACGACAAGATGGCGTCGTATATTGTAACATAAATGATGAATGATGCTAACATCAATATCTCAGCCCTCCCTGCTCCAAACCAGACTATGTTGATACCAATCAAACCGCCTTATTGAGACGAAGGCGATGGTTATCTCTTCTAGGTCATCAGACCACCCTCCGAAATAATATGGTTTAAAAACCACCTCAAAACTAAAAGTAATTTTTTAGCCAACTCTGTGAGCCGATTTTAAAAATAAAAGTACTCACATAGTCACTGCAATCCAACACATAGAATAAGTTCTAAAAACTTATACGTCGTCACGACAAAAACAACACAAACACACCGGGTCAATTTCCCACTCACTTATGCCTTGTAGTTATTAATGTTTATAACTTACAAGGTTCACACACACATCAAAATGATCAGTATTAATTCCTGAATCATATGAAACCATTCACAAAATTATCAGACACAAAAATCCCACATAGGATTTTTATAGCCGCGGAGCGAACGAAAACGCAGTTGCCGCTACGACAGCTCGACGCGTACTCCAACCTAACCTAACCTAACCTAACCTAACCTAACCTAACCTAACCTAACCTAACCTAACCTAACCTAACCTAACCTAACCTAACCTAACCTAACCTAACCTAACCTAACCTAACCTAACCTAACCTAACCTAACCTAACCTAACCTAACCTAACCTAACCTAACCTAACCTAACCTAACCTAACCTAATCTAACCTAACCTAACCTAACCTAACCTAACCTAACCTAACCTAACCTAACCTAACCTAACCTAACCTAACCTAACCTAACCTAACCTAACCTAACCTAACCTAACCTAACCTAACCTAACCTAACCTAACCTAACCTAACCTAACCTAACCTAACCTAACCTAACCTAACCTAACCTAACCTTACCTAACCTAACCTAACCTAACCTAACCTAACCTAACCTAACCTAACCTAACCTAACCTAACCTAACCTAACCTAACCTAACCTAACCTAACCTAACCTAACCTAACCTAACCTAACCTAACCTAACCAGTCCGCGTCCAAACGCCACCCGAAACGGTCGAACTCACGTCGCTCCGCGCCTCAAAAAAGTTTGCAAAAATAATAACAGTGGTTTTTCTTAAGTGTTGAGTAAAGTGTTACATATCAATAGATGCGCGCTTCTGCGATCTATCCAATAGTGGTAAATTCAGTTTTAAAAGTTTTAGTTTTACATTTAATTTTCACAAAAAACAGTAAATTTTTCGGTTTTTTGACTTTTAAAAATAGTTTCAGTTATTAAAAAATTGTTTTTGTGGTGTAGTTGAATAGAGTGCATTAAGACGGACATTTCGACCCAAATTTGGTCGATAAGGGTCCATAACTGAGGATTTCACGGACAAAACCGCAGAAAAAGGTTAACAACTTTTTATTTAGATCTGTGACAGTTACTTATTATAGCTTAAAACGATAGTCCTAATTGAGGGCTATCGCTTGATACCCAGTTTATAATTTTGGACCCAAGGAATAATTTTCTAGAGGCAAAAAACACCAAAAATAAGGATTTTCCCCACCAGCAAGCGGCCCCACAACACACAATTAATCTAATATGTCTATAAGATGCGCTAGACGGAAAGGTATCTTTTGACATATCTCACTACAAAATCGGACCAGAAATATCCTCTCGGACCAAGGGAAAACCGTTTTTTTGGGGTTAACCACCCCCAAACATCAGAACACCAAATCCAAATTACGATAAGGACAAAGTACAGAAAATAACCTACCGACTGACACCAATATCATCAATATTCGCCCAGTAATTCAGGAACCACGACCAGGAATAGCTTGGAATCCAGGGTTTCCAGGGGATCCACACCTCCGAAAAATCGGAATCTACCACCATCTTATAGCCCGCACAAGATTCCATCGGATTAGTTCCAAACCGCACATCACACTTTTTCACCTGCCCAACTGGACACCAAGTCATCAGGCGACCAGCTGGAACAGCTCCTGCTCCAACACCATCGGCTTGTCCTCTCCGGGGGCAGCCAGAAAACACCTATCACCACTACATTACGAGCAACAGCTGGCGAGCAATCCTGGTCCTTAACACAAGGTAGGGTGGATTACCAGCCCCATATTTATAAATTTTTCATATTCCCAAATTTTTATGCTAAACCCGTCGAGCTTGGGCTTATTTTAACCGGCTCGGCGAGCTCTATTTGATAGTGTACAGTGTTCCTGTCAAAACCCCCCCTCCACCCCACAATACAGGTTTTTACCCCCCACCCTGACAAAATCTTCCCCCCCACCCCCACCCCCTCGAGTTGGGTATCAAACGACTCAGCTCGAAGAGGTGAATACACCTGTCCACATTTCAGCCCCCCCTCACCCCCCCTCACCCTCCACCAGCAAAATGTTACCCCGAACTCCACCCAAACCAACAAACAAAGCCTCTACTCCCTCTACGTCCTCAACACCAGCAAGACGGACTTTAGTAGAGATGTTGAGCCCGGCCTTCGCTCGCGAAAAACGCCCAACAGAGTCGGCTCATATGGAGATGGCCAGAGAATACAGGCAGACAGGCCTACAAGCTCTCTCTGCCTCTCGCAACATTAAGGGCGAACTAAAAGCCGCTATTACCGAGGCAATCGAAGGTCTTTTTGGAGTCGTTGGCCTAATTGACCCTCCACCCACCATCCGCACCACCCCTCCCGTTCCCACACCACTTACACCACAGGCTGACAAATCTTCAGCATCCACAACTACTACACCCAAATCTACAACACTTGCAATTTGCACCACACAAACACAACTTGTACACAAAATTGAGGCCCACTCTCGGCTACTCGAGGAGTCGAACAGGGTTATGCAGGAACACACGAGGGCTTTAAAGGCATGTCCTAAACCCGTGCCGACGGAAATACAGCCAGTAGTGGCGGACCTGAATAAGATTCATCAATCCTACGCTAAGACCGCCGCCACGCCCAAACCTCCTGCAGGCCCTTCCGTCGTAGTGTCCGGAGAGGGTCTCAACACAGCCGAGCAATTACTAACACAGATAAGCAGAACAGTTGACTTCAGACGGGGCGGATACGCCCCTTTAAAGGTCACCCCGCTTTCTAAAAATAAGATCAAATTAGTGTTCGAAAGAGACGAGCATAAACAACACACACTTACACAATTACAGACAAATACAATCATAAAAACACAGGAGGAAAAACGGATCGATCCGATGATAATACTCAAAGGTATTAACAAATTAATACCCGAAACCGAATTGACAAAGACGATCAAGGATCAAAACCCGACACTTACTGATCACACATTTAGCACCAAATTCATATCAAAAAACAGGAACACAACTCTTTATAACGTAGTACTAAACACCACACCCTCTGCCTGGAAGGCGTTTGCCGACCTAGGCAGAGTTAACATAGGGATGCAGCGGGTCCACAGCGAGAACTTTTCACCGTTTAGGCAGTGCCAAAACTGCCTAAACTTCGGACACACCAAGAGCCGCTGCCCCAACACCACACCCACATGCGCCAAGTGCTCCGCTCACCACCCCACAGCGGAGTGCAAGGCCGAAGTACATAACTGCACCAATTGCGCCGAACATAATAAACAATTTAACACCAACACTGGCACTCTACACCGCGCTGATTCTGACAAGTGCCCTAAAGTAAGGGCCATGCGGGCCCGTGTCGAGGCTAAAATTAATTACACATAAATTCCCAACATACACAACAACATCTAATATAATCACTCGAATAAACACAATAAACACAGTAACACAATCACACAAAAACATTAATTAATAGCGACCTCACACGCGTCTCTCGCCCGGGGGCATTTGTCCACCTACACAAATAACACACAACAACATAAACGCCATCTCACAACAAACATTAATTACCACCACCCCTCCCATACCTACTGGACGCTATCAAATAAATAAACCAATAATAATAATACGCTCGTAATCCACCCTTACGTATATTAACATTATTTCTTACTCTGTGCATCAATAATGTAAATTATTTATCACCTTACCTCATGTTCTTTATATCACTCTATCACCAATTATAAAATATGTAATCAATTAATCAGTCAAACGTATATAGAACTGCAATTTTCAAATTTTGTCAAAAACAAGTTATTCTCTATTTTCTATTTTCTATATTCAATATTTGTTTTTAAAAAATGTAACTTACTTGAAGATCTGTCTATCAAGCATTAATATAACATGCGGACAATCTTAATCTAAATTTTAATGTTAAACAATCTTTCTCTACATAATTTAAGGTTGGTATGATATTTATCAACACTTTACCACCTTATGTTAGTTTATTATATTTAAAATTTGTATAGCAAGCATCTAATATTTTAATGTTTTAAGACTTCACATACATACTAATCTACTAGATACTGAAGTTAATTAATTTGTATATTTTTAACAAGGCATTTCTTTCTTTTTTCTACAACATACGAATCATTTCTTGTATAATTCTATTTTACCATAGCCTAATATATCAGTGTCTCAAAGACTCTAAATGGGAGCAACAACTGAAGTACAGTGTTTTAAAGATTTTATCTTACAGGTATATTTATACTTAGATTCATACCGTGTTAAGAAGCGGACTTAAATCGGGCGGCTGAGGGTCGGTTATTGTATCTAATAGCAGAACCGACCCTCAACAACCTACCCGTGTCTAATTCTTAATATGGCATTAGTGTTAAATTTCACCACTGAATTGTACTTTTTTTATCTAAACTTATATTTAATTAGCATGTTAAGAGGCGGACTTAAATCGGGCGGCTGAGGGTCGGTTATTGTATCTAATGGCAGAGCCGACCCTCAACAACCTACCCGTGTCTAATTCTTAATGGGGCATTAGTGTTAAATTTCACCATTGAATTGTACTTTTTTTTTTATCTAAACTTATATTTAATTAGCATGTTAAGAGGCGGACTTAAATCGGGCGGCTGAGGGTCGGTTATTGTATCTAATAGCAGAGCCGACCCTCAACAACCTACCCGTGTCTAATTCTTAATATGGCTTTAGTGTTAAATTTCACCTTTGAGCTGTACTTTTTATCTAGATTTATATTAAATTATCGTGTTAAGAAGCGGACTTAAATCGGGCGGCTGAGGGTCGGTTATTGTACCCAATAGCAGAACCGACCCTCAACAACCTACCCGTGTCT
Organism: Pieris napi; assembly: GCF_905475465.1. Lineage (NCBI taxonomy): Eukaryota > Metazoa > Arthropoda > Insecta > Lepidoptera > Pieridae > Pieris > Pieris napi. Next base: position 12,436,218 of record NC_062249.1, on the reverse strand, counting down.
AATTCTTAATATGGCATTAGTGTTAAATTTCACCCTTGAATTGTACTTTTTTATCTAAACTTATATTTAATTAGCATGTTAAGAGGCGGACTTAAATCGGGCGGCTGAGGGTCGGTTATTGTATCTAATAGCAGAGCCGACCCTCAACAACCTACCCGTGTCTAATTCTTAATATGACTTTAGTGTTAAATTTCACCTTCGAGCTGTACTTTTTATCTAGATTTATATTAAATTATCGTGTTAAGAAGCGGACTTAAATCGGGCGGCTGAGGGTCGGCTATTGTATCTAATAGCAGAGCCGACCCTCAACAACCTACCCGTGTCTAATTCTTAATATGGAAGTAGTGTTAAATCTCACCTCTCAATTGTACTTAATATTGTTTAGTGTAGAATTTACCTTGATTCGTACTGTTATATCTAGATCTTAATTTAATTATCGTGTTAAGTAGCGGACTTAAATCGGGCGGCTGAGGGTCGGTTATTGTATCAAATAGCAGAACCGACCCTCAACAACCTACCCGTGTCTTATCCTTAACAATGTATAAGTGTTAACTTCACCTTTGTTTTGTACTTTTATATTATAGTTTACAATATATTAATTCCATTTACCTTTGTTAAACGTTACCATTATCATAGCCTACTCTTATATAACTAAGTTCTAAACTCAATTTTATATAATGCAACTGTACACAAATAACTATTATTTTAAGATTAGTTTTAAGACGCGGACTCTATTCAGGTGGCTGAGGGAAAAGAATTGTATCCTATAGCAAAACCAACCCTCAGCCACCTTAACCACGTTCAATGTATATACTGTTTCTTTTACATCAATAAATTACAACGACCATGAAAAGCTTATTTTAGCTTAGCTTCCTCGGCCCCGGGGCTTAAGTCGCCGGGGAGGTAGGCCTACTAGCAATTAAAAAAAAAAAAAAAAAAAAAAAAAAAAAAAAAAAAAAAACCTAACCTAACCTAACCTAACCTAACCTAACCTAACCTAACCTAACCTAACCTAACCTAACCAAGTCTGCGTCCAAACGCGAAGCGAAACAGTCAAAATCCGCGTCGCTCCGCGCCTTAAAAAGTTTCTAAAAATCCTAAAAGTGGTATTTCGTAAGATATTAGTGCAGTGTGATATATCATTAGATGCGCGCTATCGCGATCTATCTTTTAGTGTTAAATTCAGTTTTTTAAGTTTACGTTTTATACTTTATTTTTTCAAAAAACATTAAAATTTTCCGTTTTTTCCATTTTAAAAATAGTGTTCATAACTTTAAAAATCAAAAAATAGTGCTGTGTTGTAGAGCAAATTTTGCTCTACATTTCGACAAAAAATTTGAGGATAAGGACTCATATTTGAGGATAATAGAGCTCAAAAACCAGAAAAAGGTAAATAACTTTTAAATTAGATCGGTAATACCACAATATTATAGCTTAAATAGATTGTCCTTATCAAGGGCTACCGATTGATACCCATATTGACACTTCTGGACCAACCACTGATTTATTGGGGACCAAAACAGGGGTTTCATCCCCCAGCCTGCAGCCCCTAGAGTTAGGGAGCATATTATACAATAATAAGATACGCTAGACGGAAAGCTATCAAAAGACATATTGATTGTTAAAATCGGAAAAGGAATATCCCCTCAAACTCCAAGAATACAGTTTTTGGGGGTTAACCACCCCCAAACATTAGAACACCAAACTAAAGTTACGATAAGGACAAAGTACAGAAAATAAGCTACCGACTGACACCAGTATCATCAATATTCGCCCAGTAATTTAGGAACCACGACCAGGAATAGCTTGGAACCCAGGGTTTCCAGGGGATCCACACCTCCCAAAAATCAGAATCTACCACCATCTTATAGCCCGCACAAGATTTCATCGGATTAGTTCCAAACCGCACATCACACTTTTTCACCTGCCCAACTGGACACCAAGTCATCAGGCGACCAGCTGGAACAGCTCCTGCTCCAACACCAACGGCTTGTCCTCTCCGGGGGCAGCCAGAAAACACCTATCACCACTACATTACGAGCAACAGCTGGCGAGCAATCCTGGTCCTTAACACAAGGTAGGGTGGATTACCAGCCCCAACTTCATAAAATTATCAAACTTTTAATTTTTTGTCTGAAACCCACCGAGCTTGGGCTTATTTAAACCAACTCGGCGAGGCGAATTCGATTAAGCCCATAGTTTCCCTCATTAACCCCCCTATTTTCTATAAAAAACTATTTTTTCCCCCTCTAGCGCCAAATCTCCCCCCCTACCCCTACCCCCTCGAGTTGGGTATCAAACAGCTCAGCTCGAAGAGGTGCATAGAACTGTCTACATTTCAGCCCCCCCTCACCCCCCTCCGCAGACATGCTTCCCCGAACCCCCCCAAAATCGACCAATCCTGACATTCCGTCACCCCTCACGACCACAGCAGCTGCCAGGCGGTCCCTAGTGGACACCCTGAGCCCTGCTTTCACCCGCTCAGCTCCCCCTGCGGAGTCCACATACATTGAGATGGCGAGAGACTACAGAAAGAAAGGCCTGGACGCAGTTTTAGCCTCCCGCAACATTAAGGGCGAGCTAAAAACTGCGATCACAGAGGCAATTAACGGCCTCTTTGGAGTCGTCGCCATGCTTGACTCATCCACCCCCTCCCCTCCCCAAACCCTCACACCACAGGCCACCAATACCACAGCAACACAATCAAAGGACACACAACATCAACTAATACAAAAAATCGAGGCCCACTCTCGATTACTCGAACAATCCAACAAGGCCTTGCAGGAACATACCAGGGCCCTAAAGGCATGTCCTAAACCCGCACCGACGGGGTCAATGCCAGTGGCGGAGGACCCGCATAGGATCTACCAATCTTACGCCAAGGTCACCTCCACCCCCAAACCCCCTGCAGGCCCTTCCGTTGTAGTGTCCGGAGAGGGTCTCGACACTGCAGAGCAGATAATAACACAAATAAGTAAATCAGTTAATTTCAGAGAGGGCGGGTACGCCCCTTTAAAGGTTACCCCGCTATCTAAAAACAAAATAAAACTTGTGTTCGAAAAAGAAGAGCATAAGCTACATACACTAACACAACTACAAAAAAATACAATTATAAAAACTCAGGAAGAAAAAAGAATCGACCCAATGATTATACTCAAAGGCGTTAACAAATCAACACCCGAAGCCGAACTAATAAAGACGATCAAAGATCAAAACCCTACACTCTCCGGCCACACATTCAGCACAAAATTTATATCTAAGAACAGGAACACAACACTTTACAACATTGTACTCAACACTTCACCCTCTGCCTGGAAGGCATTTGCCGACCTAGGCAGGGTTAACATAGGGATGCAGCGCGTCCATTGTAGCAACTTTTCACCGTTTAGGCAGTGTCAAAATTGCCTAAACTTTGGACACACAAAAAGCCGTTGCCCCGCTAATACACCCACTTGCGCTAAGTGCTCTGCACACCACCCAACCGCAGAATGCAAGGCGCAAGACAACAAGTGTGCCAATTGCCTTGAGCATAACGCTCAGTACAAAACAAACACAGACACTCAACACCGCGCCGACTCGGAAAGGTGCCCCAAAGTGACAGCTATGCGTGCCCGCGTTGAGGCTAAAGTCAATTACGCGTAAAACATGCACAAAAATATCAAATTCATACAGGCGAACCTTGACCGGTCTCGCAACGCTACACAAGAACTAAAACACCACTTCATCACAAATAAACTCGACATCGCCATCATATCCGAACCCTACACATACAAAAACACAGTTAAAAATATTGCAGGCCTCCGCGTGTTTCAGTCCGATTCGGCGGACACAACGAAAGCCTGCATTATAACCCGCACAGACATCAACGCACACATCATATCTCAATACACCACAGGGAATATAGTAGTTATTGCTATACCCACTAAAACAAAAACTCTATACATTGCGTCGGTTTACGTTGAACCGAAAACCGACACCAATAACACCCTAGACATACTAGACACATTCACAAAAACATACACTAACTCAAACATCGTAATTGGCGGCGACTTTAACGCGTGGCACCAACTCTGGGGCAGCCCCCGTAATAACCCACGGGGACAACAATTAATAGATACATTAAACTCCAACGATCTCTACATAAACAACACAGGTAACACACCCACTTTCCAAACAATTACACATGGAACGGAGAGGTCCTCTATTATCGACCTCACACTCTCATCCATACACACCTATCACCACATACACAAATGGGCAGTCAAACAGCGTTTGTTCCCATCTACACAACACAATCCTATAGGATTCGTATTGGATTGTCAAACGGATCCTATACCACACGCCACAAACAATAGCACATTTAAATACAACACCAGCAAGGCAAATTGGCACACTTTTAAAGAAACACTCCACACATTAATAACTCAACAACACACGCTCAAATCAAATATAATTTCACTATCAGCACAACAGTTAGACGACTTTGTTCTATCCCTCACCGACACAATAAATGACGCTTGCCTGGAATCTTTCGCAGTTAAAACAGGACTGAGAAAGCCACAAGCACCCTGGTGGAGTGAAAGACTAGAACAACTGAAAAAACAATGTATCAGCCTACACCATGAAATACACACACACTCAAAACACAAGCGTACGCCTCCTACAGACCTATTAAACACGTACTACGAAACAAAACTCGTATACACACAGACACTTAGGAAAACATCTACAGACCATTTCAGGCAATTCTGCAACGCACAAGGCGCAGAAGACGTCTGGTCTGTAACTAACAGATTACTCAAATCCAACAACTCCATTCAACCCCGCACCCTTAAGGTAAACAACAAATTCACACGCAATGAGGAGGAGACATCACAGGCACTACTCACACATTTTTACCCCGACGACGCCCCTGACACGGACGTAAGACACACGAACATGCGCAACAACTCCAGTCTACTGCCCGACACAGAGGATGACCCTCCGTTCACCTCTTCTGAAATAATCTCAGCGATCGAATCCATCCGACACACCAAAGCCCCAGGCAAGGACCACCTCACTAGTGACATCTGCCTGGTCTTTGCCCAAAATTACCCCGAACTAATAACCAACATAATGAATCGCTGCCTACAACTTTCACACTTCCCAACCATGTGGAAAGAGGCGATAGTCAAGGTTATACCAAAACCAAATAAACCTGACTATACCAATCTTAGCTCTTTCAGACCCATAGGGCTAATCCCTGTGTTCGGAAAAGTACTGGAGAAACTATTCACCAAACGCCTCACATATAATGCGCACAAGCTTAAGCTACTGAACCGAGCACAATTCGGCTTCACCGAACAAACAAGCACTATACACGCCGTACAGAACACTTTGGATATCATAAAAAACTCAAAACAACACAAACAACACACCATAGCCGTATCCCTCGATATCAAAGCCGCCTTTGATAACGCTTGGTGGCCGGCGGTACTGAACGGATTACGGTTAGTCAAGTGCCCTCTCAATATATACAAATTAATACAAAATTATCTAACCAACAGATCAGTAACACTCCATATGGGCAATGCAAGCACAACACGCAACACACAAAAGGGATGCATCCAGGGGTCGGCATGCGGTCCGATTCTCTGGAACATCATACTCAATACACTATTAAACACTACACTCCCACCAGGGTGCAACATCCAAGCGTTCGCGGACGATGTCATCCTATTAATTACACACAAAGACATCAATGAACTAGAGCTCCAAGCCAACCAAGCATTGAACACCATAAAAGAATGGGGCGAAGGGGTCAAACTCCAGTTTGGCCCCGACAAAACTCAGATCATTGCGTTCTCCAAACCTGCGCAAAACTGCAAAATATACTTCAACAACACACTATTATCATTCACACACAAAATTAAATATTTGGGCATCATTTTAGACAATAAACTAACATTCAAACACCACATAGAACACATCACTACTAAAGTAACACACATATTTAATAAGCTCGCGCTATTTACACGACCCACATGGGGACCACACCCTGAAAACATAAGGCTCATTTACAAAATGGTAATTGAGCCAATAATAACTTACGGTGCCTCGATCTGGGGTCACGCGGCAAATAAAAAATATAATAGGAAATTACTATTAAAGACGCAAAGGGGATTCGCTCTGCGAGTCACCAGAGCGTTCAAAAACGTCTCCACTAATGCGGCCGTCGCTCTCGCGGGATTCGTTCCCTTAGACCTTAAGGTCCTCGAGTCCTGCGAGATCGAGGTGGCACGTATTAAGGGAGCAAGCAAACACATACCGGATGACATCCCAGTTGAACGACCAACACTATTCACCGAACTCTTACACCCCGCTTCCAGACCACTCATCAAATACAGAACATATAAAAACAACCTCGACAAACACACGGCCGACAACACCATTAACATATACACAGACGGGAGCAAGCAAGAGGCGGGGCAAACAGGAGCCGCCTACGTTGCTTACTCTCCTAACAACACGCAAATCATTCACAAATGGAAGCGGAAGCTACACCCAACATGCACGGTGTTCCAAGCCGAACTGGTTGCTATAAAGGGAGCCAGCGACTGGGCCATCGCACACTCACCCAAACAACAAAACAAAAACATACACACATACACAATTAATTCCGATTCGATGGCAGCGCTACAAGCGATCGGCCAACCAAACAATACACACAATATAGTCACTGACATACATAAAAACATAACCAATAATCCACACATAAACATAAAGTTCAACTGGGTCAAAGGTCACGCCGGTATAGCTGGCAACGAGGCGGCCGACGAGGCGGCCAAATCAGCCGCAAACTCCCATCTTAAATATTTCTATATACAATGCCCGATGGCACACATTAAACAGTTAGCTAAACAAGAAACCGCCAGACTATGGGACAAGCGGTTCAACGAAGAACCCACAGCAAAACACACTAAACACCTCTTACAAAATATTCAAAACATTAATACATTCATAAAACTATACCCAACTACATTTCAAATCACACAGTTACTCACTGGGCATTCCTTCGCCAAAGATCACCTTAAACGCTTCCACATCACAGACAACGACACATGCCCTTGCGACACAAACACTACACAAACACTCCAACACTTAATAGAGGAATGCCCACGCTTCGAACGCCTTAGATACAGTCACTTACAGAAAAACAGAAAATCCCACAATCCCTACTCCCTAACCGACAACAAACCCCAAACCATAGAATCCCTTCTAAGCATGGTCACAAAGATTATTGACTCCTTAAAAGAGTACAATAATCCACAAATAACGGGCTCGTAATCCACCCTAAATGTCATCGGAACCCAAATAAAAGACATTATTCAACTATTACCGCAATTTTATTCTTAATTTTATATGTAAATAAAAGACATCATTCTAACCATTACCATATTTTAATTATTAATTTTATATGTACAACCTTTTTCCATTTACATATACAAAAATATTGTTACTTTCCACTCAATATACATAATACTATGTGAACCTAGAAACTTAGAACTTACAAAAGATGTTAAAATTACAACAACCTCTAGCACAATATGTCACCCCATATTAAGATTTTCCATTTATTTCTTAACCTGATTATCGTACTGTAATATATTTAAGCTTAACCCTATAACAAACTGTATTAGCCCATAAGACCCTTACTCTTAAGATTATTGTAAAACGCAACTTAATGAAAATGGTTTACAAATTCATTGTGTACATTTTAATTTTTTTTTTTACTTTCTAAACTTACACTTAAGAATTTTACCTCTATTGTGTTTTTCTCGTAGATATTAATCATATTGTAAAATTAGTTATAAGAAATTAGTTTATAAGACGCGGACTCTAATCGGGTGGTTGAGGGAAGGAAATTGTATCAAATAGCAAAAACAACCCTCAACCACCCTACCCATGTCCAAACCAAATAATTGTATTTTCTAAATAAAACACTTGTACTGAAAAACTTAAAAAAAAAAAAAAAAAAAAAAAAAAAAAAAAAAAAAAAAAAAAAACCTAACCTAACCTAACCTAACCTAACCTAACCTAACCTAACCTAACCTAACCTAACCTAACCTAACCTAACCTAACCAGTCCGCGTCCAAACGCCACCCGGAACGGTCGAATCCACGTCGCTCCGCGCCTTGAAAAAGTCTAAAAAATTCAAAAAAGTGGTATACAGTGATATTTTAGTGAAGTGTTACATATTGTTAGATGCGCGCTATCGCGATCTATCTTTCAGTGTAAAATTCAGTTTTTTAAGTCTACGCTTTATATTTTATTTTTTCAAAAAACTTTAAAATTTTCCGTTTTTTCCATTTTAAAAATAGTTTTCATAACTTTAAAAATCAAAAATAGTGCAGTGTTGTAGAGCTAATTAAGCTCTACATTTCGACATAAAATTTGAGGTTAAGGACTCAAAATTGAAGATAATCTGGAGCAAAAACACTAAAAAGGTGAATAACTTTTAATTTGGATCGACAACCACATGTTTTTATAGCTTAAATAGATTGTACTCATTAAGAGCTATCGATTAATACCCAATTTTAAATTTTAGGAATAAGGGCTGATTTATTAGAGACCAAACCAGGGGTTTTATCGCCCAGCCTGCAGCCCCTAGAGATAGGAACCATTTTTTACATTCAATAGAAGCGCTAGACGGAAAGGTATCTTTTGACATATCTCACGACAAAATCGGACCAGAAATATCCTCTCGGACCAAGGGAAAACCGTTTTTTGGGGTTAAGCACCCCCAAACATCAGAACACCAAATCCAAATTACAATAAGGACAAAGTACAGAAAATAACCTACCGACTGACACCAATATCATCAATATTCGCCCAGTAATTCAGGAACCACGACCAGGAATAGCTTGGAATCCAGGGTTTCCAGGGGATCCACACCTCCGAAAAATCGGAATCTACCACCATCTTATAGCCCGCACAAGACTCCATCGGATTAGTTCCAAACCGCACATCACACTCTTTCACCTGCCCAACTGGACACCAAGTCATCAGGCGACCAGCTGGAACAGCTCCAGCTCCAACACCAACGACTTTTCCTCTCCGGGGGCAGTCAGAATACACCAATCACCACTACATTACGAGCAACAGCGGCCGAGCAATCCTGGTCATAAACTCAAGGTAGGGTGGATTACCAGCCCCATATTTTTAGATTTTCAACATTTTACAAATTTTACACTAAACCCATCGAGCTTGGGCTCATTCGAACCGGCTTTGCAAGCTCTATAAGATAGTGTGCACTGTTCCTCTCACAAACCCCCCTCCACCCCACAAAACAGGTTTTTCCCCCCCGCCGAGACGAAATCTTCCCCCCCACCCCCACCCCTTCGAGTTTGGTATCAAACGACTCAGCTCGAAGAGGTGTACACACCTGTCCATATTTTAGCCCCCCCTCACCCCCCTCCGCAGACATGCTTCCCCGAACCCCCCCAAAATCAACCAATTCTGACATTCCGTCACCTCACATGACCACAGCAGCCGCCAGGCGGTCCCTAGTGGACACCCTGAGCCCGTCTTTCACCCGCTCAGCTCCCCCTGCGGAGTCTACATACATAGAGATGGCGAGAGATTATAGAAGGAAAGGCCTGGATGCACTATTAGCCTCCCGCAACATAAAGGGTGAGCTTAAAACTACTATTACCGAGGCAATTGAAGGCCTTTTTGGAGTCATCGCATTAATAGACCCCTCCACGCCCTCCCCTCCTAAACCCCCAACACCACAACCCAAAGCCATAACTACACCTCCAACCGATACTCACACTACACAATTACTACAAAAACTCGAGGCCCACTCTCGGCTACTCGAGGACTCCAATAAGGTCTTGCAGGAACATACCAGGGTTCTAAAGGCATCTCCCAAACCACAGCCAGTGGCGTCGGACCCGCACAAGATCAATCGATCCTATGCTACGGCCGCCGCCGCCCCCAAACCCCCTGCAGGCCCTTCCATCGTGGTTTCCGGAGAGGGTTTTAACACAGCCGAACAGCTGCTAACACAATTAAGCAAAACTGTAAACTTTAGGCAGGGTGGATACGCCCCACTGAAGATAACCCCACTTTCAAAACAAAAGATAAAAGTCGTCTTCGAAAAAGAAGAACATAAAACACATGCACTAGAACATTTACAAAGGACACACAAATACAGACTCAAGAAGAAAGACGTATCGACCCTATGATTATTCTTAAAGGGATATCAAAAAATATCCCCGAATTTGAACTGACTAAAACAATTAAAGACCAGAACACCACTTTAACGAAACACACATTCACCGTTAAATTCATAGCCAATAACAGGAACACTACACTATATAACGCGGTGCTTAACACAACACCCGCTGCCTGGAAGGCGTTTGCCGATCTAGGCAGAATCAACATAGGTATGCAGAGGGTCCACAGTGGCAACTTTTCACCGTTTAGGCAATGCCAAAACTGCCTAAACTTCGGCCACACAAAGAGCCGCTGCCCTGCAACCACACCAACATGCGCCAAGTGCTCTGCTCACCATCCCACTACAGAGTGCAAGGTGCAAACACACAAGTGTGCCAATTGCGATGAGCATAATGCCCAATATAAAACAAACACTGACACACAACACCGCGCCGACTCTGAAAACTGCCCCAAAGTTAAAGCTATGCGTGCCCGCGTTGAGGCCAAAGTTAATTACATCTAAACATGCATAAAAACATTAAATTCATTCAGGCGAACCTTGACCGGTCTCGCAACGCCACTCAAGAATTCAAACACCACTTTATCACAAATAAACTTGACATCGCCATCATATCCGAACCCTACACATACAATAACACAGTTAAAAATATTGCAGGCCTCCGCGTGTTTCAGTCCGATTCGGCGAACACAACGAAAGCCTGCATTATAACCCGCACAGACATCAACGCACACATCATTTCTCAATACACCACAGGGAATATAGTAGTTATTGCTATACCCACTAAAACAAAAACTCTATACATTGCGTCGGTTTACGTTGAACCGAAAACCGACACCAATAACACCCTAGACATACTAGATACATTCACAAAAACACACAATAACTCAAACATCGTGATTGGCGGCGACTTCAACGCGTGGCACATGCTTTGGGGCAGCCCCCGAAGTAACACACGGGGACTATACTTAACCGATATCATCAACTCTAACGATCTACACATAAACAACACAGGCAACACACCCACATTCGAAACAATAACACACGGAACGGAGAGGTCATCTATCATCGACCTCACGCTCTCATCCACACACACATACCACCAAATACACAAATGGGAGGTAAAACAGCGCCTATTTCCATCCACACAACACAATCCTATAGGATTCGTATTGGATTGCCAAACGGATCCTATACCACACGCCACTAATAATAGCACATTTAAGTACAACACCAGCAAGGCAAATTGGCACACCTTCAAAGAAAGACTCCACACATTAATTTTTAATTTAATTGTTTAATTCAGAAAACAAGGTTCCATAACAATGTTAGTAAAATTACAGCTTAATACCTTAAATCTAAGTGTTAGTATGTTTACATTAATTCATACCGGAATAATTCCGCATGAAATAGAGGAACAGTGATTCATGTATGGGCAATCGACTCGGTCAGCGATAATGCGGAGGATACCGTTACCGCTAGCTCTCACCCTGCGCACCAAGGATGCACATCTCTTGCGTATGGTGGCGTAAAAACAATCCACCCGCGCCTCAGCAAACATCCCCGATGCGCTGCAGAATCGAGGCAGCCGCAACAGCACCCTGAACGCATTATTATATTGGATACGGAAAGCGTTGTATGACAATCGAGTATATTTCGACCATAAGGCGCTCGTATAGAATGATGTGCAGAATGCTCTAAACAAGGTTACTTTCACATCAATTGAGCATCGTGCAAACCTGCGGGCGATCATGTTCGCCCTGACACACAACGCTCTCCGTTCCCTATCTATATCAGCATCGTCCCTGAGGTCGGGTGTCAATATGTGTCCAAGATATTTAAATGTTTTTACAATTTTTAAAGGGACCCCATATAGCGACATGGGGGGTATACTGGACACACCCTTCCAACCGGCCCCAAAGACCATGACTTCACTTTTATTTACATTATATTTCAAACCATGACTAGCCGCATATACCTCACAGAGCTTAAGGAGACGTCTAATCCCGCAGACCGACGCACTCAGCAGCACCATATCGTCTGCGTAGCTGATATTGTTAACGCACACACCGTCCACGTGACAGCCGACACGCTCGCTGCTAAGCGTCTCAATCAAAGCGTTTATATATAAATTAAAGAGAGATGGAGAGCTCAGTCCACCTTGTCTTACGCCACACTGCATCGTATAGGGCTTAACTTAATAACTCAACAACACACGCTTAAAACAAATATATCTACACTATCACCACAACAGTTAGACGAGTTCGTTCTATCCCTCACCGACACAATAAATAACGCCTGCTTGGAATCTTTCGCAATCAAAGCAGGATTGAGAAAGCCTCAGGCACCCTGGTGGAATGAAAACCTCGAACACCTGAAAAATAAATGCATTAGCCTACACCACAAAATAAACACACACTCAAAACACAAGCTTACACCTCCTACAGACCTAATAAACATGTATCACGAGACAAAACTCATATACACACAAACACTAAGGAAAGCATCTACAGACCACTTTAGACTATTCTGTAACGCACAAGGTGCAGAAGACGTGTGGTCTATAACTAACAGACTACTCAAATCAAACAACTCTATTCAACCCCGCACCCTTAAGGTAAACAACAAATACACAAGCAACGAGGAGGAGACATCACAAGCACTACTCACACATTTTTATCCCGACGACGTCCCGGATACGGACGTCAGACACACACATATGCGCAGTAATTCCAGTTCACTACCCGACACGGAGGACGACCCTCCCTTCACCACATCTGAAATCCTATCTGCAATAGACTCCATCCGCCATACCAAAGCACCAGGCAATGATCACCTCACCAGCGACATCTGCCTGGTGTTCGCCCGTAACTACCCGGAATTAATCACCAACTTAATGAATCGCTGCTTACAGACCTCACATTTTCCAACCCCTTGGAAAGAGGCAATTGTTAAAATTATCCCCAAACCAAACAAATTAGATTACACTAGCCTAAGCTCCTTCCGACCCATAGGGTTAATCCCTGTGTTCGGGAAAGTGTTGGAAAAGCTATTCACTAAACGCCTTACTTACAACGCGCATAAACTTAAATTACTGAACCGATCGCAATACGGCTTCACCGAACAAACTGGCACAACACACGCTTTACACAAAACTCTCGATATCATACGCAACGCTAAACAAAACAAACAACACACAATAGCCGTATCCCTCGATATCAAGGCCGCGTTTGACAACGCTTGGTGGCCGGCCGTATTGAGTGGATTACGAGCGGTTAAATGCCCACTTAACATATTTAAACTAATACAAAACTACCTCACAGATAGAACAGTAACACACCAAATGGGCAACACACGCACCACACGAACTACACAAAAGGGATGCATCCAGGGGTCGGCTTGCGGTCCGATACTCTGGAACATTATCCTTAACTCACTACTCAACACTCCACTCCCACCAGGGTGCAACATTCAAGCCTTCGCCGACGACGTTCTACTAGTAATAACAGATACAGACACCAATACACTCGAGCATAAAACGAATATCACATTAAACGCAATAAAAGAATGGGGCGACGGAGTTAAACTTCAGTTCGGCCCCGAAAAAACCCAAATGATCGCCTTTTCCAAACAGGCACAAAAGTGCAAAATAACCTTTAATCACACTCCACTACAGTTCACTCATAAAATCAAATATCTAGGTATCATTTTGGACAATAAACTTAATTTCAAACATCATATCATATATATAACCGCCAAAGCAACACATATTTTTAACAAACTAACAATATTTACACGACCCACTTGGGGACCACACCCAGAAAACATCAGGCTCATTTATAAAATGGTCATAGAACCAATAATTACATACGGCGCATCTATTTGGGGCCACGCGGCCAACAAAAGATATAACAAAAAATTGCTAAGCAAGACACAAAGGGGGTTCGCTCTGCGAACTACCAGAGCTTTTAAAAACGTCTCCACCAATGCTGCCGTCGCTCTCGCGGGGTTCGTTCCCTTAGATCTTAAGGTCCTCGAGTCCTGCGAGACCGAGGGGGCTCGTATCAAAGGCGTAAGCAAATACATACCGGATGACATCCCAGTTGAACGACCAACACTATTCACCGAACTCCTACACCCCGCTTCCAGACCGCTTATCAAATACAGAACACACAAAAACAACCTCGACAAACACACGGCAAACAACACCATTAACATATACACAGACGGGAGCAAGCAAGAGGCGGGGCAAACAGGAGCCGCTTACGTTGCTTACTCCCCAAACAACACGCAAATCATACACAAATGGAAGCGGAAGCTACACCCAACGTGTACGGTGTTCCAAGCCGAACTGGTTGCTATAAAGGGAGCCAGCGACTGGGCCATCGCACATTCACTTAAACAACACAACAAAAACATACACTCGTACACAATCAATTCCGATTCTATGGCCGCGCTACAAGCGATCGGCCAAACAAACAACACACACAACATAATCACAAGCATACACAAAAATATTGCCAACAACTCACACATCAACATTAAGTTCAACTGGGTAAAAGGTCACGCCGGTATAGCTGGCAACGAGGCGGCCGATGAGGCGGCCAAATCAGCCGCAAACTCCCATTCGAAATACTTTTACACACAATGCCCGATGGCATATATCAAACAGCGGGCCAAACAAGATACCGCCAGACTGTGGGACAAACGGTTTACCGACGAACCCACAGCTAAACACACTAAACACCTTTTACAAAGCATCAACAATATCAACACATTTATTAAACTATATCCCACTACATTCCAAATCACACAGCTACTCACTGGGCATTCCTTCGCCAAAGATCACCTAAAACGCTTCCACATCACAGACAACGACACATGCCCTTGCGACACAAACACTACACAGACACTCCAACACTTAATAGAGGAATGCCCACGCTTCGAACGCCTTAGATACAGTCACTTACAGAAAAATAGAAAATCCCACAATCCCTACTCCCTAATCGACAACAAACCCCAAACCATAGAATCCCTTCTAAGCATGGTCACTAAGATTATAGATGCCATCAAAGATTACAATAACCCACAAATAACAGGCTCGTAATCCACCCCAACTCAATCGTTATTTTGTTATTTTTACCATTGCCATATCATAAGCCTTTAATTTACATGTAAAATATTCTTAAAGTATTGTTATTACAGAGTATAATGCTCATAATATTATGCGAACTTAAACCTATACAACAATTGTTAGTTTTAAAACAACCTTACATTACGTTAATCATAAGACCTTTATATTTAATTTTACTTTATATTTTACTTTAGCACTGTATTCATCCATCATAATATATTTAATACCAATCTAACAACAAAGAAATAGTTTGTAATTTTTTACCATTACCATATTATAAGCCTTTACTTGAAATGTACAATATTCTCCTCTTGCATACAGTAAAGCATTGTTGTTATTACAAAGTATAATGTTCATAATATATGGAATTAAACTTATATAATAATTGTCAATTTAAAAACAACCTTACATTAATACGTTAACCATAAGACCCTTATATTCAGATTTTAGTTTATATTTCATTTTATCACTGTATTCATCCATCATAATATAATGTTACATAAATGTAACAACAAAGAAATGTATTAGCTCATAATACCCTAACATCTAAGATTTTTGTAATTAGCTTAGTAACTTTAACGTAACTTAACCAAAATTGTAAACAAATTGACTTATAAAAGTTACTTTTATATTTTTTTTACCATAATTACCCTTCTAAAATATTAATAAAACTTTGTATAATTAGTTATAAGAAATTAGTTTATAAGACGCGGACTCTAATCGGGTGGTTGAGGGAAGGAAATTGTATCAAATAGCAAAAACAACCCTCAACCACCCTACCCATGTCCAAACCAAATAATTGTATTTTCTAAATAAAACACTTGTACTGAATAACTTACTTATAGCTTAGCTTCCTCGGCCCCGGGGCGTAAGTCGCCGGGGAGGTAGGCCCACTAGCAATAAAAAAAAAAAAAAAAAAAAAAAAAAAAAACCTAACCTAACCTAACCTAACCTAACCTAACCTAACCTAACCTTTTTTTTTTTTTTTTTTTTATGAAGGAGGTTAAAATGCACAATTGCAGGCCCGCGGGCGTATGCAGTCGCTACCGCGGGGACTGTGGGGATGGTTATCTCTTATCCCTCTGCTAACCAGAGGGGAGAAACCCGACCCACTAAAAATTCCTCCTAGGCCCTCCATATCACCTGCAGTGCCAGACACATCCATTCTGAATGAATGACATCTGGCACCGCATTGAATTCCCCGGGGGTCGCACAAGGCATTCAACCCAGGGAATTCAGGCGAATATGTCCGCATAAGGGCTCAACGACGGCGCAGCTGAACGCTGTTGGGCGTACGCTCTTCGCGTCCAGCCCCCGCGCCCACGCCACGCCCTCGCCGAGCACAACCCCTCCGGCCATCGCCACACACCTCCCGCTGACGCTCAGCAGCCTCCTTCTGCAGCAAAACGCGCTCACAGAAGAAAGCTACCGCTCGCCATGCCTCTTGGCTACCAAGCATTGCTGCAACAACGCTCGGTAGCGAGAGGTCCGTCCCGATGACCGACACTAGGTCGTGGCGTTGCCTCGACCAAGTGGCACATTCAGCCAGGGTGTGCTCCGCCGTGTCCTCCGGGGCGCCACAATGGTGGCAGATGGGATAGATTTCCCGTCCCGCCACCTTGTGCAGAAACCGTCCGAAGCACCCATGCCCGGACAGCATCTGCGCCATCCGAAAGGACACAGCCCCACCCGGACGATTCACCCATTCCCGTAAAAATGGGCGAATCGCCTCCACTGTTCTTAAACCCGCCCTTGGCATAGCCAGATCATGGGCCCACCTATTAAAGGTGTCCTCCCTGGCTTGCCTCCTCGCTGGTCCGACCAATTCGGCCCATCGGCCATCTGCTCTCGTCTCACACTTGAGACGATACAGGCCACTTAGGGCCACCGCCTCGAACTCCCAGGGCGGAGTCCCCGCCAACAGGCACGCCGCCTCGAATGAGACAGTCCGATAGCAGCGAGCTGCCCGAACCGCCATCACTCGCTGCGGCCTCCTGAGCAGGGCGCGGTTCTTCGCCCCCAGCCTATCATCCCATATTGGGGCCCCATACAAGGCCATACTGCGTATGACACCGCAGTACAGCCTCCGTACACTCTGCTGAGGGCCCCCAATATTAGGCAGAAGCCCTGCTAGCGCCCCCGCTGCCCCCACTAACTTCCCCCCGAGAGCCTTAAAGTGGGCCTCAAAGTTCCAGCGACCGTCCAAGACGAGACCAAGGTATTTCATCTTGGACGACACCGGAACCCTTACTCCTTCCACCATCAGGACCGCCCCAGGAGGTGGACCATTCCTAGGGCCATGGAACAATAGGGCGTCCGTCTTATCGAGAGACACCCTAAGTCCCAAGGCCCCTATCCGTCTAACAGTAAGGGAGGTGCCAACCGTTGCAAGTCGAGCCACCTCCCCATAGCTTGCCCCACTGGCCACTACGAGGGTATCGTCTGCATAGCAGAAGACGCGCAATCCTGGCAGAAGCGCGCCCCGCAATACCCAATCGTAGGCCATGTCCCACAGGAGTGGCCCTAGGACCGAGCCTTGAGGTACCCCACACCGCACAGGGTGGTAACAGACCGTGCCCTCTCTATTGGAGTACACGATCCGTCTCTCCGCAAAATAGTCCCCCACTATCCGGCGCAGATACAGAGGGACCTCAAAAAATTCAAGGGCCTCTCCAACCACGCCAAAAGGGAGACTATTGAAGGCATTGGCAATATCTAATGATACTGCCAATGCCCTTCCACCCCCGCTAACCACCCCACCGGTGTGAGACCTCAGGTCCCGAAGAGCATCTAGCGTCGACCGACCCGCCCGAAAGCCGTACTGTGCCTCGCTCAGATCCGGCCCCTCAACAGAGAGGTGCCGGCACAACCGAGACGCCACGACCCACTCCAGCGCCTTGCCCGCCTCGTCCAAAAGGACAATAGGGCGGTAAGCCGCCGAACTGTCCGCCGGGCGGTCCTCCTTCCGCACGAGACACAGTCGTCCCGTCTTCCAAGCCACCGGGAACCGTCCACCGCGCAAACACGCGGTGTACAACTCCCGGACGGAGACCTCCATATGAGGGAGGACTACTGCCAGGACACGCGCATGCACACCATCCGGGCCAGGTGCTTTCTTGCGGGCTTTGAGACGGGTAAGGATAGCCTCTATCTCTATATCAGAGACTTCCGGAGCTATCCCTTCCTCTCCGCCCGCCACATCCCCCACAGACGCCGCCATATTCAGAGGGATAGTGTCAGGAGGCAAAGGAAACAGATCCGCCACCACCCGCTTCAGGAAGGTCGGTTCCAGACTCTCCACGAGAGGCATCCCCATACCTTTCAGCCTCTTACGAGCCGATCGGTAGGGGCGCCCCCATGGATCATCATTCAACCCCCGAAGCATCTCCTGATGAGTCCTTTCCTTTGCCTCACAGATAGCCCCCTGGAGAGCCTTCTTGCGATCATTATAGATCAACCGAAGGCCCTCCGTGACATTGGGGCTATCTCCCCTCCTCCGGCGGCTCCTGTAGTAGGCCCTTCTGGCCTCACCACATGCGCCTCGGAGATTGCCAATCTCCGACGTCCACCAGTAGACCGCTCTCCTCCCCTTCGGCGGCCTCCATTTGGGCATTGCCGCATCCGACACCCTTCGGAAACTTAGGCTCAGTCTGCCAGCTCCTTCATCTACATCCAGAACACCAGTGGGCGCACACCACCCCTCGACAATTGCCACCTCCTGCGCAATCTGACGGTCCAGTCGGCCTATGGACCAGCGAGGAAATCTCATCCGAGTCTGCCCCCGCACATCCCACCTCATCGAAGTGGAGACCCACATCCGGATATAACGATGATCCGATAGGGTCTCCACTCCGTCCAGCACAGTCCACGCCGTCGTTACCCGGGCCGCCGCCGCAGAAGCAAGGGTCACATCCACCCTTGAACTGCCCTGTGGGCGGACACAGGTGGGCTCCGTTCCCTCGTTTAAGAATACGAGGCCCAACTCCGCCGCCCACTCCTCCAGAACCGGGCCCCTCCGACACGACACCCTGTCACCCCAGGTGGGAGACCTCGCATTAAGGTCTCCCATGAGGATAAGGGGCCGCGGAAGAGCCCCCCGTATGGCCAGGCCCATGGCATCAAGGAAACCCTCGAAATGGCTCAGACGCTCATTGGGGGAAAAATACGCTCCGACGAACGTCCATTCCCCCCAATCAGCCAGAACAAACCCAGAACCTCTCTCTCTTAGAGAGAGAGGAGGTCCATGCGGCCGAGCAATCACAGCCGCATCACCTCGAAGGTCCCCCACCCATGAGCTCTGTCGCGACACATAGTAGGGCTCAGTAACAACGGCCGCCATCACCCCCCACTCCGCCATCGACTGCAGGAACAAGTCCTGAGCCGCAGCGGAGCGCCTTAAATTCCCCTGAAGGAGGCTAGTAAGGCTGTCAGACATTTTATTTGTTTGACAGCTCTACACCAACCTCCATGGGAGCATTCCCCACCACCGTGCTGGACGCTACAGGGGCATACGGGGCCCCCCTCCGCCTTGGAGGGTTGCAAGCCCTACCCCCCATTTTGTGGTCTGCCGGCTTCCCAGCCGCTGAGCAGACCACACAATGCAGCTCTTTCGAGCTGCACTCATGGGCCTTGTGACCTACAACCCCACATCTAAAGCACGCCTCCGCCATGTCCACCGCCGAGGTACAGGTGACCCGCACGTGACCAAACTCCTGGCACTTAAAGCACCTCAAAGGGCGATCCTCTCGGATTTCAACCCGACAGGAGCTCCACCCAATGAGGAGCTTTCCTTGGCACACTTTCTCGGCGGCGGCGACCGGACACAGGAGGAACATCTCCCCCAAGCCCCGTATCCCACGCCTCCAAATCTTACCTGGCTTGATCGCTTCAGCCAGGCACCCACCCATGGCAGCCACCGCCTCCGTCACATCCCTCTCAGTGATGCTGTCGTCGAGGTCCCGAATAAGGAGGTCCGCACATTTGACGGGCCTCCCCACCAAGGCCTCCTCCGACAGCACCACACGAAGCCTAGCCGCCAGGGCATCAGCCTTCTCCTCCCTGTCAACCCCCGGCACCTCCAGCATCCGAGCTCCCGTTGCCGTTAGCCGGATGCTGATACTTGCGATACCAATCTCAGCCAGGCTAATACCATTTCTGGCCTTGGTTAACACGTCGGCATACGTCACCCCCCGCTCCACCGCCTCCCTCCGCAATGTGATGACCACTGCGGAAGTTTTCGGCGGAGTGAGCGAAGGCTGCACCCTGACAGACCGCCCAGCCGAGGGCCCTGCGCCGTGACCCACTCAACCTAACCTAACCTAACCTAACCTAACCTAACCTAACCTAACCTAACCTAACCTAACCTAACCTAACCTAACCTAACCTAACCTAACCTAACCTAACCTAACCTAACCTAACCTAACCTAACCTAACCTAACCTAACCTAACCTAACCTAACCTAACCTAACCTAACCTAACCTAACCTAACCTAACCTAACCTAACCTAACCTAACCTAACCTAACCTAACCTTTTTTTTTTTTTTTTTTATGAAGGAGGTTAAAATGCACAATTGCAGGCCCGCGGGCGTATGCAGTCGCTACCGCGGGGACTGTGGGGATGGTTATCTCTTATCCCTCTGCTAACCAGAGGGGAGAAACCCGACCCACTAAAAATTCCTCCTAGGCCCTCCATATCACCTGCAGTGCCAGACACATCCATTCTGAATGAATGACATCTGGCACCGCATTGAATTCCCCGGGGGTCGCACAAGGCATTCAACCCAGGGAATTCAGGCGAATATGTCCGCATAAGGGCTCAACGACGGCGCAGCTGAACGCTGTTTGGCGTACGCTCTTCGCGTCTAGCCCCCGCGCCCACGCCACGCCCTCGCCGAGCACAACCCCTCCGGCCATCGCCACACACCTCCCGCTGACGCTCAGCAGCCTCCTTCTGCAGCAAAACGCGCTCACAGAAGAAAGCTACCGCTCGCCATGCCTCTTGGCTACCAAGCATTGCTGCAACAACACTCGGTAGCGAGAGGTCCGTCCCGATGACCGACACTAGGTCGTGGCGTTGCCTCGACCAAGTGGCACATTCAGCCAGGGTGTGCTCCGCCGTGTCCTCCGGGGCGCCACAATGGTGGCAGATGGGAAGGATTTCCCGTCCCGCCACCTTGTGCAGAAACCGTCCGAAGCACCCATGCCCGGACAGCATCTGCGCCATCCGAAAGGACACAGCCCCACCCGGACGATTCACCCATTCCCGTAAAAATGGGCGAATCGCCTCCACTGTTCTTAAACCCGCCCTTGGCATAGCCAGATCATGGGCCCACCTATTAAAGGTGTCCTCCCTGGCTTGCCTCCTCGCTGGTCCGACCAATTCGGCCCATCGGTCACCTGCTCTCGTCTCACACTTGAGACGATACAGGCCACTTAGGGCCACCGCCTCGAACTCCCAGGGCGGAGTCCCCGCCAACAGGCACGCCGCCTCGAATGAGACCGTCCGATAGCAGCGAGCTGCCCGAACCGCCATCACTCGCTGCGGCCTCCTGAGCAGGGCGCGGTTCTTCGCCCCCAGCCTATCATCCCATATTGGGGCCCCATACAAGGCCATACTGCGTATGACACCGCAGTACAGCCTCCGTACACTCTGCTGAGGGCCCCCAATATTAGGCAGAAGCCTTGCTAGCGCCCCCGCTGCCCCCACTAACTTCCCCCCGAGAGCCTTAAAGTGGGCCTCAAAGTTCCAGCGACCGTCCAAGACGAGACCAAGGTATTTCATCTTGGACGACACCGGAACCCTTACACCTTCCACCATCAGGACCGCCCCAGGAGGTGGACCATTCCTAGGGCCATGGAACAATAGGGCGTCCGTCTTATCGAGAGACACCCTAAGTCCCAGGGCCCCTATCCGTCTAACAGTAAGGGAGGTGCCAACCGTTGCAAGTCGAGCCACCTCCCCATAGCTTGCCCCACTGGCCACTACGAGGGTATCGTCTGCATAGCAGAAGACGCGCAATCCTGGCAGAAGCGCGCCCCGCAATACCCAATCGTAGGCCATGTCCCACAGGAGTGGCCCTAGGACCGAGCCTTGAGGTACCCCACACCGCACAGGGTGGTAACAGACCGTGCCCTCTCTATTGGAGTACACGATCTGTCTCTCCGCAAAATAGTCCCCCACTATCCGGCGCAGATACTGAGGGACCTCGAAAAATTCAAGGGCCTCTCCAACCACGCCAAAAGGGAGACTATTGAAGGCATTGGCAATATCTAATGATACTGCCAATGCCCTTCCACCCCCGCTAACCACCCCACCGGTGTGAGACCTCAGGTCCCGAAGAGCATCTAGCGTCGACCGACCCGCCCGAAAGCCGTACTGTGCCTCGCTCAGATCCGGCCCCTCAACAGAGAGGTGCCGGCACAACCGAGACGCAACGACCCACTCCAGCGCCTTGCCCGCCTCGTCCAAAAGGACAATAGGGCGGTAAGCCGCCGAACTGTCCGCCGGGCGGTCCTCCTTCCGCACGAGACACAGTCGTCCCGTCTTCCAAGCCACCGGGAACCGTCCACCGCGCAAACACGCGGTGTACAACTCCCGGACGGAGACCTCCATATGAGGGAGGACTACTGCCAGGACACGCGCATGCACACCATCTGGGCCAGGTGCTTTCTTGCGGGCTTTGAGACGGGTAAGGATAGCCTCCATCTCTATATCAGAGACTTCCGGAGCTATCCCTTCCTCTCCGCCCGCCACATCCCCCACAGACGCCGCCATATTCAGAGGGATAGTGTCAGGAGGCAAAGGAAACAGATCCGCCACCACCCGCTTCAGGAAGGTCGGTTCCAGACTCTCCACGAGAGGCATCCCCGTACCTTTCAGCCTCTTACGAGCCGATCGGTAGGGGCGCCCCCATGGATCATCATTCAACCCCCGAAGCATCTCCTGATGAGTCCTTTCCTTTGCCTCACAGATAGCCCCCTGGAGAGCCTTCTTGCGATCATTATAGATCAACCGAAGGCCCTCCGTGACATTGGGGCTATCTCCCCTCCTCCGGCGGCTCCTGTAGTAGGCCCTTCTGCCCTCACCACATGCGCCTCGGAGATTGCCAATCTCCGACGTCCACCAGTAGACCGCTCTCCTCCCCTTCGGCGGCCTCCATTTGGGCATTGCCGCATCCGACACCCTTCGGAGACTTAGGCTCAGTCTGCCAGCTCCTTCATCTACATCCAGAATACCAGTGGGCGCACACCACCCCTCGACAATTGCCACCTCCTGCGCAATCTGACGGTCCAGTCGGCATATGGACCAGCGAGGAAATCTCATCCGAGTCTGCCCCCGCACATCCCACCTCATAGAAGTAGAGACCCACATCTGGATATAACGATGATCCGATAGGGTCTCCACTCCGTCCAGCACAGTCCATGCCGTTGTTACCCGGGCCGCCGCCGCAGAAGCAAGGGTCACATCCACCCTTGAACTGCCCTGCGGGCGGACACAGGTGGGCTCCGTTCCCTCGTTTAAGAATACGAGGCCCAACTCCGCCGCCCACTCCTCTAGAACCGGGCCCCTCCGACACGACACCCTGTCACCCCAGGTGGGAGACCTCGCATTAAGGTCTCCCATGAGGATAAGGGGCCGCGGAAGAGCCCCCCGTATGGCCAGGCCCATGGCATCAAGGAAACCCTCGAAATGGCTCAGACGCTCATTGGGGGAAAAATACGCTCCGACGAACGTCCATTCCCCCCAATCAGCCAGAACAAACCCAGAACCTCTCTCTCTTAGAGAGAGAGGAGGTCCATGCGGCCGAGCAATCACAGCCGCATCACCTCGAAGGTCCCCCACCCATGAGCTCTGTCGCGACACATAGTAGGGCTCAGTAACAACGGCCGCCATCACCCCCCACTCCGCCATCGACTGCAGGAACAAGTCCTGAGCCGCAGCGGAGCGCCTTAAATTCCCCTGTAGGAGGCTAGTAAGGCTGTCAGACATTTTATTTGTTTGACAGCTCTACACCAACCTCCATGGGAGCATTCCCCACCACCGTGCTGGACCCTACAGGGGCATACGGGGCCCCCCTCTGCCTTGGAGGGTTGCAAGCCCTACCCCCCATTTTGTGGTCTGCCGGCTTCCCAGCCGCTGAGCAGACCACACAATGCAGCTCTTTCGAGCTGCACTCATGGGCCTTGTGACCTACAACCCCACATCTAAAGCACGCCTCCGCCATGTCCACCGCCGAGGTACAGGTGACCCGCACGTGACCCAACTCCTGGCACTTAAAGCACCTCAAAGGGCGACCCTCTCGGATTTCAACCCGACAGGAGCTCCACCCAATGAGGAGCTTTCCTTGGCACACTTTCTCGGCGGCGGCGACCGGACACATGAGGAACATCTCCCCCAAGCCCCGTATCCCACGCCTCCAAATCTTACCTGGCTTGATCGCTTCAGCCAGGCACCCACCCATGGCAGCCACCGCCTCCGTAAATAATATAATAACTCCAGATAATTCCAGAAAATTTTCTATCTTCCACCATCCAGTAAAGTTGTTATAAGTTAAGCGTGTAATTTTAATAAACAGCTGTGGTTTTAGTGTTAACTCGCTACCAAGTAACATACCATATATGTATAGTATAGGTTAGGTATATATAGGATTACCTAACATGTTATAAAAACATAATGAGATGTTTGCACTCCTTGTAAATAAATATTTTTTTAACTCTTGATACATCGCATCATCTTAGTAGTTTATGCAATTTGAAGGTCTTTATTACGAGTGTGCAGGTTAGAAATAAAAATTTACAAAATCATGTGTTAAATTTTATTATTAAAATAATACTTGGTATTTACATTCCTTTAGGTTTCGTATCATTTTCAACACAGCACAAAAATTATAATTCCTGACTTCAGGGAGTCATAAACGAAAGATTATAATATAAAACCACAGTAAAATTATAATTACTATACACTTTCTTAAATCTATCTTACATTAAAATCTTACATCAAATAAAATATACCTATTCAAACTAAAAATTATTCGGATTACCGGATCCTTTCTATCGCAATGGTATTTAATTGTTTAATGTATAATTAATTTGGAATTAGGCAGGCACTTAACTATTGTTTGAACGGCTCTCTATAATATCTAATAAGGAAAGGTACAGTAGGAAGCGAAGCAAAAGGTGCTTACAATTAGATGTTAGGTTTGGAGAAAAATTCAGATTTGTTTAAGGTATACTCTGGCCTCGCTGTGTGGTGGGTCTGGATGAGGCGCATAAGGAATATCCGAGTACAAAACACTAAAGACACTCTTGTAGTGAAGCCTCTCGGCTGCGGCGGCAGAGAAGGCCGACGTCGTGTCCATACGTAAGGCGCCTGCGTCTATTTCCTTAGCAATACGTCTGTAACAGTAAAACAATGGTCAGTTTATTTAAAATCGTTATATTTTTGATAATATTAATTTTTATTTCGCTTTAAATATTAGCTACGTTAACTGCTTATAAAACAATAACTTATACCGCAGAAATTTGAATTATTCTTTATATCAAATAGAATATACGACCGTATATTATAATATAAATTAACATCCAAAATTCTAAGAATTCTGATTCTAACGCGCTTCTCTCGTGCGTCTATTATGTCATACAAATGCATAAAAATGTTAATATATTGCTTGCGATACATTATGATTTAATAATGTCATTAATTATTAAATCAGAACTATAACAATGTCAATACAATGCACTTGTTTATCGCACTGTAATGTTCATGATTTAGATGCTTTGCATGTTATGACTTATGTTTCCGGGGTTAAGACCATTGCTTCATTCAATGCACGATAAGACTTGATGTTGGCATACGACACTCCTCGCTCGTAAAGAGAGCCGATAGATTTAAATACTTGAAATAATCAGAGTTATTTAAATCAAAATTAATTGGTAAATCGATCGTTTCCGCGTTACGAATGCGTTATGAGTGATTGGGGACAGGTAAGCCTAAACATGTTCACCTCGACCATGAAATGGATTCAAACCTCTAGTTATTTAGGAAGCAAATTGAAACTAGTTAATCAAAGCGCGACTGACTTTTTGCGCGTTAATTATCGTTATTAACTTTGGTGAAGTGAGTATTATCATAGGAATTTATAATTTATGGAAAAACTCGGCGAATCTACGATAATTGGTATTTCGGAAAAACCTATATTAAATAATTCTATAGATATTAGGAATATAATTACGTCCCGTGGCCCGCCTTGCAGGTCATAGTGCGTGCGTAGTATCTACTTAATCATTTTTTATTACGGAGTTCTTTAATGCTTATGATATCTCCTAGGCAGTTGAGTAGTGTCGGTCTAGTGGCTTCAGCGAGCGACTCTCAATGGACTTTCTGTCTATGTGCTTATCAAACACTCGCTCGTACGACGAAGGAAAACATCGTAAAGAAAACCGGCTTGCCTTAGACACAAAAAATATCGACATTACAAAACTGATGCAGAAATCTGATGCCCAGATCTAGAAGGTTGTAGCGCCACTTGAAAAGCCCAGTAATTTTTGATCAAGGGACAATTTTGACTACAGTACAAATGGATATTATAAGGTCGGTAAGAATTGTAAGAAAAAACGTTTGCAGCATACGAACTAAAAGCTTGTATGCTACTAATTAAGAAAAGATATCCAATATTTAAAGATTTTGTAATTCGATACTGGTACTTACTATTAACGCAATCAACCAAACGAACCAACTCTTCAGTTTTAAAATAATAGTAAAAAAAACATTTTATTTATCATAATAATATTAAATCTCTATTTTAAATAAATTTAAAAAAAATAACTCGAAGGCTCGAACAAATAGATTCATTATTGCCATAAAAATAGATTCATAAACTTGACCCAAATATTATCGTTAATGAATGAAGTGTCCAGCGACCATCTGCGTAGCGCACCTTGGCCTAAACTTGACTACGACTCGTAATTAAGATTTAATGACTTCACGGGCCCTTTTCATGCCTTTTTTTATATAAATGAGCTGGTGATTTTGACTGTATTACTGTGTATGAATAATGATTCGCGATCACGATCACGATGATGTTGGTTTATTTTGAACGTTACTGAGGGAAGATATAATTCGTATCAAAAAGATTAACGCTTGCATGCATTAGGCAGTTCTTTATTGATAACAATGAACTTATCAATAACAATAATAACTAATATTTTTGATCACAGTACAAGCAAAGGCTTAAATTCCACATGCAAATGGGAAAACACCCCTTACTTTAAATTTAACTATTATTTGTAAATTCAATATTTGGTTACGGCTTACAGGTTTTTCAACAACAAGAGGATGACGTAAACTCAGAAAACGAGTCAGAGACCAACAATGGATTGTATAAGAATGGTAATGGTTATGCTAGTTAGTGGTCGTTCGTATCACCATAACCACGTACAGCTCCTCATTCGCATCAATTATCTTGCTATTTACCGATTATAATCACGGTAATAAACATGTCATACATAAAATTGCATTTTATTTATTCAATAGAAACGGATCTTATGACTTAAGACAAATTACAGAATAGCGATTTAATTTGCCCATAACCAGTAGTCTCTTAATTTTCTGGCAACCGATAATATGTCACGAGTCAAAGACGAATGAGGCGTCATGTCGAGGTTATTCTGAAAATGTACATATAGTAATTCTTAGTCGATATGTTACGGCCACCGCACGCCATTAGAACGCATTAAGACCAATAATGATTCAACGATTAAGTTTTATTGAGGCCGGTCTCACTTCCCTGAGAGTAAAAAAATAAAGGTATCCAGTACTTTATGATAATGTGATTATAATTTATATGGTATTGTTCTGAATACCTTGTGCACATTTTTATATGCACACGATTATTACGTACGTATAACTAGGAGCCCATTTTTTAAATATTTTTTATGAACAATGATTAGGACATAGGCCTAGATGTACGCGTGGATGTATGGATCTTTATCTTACAGGGTTTGGGGAGCTCTCGGATGATCTCTCGGATCGCTATCCGATAACTATTAAACCAAGTGAAAATAAACGTCATTGAAATTCATTTAACTCGTCAATTGTGTAGAATCCACCTGAACATTACTTTTCTTCTTCTGCCGAGGCAATGGCAATTTAGATTCTGTTAGTGTAAAAAAAATAAATGACACAGCATTTTTTTCGTAAAACAAAGTGCGTTATCATAGTAGTGAATTATCAGATTATTTTCAATCAATTGAGATTTAAATTGGTCACGCATTTTTTTGTATTCAATGTTTTTGAAGGCAATCAGTTTTTTGTGATACAAGTAACTTAGGTAACTTTGTATAATGATTTCCTAGTCTTACATTGTTGCTGCGAATAAATTACCCAATGACATTTAACTTGCATGCTGACTTATCGACAACGGACTAAACTGATATATGGGTACTTCCACCTGTCATAGCTAAACCGTGCTCCCCTAACTCGAATATTTGCATATTCTGGTTAAGACTACATAAAAGCAACGATGACAAAAGACAAATCGAACTCACTCTGATTCCTCACAAAGCACTCTCATGAGGCCTCGTCCTCTCCAGTCACTGTGCGTGGATGCTATCCTGATCTCCAGCACTGTGTTGCAGGTAGGAGGTAGCTTGTCCCAAATTGCTGCTTCGCGGTCTAAATAATTCAATAATTTCAAAATCCTCTTGAATTTTGGGTGAGGGCATTCTTCCGATTTGTCAGTGTAGTCGACTTCCTGAAAGAAAACTTGGCTTATAAACCTACAATAAGGACCTATACTCGTATTAGGAGCTATATAAGGTTTTAACATCGCGAACGCAATATTTGCTTGGTTGAAGGCTATAATTGAAAAATTCCCTTAGGATACCCCATTTCTGGAGGAAGGCTGTCGGCTATAACATTGTGCCCAATTATGCATCCGTTGCGTGCGCCTATTAACCTTTTTATGATTTTTTTTTGAATAATACATGATTGGCGAATGATTCATGATATTAACTCTTATCCAAATAAATACGATGTTCATCATTAGTATTTAATTTAATATTTGAATTAATAACTTGAACTAAAATATACAATGATGTAGTTTTGAAGAAACTTCATGCGGGGGAAAAATAGATGTTGTTGTAGTCCTAAAGTAAGAACGAATGTTGAACTATTACATTTTGAATGTAATGCTTTATTCATTTATGAATAAAAGAGAATCGATCGGACAAAAAAAATAGGGCTAACCTCTATTGTTTCGTGGCAACGACGAAGACAAGCTTAACGGGACAAGGTTAAAAATATTCCCATCTTCAGTGACACTTCAGTTATTATTGTTCTAAAAGTTCTCACAATTGTATGTTGTTTCAATAATGACTTTTTAGATTAAGTCGACGTGATTGGCAAATAAAGAAGCTTGGTCTTCATTCGCACTCCCACTCATATCGTAGTTACGAGCGAAGAGAAGTTTAAACCAATGAACAATGTTACTTATTATGCGTTTTTTTTTAATACTGTTCACTACTATATAGGACCCTTAACACTCAAAGCAACAGACTGGTAATTACAAAAAAAAAATAGAAATGAAAGGCGGACATTAAAGTTTTATGGTTTTTAATGGATTGTGGTTTGCGTTTTTGAAAAAACGAAATAAGGAAACGGTTGCCGCTACCTTGCACTTGCAGTCCTGAAGGGTGGAAAGGCCTTTTGTTTGTTTAGTTTTTACTAATGTTTCTTTTGTTGGTCCAATTAAATAATTAGTTTATTACAAACCCATGTATCGACTGTATGTATCTTTATAGTATATTAATAAAAGTAATTAAATATATAAATATGTTATTTTTATCGGTCACGACTGATCTGTTCTGCTGTTAGATGTTTTCCGCATGAAACTAATGTATATAACTTTAATATGTTCATTTAAAACATTAGCCAATTAATAATTCAATGCGTGAACTCCAATAATGAACACCTGACCGGAAAGACATTCTGGATCGTTCAATTTCGTTACGGCAAGGCACGTGTCAACTCTATATACTCGTGTATAATACTAAAATTTATGGACTAAAATTCGGCATTTTTAAGTTCGCATTATTATATCGGTGGCTCTTACATCTCTCCTGGCAATGCCATTAATCACCATCCCTACAAAATCGCCCTGGTCATCCACGACAGCAACCGAGACTCCGTCCTGAAGAGTACTGGCTGCGTAATCCTCCAGCTCAAAGCACCGGGACTCCGGAGTTTCCAGGAGGTCAATTGTGAGGTTTAAGGGCTCATCTCGAAAGAAAAATCTGCGATAAAATAATTATTAAAATATCAAGATTTAATTTAATATGACAAGCACTTATAGACTAACATAGCAAACAATAATAGAAAAAAAATATAGATCCATAAATTATAAAAACTAAAGGAAAATCGATTTCCAGGTGTGAGGGGAGCTATGGATATCCACACCTAGCTTGTTTATCAGAATGCTGAATCTGGATATCGGTGTGTTTTGCCCAAAACGCGTTCGTTACAAATGGGATGATCAAGGCATCCCTTGGGTATCTAGAGGGTACACGAAATCTAAATTTCGTTTGAGGCAATCAACCTTATTCATAAATAATGCAACACAAACGATACATCAATTAATTGTCTACGATTCTCCAATGGCAACATCTTAAAGTGCTCTAAAATAGTTTCGTATGTTTGCAACTCTTTTTTCGAGATTGGAGAAAATTGAATAGAAAATTCCAGATGAATTGTTTTGTAAACGACAACATATGCGTTGCATGTTGCATCCTTCATAAAACTGTTCTGCACACGAGACTATTGTATAACACAATTTTTGTTTTTAATTTACTTAAAGATATGACTTACTTAAAATGGCGTACCTTTGATCTCTCTGTGCAAAGTTAAATAACTAATGTTTCAAAAAATTATTCAAAAGAAAAGTTTTCTCAAGCAATGGATCTATCGGCCGCAGAATCTTACACCTGAATACATGGAGACTGTATTTAAATGAATCTGCTTCGCATGTACTCAAAGTGTCGTTTACTGCAGATAGTGATCTGTTTGGAGGAGCATTACAACCGACGTTGGTCCTCACTGCCCGAACGTAAAAAAGGACTGATGTGTTTCTCTTTAAGAGGAATTTCACTTGACTTTAAGCATTTGGTAAATCTACCAAGTTATTTAAAATCTTGTCAACAAAGATAATGTCAATCGGGCATTATCATGGCAGGGCCTAGGGACGATCTCAACCGAATGCTCGTAGACCTTTCGAGAGTCTCAAAGCAACGTACGACGTCAGTCTTTAAATGAACATGGATAAGACAAAAAGTATGTCAAATATCCATGTTGCGCCTACTATTAGTAACATTGGGAATCTCTGTTCTCGAGGTAGTGGATTAATACGTTTACCTGGGCCATTCAATACAATTAGGTACAACACAATTAACTTTAAAAAGGTAGTCATTCGAAGAATCCGCCTTGGATGGACATTGGACAGCCTTCGAACCAAAAGTCTTCGAACGGTGCGTTCTACCAGTGATGACTTACGGTGCTGATACTCGATCTCTTACTTCAAGTCTGGTAGACAAGCTCCGCGTTGCTCAACCAGCTATGGAAAGAGCTTTACTCGGTGTTTCTCTACTCCATCGAATCAGAAACGAGGAGATCCGTATATGAAGCTAAGTCACCGACGTAGCCCTAAGATCGTATAAGTAAGGCTATGAGCGGGACATATTGCCCAAAGAAGCAATGGCAGATGGCGCATAAAAGTCCTGGCTTGGAGAACGAGGACCAATTGGAGGAGCGTTGGACGCCCACCCACACGGAAGCACAGGACCCACAAGTCCCATAGGCCGGACGACCTGGTGAGGGTGAAGGGAAGACGTTGGATGCGGGCAACCGGGAGTACTGGAAATTGCGGGAAAAAGCCTATTTTTCTCGAAACTTCCCGCCCTCTTACTATATTAATAATAAATAATAAATTCTTACTTGCGGAGAAATTCGATGACCGGTTCTTTATCACTGGTGGTGAGCTTCCGAAGACTGTAAGCGGGCTTGGAGAGGTTCCGGGGCCGGAGGTTGAGTTCTTTGAGCTGTGACGGCAATTTGTCTGCCAACTGAAAAGGAAAACGAATTGGTACTTTGTACTACAAGTACATAAGCATGATATGGTTTATGTGTAGTATTTCTATGTTGTCATAAGTATATGCACTGATTAAGTTGCGGGACAACCATACATTTTTAAGCAAGTCTACGATGGCAATTCCGTTCAGATTAACTTACTTGAAAAAAGGCGATACATTCCTTTAAACATATACGAATCATCTTGGCACCTTAGAATGGTCCGATCTAGATAAAACTGAAAATATGAAGACGTGAAGATTGCGACACAACGGGATCACGTCATTCCCTGTAACCTGATAGTGGTCAATATTAAACCGTCGAGTCATGCCTTGGGCTCAATTACATATGGCGGTCTTTATTAAAACTGGTCATTATACTAATCCTAAGCACAATTAAGCGGTGTCATACGTAAGTCCCATGTTTAAAATTAGTATCTTTGTCCAGAACTAATCATATCACACTTTATGTATATTTAAATATTACAAGAGTAAAAAAAAGGAATTAGTATAAACACAGATATATATTTTATATACTGAACTGTCAAGAGCACATGTACCTAATGTAATGTAATAATGTTAATATTATTCCATGTAATTGCTTTGATTGTCAAGTTGTGTCAAGCGTCTGTATTTTATACATAACTTAATTGTTACAAATGTATACCTCCCATGAAACATGGACTACATAATTACATCTCACAGTGGAGTAGTAACCTTTTTCAAAGCTTCTATAAATGTTAATAAAATATATTGTGTCTAATAATAAAAATATGAATGTAACAATATTCTAATCAAGAAAAACGGAATGACAATAGGATACTTGCGTGATAAATATCATTTCGATGCATTTATAAATGATTAATCGTAAAAGGATGTGAAGTGTATTGGCTCTAAGTTGAATATGATTAGATTACATTATTACTTAGTACGATCAAATTCAACGCTATGATTAAAATAAACCGATAGAATATCCCTTTTTAGGCTGTGCTAATTATTAATAAATTAAACAAGGTAACAACATAGCAACATACCTACATATACGGTAATTATAGTTGACGTTACTGTTTCTATTAACATAATAATAAGACTCGCAAACTACCTATTTATTTTTTCTCAACCTGCTCTAAAAACCTTCCGGGTACAAGCAGTGTGCTTAATTTAATATTTAAAATCGGGAAGTGCATAAAAACAGTTATGCTCATAAATCCGTTATTTTTTTCTTCTTCGCTTTTTGTTGACGATCGCGCGTCCTTGACCCCGAAATTCTACTCAAACTTTTGTTTTGTTTCGTATTATTTTGTAGGCATTAATTTCGCTTTTAATATTAGGTAATCCAAGGTGAGTGCGATGAGCGCTTCACCTACAGGAATGAAGATATAGCCTATAACGCTCTTTGGGTCACAAAAGGCTTCCTCAGAGATCTTATCTCACGTCACGATCCCGGTAGCGAGTTCCGCAACTAATTCTTAGTGTTCGTGTATTATGTATTGTTAATTAAAGCATTTAAGGTTTTTTACGTCTCTGTTAACTACGTGTAAGGCATTAAAAAATGTTTCTTTGTTACCCCTTCAGCGACTTTTTTAAATTACTTCTATTATTAACTTATACAATTTAAAAAATAGTTATGTTTACCTATCGTAACAATTAACGTTTAATTATATAAGAAAGTTCAGTCAACCCGTTATCTAATCTACATTTTGGGTTATTATTTATTTAACATTTACATGTATCAAGTCAGATTCCAACAGTCGGCCCTTTCAATGCGAAAGTCTGCAGCACCGTGGTTGCAAAACTCGTGCGCCTTTTGGTGCGAGACCTCGCTCAATATCATTACCAAGGCCTAAGTTCGATGATCGCCTTTCGATTCCGTGCCTTCACTTATTCGTTAAGTTCTAAATGTCTACAATTCGTTCTCTAACGAATTCTCTACATTCTTATAAAGGAATGAGAATGTAAATAATCTTGATTTTTAAGTTTAATTAAATCTACGTTCTAATGGTAACTATAACAATTATAAGCATTGGTAATTTTAAAAAGATGAATTATTCATATCTCAGTATATTAAAATATTATTATAAGGTCGATTATTTTGTACTTAACAATAAAATAACAATAATAAAACCGCAATCAATCTGTTTGAAATCATTTACGTTAATATTGAACAATAAATTACGTAACTATTATTGTGTCACCTGTGATTGTGAATCAAGCAGATCACGAATGTCCAGCACAATTACCACTAGAATGGAATCACGAAGTGGTTTCTTGGCATAAAGCACAAATTATGAACTCTTAGTACTTGTAGTACTAGTTGTATATGGAATAATATGTCTCGCGGAATATGAGAGTTTTACAACTTGTTCTACTAATTGTTATGTCAGATAAAACGATCCATATAGAAAATAGCGAAAGATATTTCTAAATTCCTCTTCAGTCGATTCGTCTAAAGTAACTATATGTGCCGAGTATAGTTCACATACTTTTTCTTATTATCCTATACATTTGTTCCTCATTAGAAAATTCCCATCATATCATAATATATAACGAATCTGAATCAAACTTTAGTTTGAGATTTTCATTACGATTTAACACAGTTTTTAACAAAAGAAAAGAAGACTAAAACATTTGTTTGTTCATCATAAACGTTTATATGAGCCAATCATTTAAATTAACTGACATTTACATGTAGTCAAGGAAAGCGAAAACATCAAAGTAATGTGAAAGAAGCTACAATATTGTGAACAAGACATACAACACAGTGAACGTGCTAGTTTTTGTCAGTCTATTTTTAGATATAAAAATTGCGTTAAAAGAGAGCAGTAAACCCCTCATCTTGTTGTTTCATTAATAAAAAAATATTGCTCGAATAAATTAAAAATGTTAATAATTACTTGAATTATCTAGATTGCAGAATGCAAACGCCGAGACCCACCAGTGTCCTAGTCACGGCCGTCTAGTCTCACAGTAATAAAATTATAAAAACATTATCTGGTACATAATTTTTATTATAATGAAGGAACCGAATATAAAAAAAAAAATATTATGAAAACGAATGTGAGACCGTTACAGTTGTGGTTGTATAAAAAATATATTTTATGACATTCTATTCTAGAAACACCACTGTCTTTTTCTATTACACCAATTTAAAAAATTAATATTATCTTTTGTAATATCTACTTTTAATAACAATCGTGTTTGACACAAATGTTTGTGAAGCTAAATAACATGTTTTTTGTATGAAAAATAGCAACAATTCTCTTAAGAATTATTTTTTTATAAATTTTAGTGACACGACAGACACACATGTAAATTTGTATAGTGCAAAAGTTTCATATAATATATTTTTACACTTCAGAGCGATACCGTAGCACTTCAGGTCAAGCTACGGAAGTGATACTCGTAGCTCTTCAAATTATATTTCAATTATATTTGTTCCTGATGCTGTCATTTCATTATGTACATGTGTAAAACATTCACATTTAGCAAGCATTTTCCCAGTATACATAGAAGTGTTACATTAACACACTTTTCGGTTATAATGTACTGCAATAAAACTGATAAAAACGAATTATCTTAGTTAAGGGTATTACATTTCGCTACGTATGTGAATTTGTAATCAATACAACTTTAATGTTCTGTTTAATCTAAAAACTTATAAAATACTCTCCTTGTTTGCAACCTAGAAATTTCTTTTACGTTCGTTCAAAAGAAGGTGATATGTATTGTGTTTGATAAAGAATCAACGAAGTAGAATCGTGACCTATCTCGTCAGCTGCTACTTCAATATGTTCAATATGTCACGTACAACAATACATCATGACCTAGTTGTTATTTTTAAAAACACATTGTTTCAGGTGTGTTTTTATAAATCTTCTCGGTACCGTAACGGATAAGTAGTATCGTATGTCTGTTTCGTGTCCGACAAAGGTCAAGTCCAAATCTATGAGCCTCGTGCAATAGCTTAGTAATTAACCACCAGATAATACCTCAGTACCGTTAGTATATTATTACTGTTTAGTACCTTATGAGTGAGTTATGGCACTTTTATAGCGCCATCAAACTCTTATGCACATATCGCTTCGTTATTAGATAAAACATGATAACACGGGAAAAAGGTCATACCTACTAATAATATTATCCATTAGTCTTAATACGCAACTATAGTTATTATTTTAGTTAAAAAGAACAGGTACCTGTACTATCTCGGCTCGTATAAAATCGCATTGACCTAAGTGTAGCCGTGTCCTTTAGGTCTTATCATGGCCTTATGCCTTATGAATACAAAAATCCGGCGTTTTCCTACTAAAACAGCGAAGTAGTACAAATTTATCGGAATATATTTAACGTTAATCGCCAATGTTAAGGAATTAAGGCCACGTAAGTTTTTTGTTTATATTAGTTTTACGAATAATTAAAATATAGTTAAAAATATTCTATTTAATTTTATTCTGCTGTACATTAGTGACATGATTGTAATTAAATTGATGTAAATGTTTTATTATTAATTACATAATGAAGCCTCTATTT
Organism: Pieris napi; assembly: GCF_905475465.1. Classification (NCBI taxonomy): domain Eukaryota; kingdom Metazoa; phylum Arthropoda; class Insecta; order Lepidoptera; family Pieridae; genus Pieris; species Pieris napi. Next base: position 12,399,220 of record NC_062249.1, on the reverse strand, counting down.
CGAACTTGATTTATTAATTGTTAAATAAGCAAACTCATAAATAACAGAAACTGCCGAATATGTACTCAATACTAGATGTGGTACAATACTAATAAATGAAGTGATTAGATTAAAAGTGCACTCATGCCAATATGCGCAAATAGAAAGTTACAACGATAAATGCACGCTTATTTATATCATATACTACGTAATGTATTTGAGGGCAAGGTTTAGACTGTTATTTACTTCCCAGATAAATGATAGCGGTATTTGGGTTACAGAGATTATAGAATTAATAATTCTGTTGTAAAATCTAGAGTAGTACAAGGATCTTATGTATTTGTTTTGTGAAAATTGGTTTTAAATTCGACTATGAAAATCCTATTTCGGTCATGCGGTAAGTTGCAAAAGGACAATTCGTATGCAGAGAGAGATAGATACACTAGACTAAAAAAATACCATTCTAAATATTAACATTGGTTTATCATTATAACATTATATTATAAGAACTACTAGAGAACAGTGGACAATTAGTTTATAATGCTCCTTAAATAAAATGCATGTATATATTCTATTTCTTTACTCTCGGAGTTATGTTATATTATTTAAACCTTGTCTATTAAAATATACAGACATCAATTATACTATTTTATTAGTAATTTTGTATAAAAGAAACGATATTCTCCTTAAATAATAAAATCCAAGCATATAATTAAGTTTTTAAAAATCTACAGCAAATTTAATTAAATATTAACTTTATAAGAAAACTGCGGGTATCATTTTTGTGTAGATCTAAAGTTATGTACCTTATCAATTATGATATGTTTTTAAAATTGCCGTTTTCCTGCATTTTATTTCGTAAATAGCAACTTCCTACACGATAATTATTGTATTAGGAAATAACACAATGTCTTAATAAAAATACAGGTTTTGAATTTGACTCCGTACTACGTTTTGCAATATTCTTATCGGTTTAAATATTTAACACGTATTTCTACGCTTTAAACACTTCAAACGCTTACCGTATATTTTTCGATAATCCGTTCATTGTCATGTTCGAAATGCCCCTTTTCTTGCAAGTCCACAATGTTTCTGGTACTCGTAACGGCCATATTTAAATGTCACTATTCACGCGTAAACTTCAATTTCAGCAACGTTCCCTAGACGGGTCGCGGCGAGTTTTGAAATTGGAATGGTTGCGACATCGTGCTTCTTTTATATAAAGCTGCTACAGCACTCGACGCGCCCCTCGCCTAGTCCTTTCATATCCGCCCGAATGAGCTGTTGCTTTACACTTGGACTCGGGAGATTTGTTTTATACCCTGCACTAATGAGACGAACTCAGGTGTAACTCCGATGAACAACTTTTATATTATTGAAAATTTCAAATATAAATAAATTTGTAATAAATAAAGTTATATATATTGTAATAAATCGTTTAATATGTTAACTATATCATAATAACAAGATATAAATTCAAAGTGCTACTTTATAGATAATTTTTTAATTTATGATTAATAACACAAGGCACTTCTAATTTAAATGTTAAATATTAATTTTGAGGCCAACGCGTTATTTGGTACGAACAATTAGCATAAATGCGTTTTTGCAAGCATTATATTGAGCGAAGTGCATTATTATGATATAATATATTTACGAAAATATACGGTCTTCCAAACGGACAATGGCATTGTTCGTTCTGTCAAGTAAGTTAACATGTTAATGTCACTTTTGACAGCACGAAGCAATAGGTTTCCCATACACTACCTGAATAATATGATACTTTTAGGCTTTATAATTTCTGCTTTAATTAACATAATCAATTCGTTGTTATTGTGAATGTGAGTTCTAAGAGCTCAAAAGATTGATGGTATAAAATATGTTGCATCTATTTCATTTAATTACGAAATTAACAGTTAAAGGAATTTTATTTAGTAACATCAATGTATTACTGACCTATCACACCCTTCAATAGACTTGCATTGGTCGCCATTACAATAACCAGTTTTTATTAACTGTTGACAAACAAGACACGTGAAACCTGCCTCTCCACACACTGGGAGAATCAGATTGCAATTTAATATATTTTATTTGGTTGGAGGTGTACTATATATACACATATGTATATCTACATAGAATTGCCGAAAACATATTACACCCAAAGACAAATCATTAATTTTAAGATATTAACACTAATAACCACGACTAATGTAATTAATTTGCGTTTAGTTTTTATTCTGTAAAATTAAAACTGCACAAATTCAAGCTAGAATTAATTTGTATTTAGATATCTAACGAAATAGATATGACTATTGATTATTAATTAAAAAATGTCCAAAAACTTATTAAGGAGAACTGGGCCATAAAAGATTTAAGTAAGCTTTGCGTATCAAAAACAATCTTAAAGTATTGAGGTCATCGGGAGACTAAAAATATATTACTTTTATTACACAAAATCCTTGTAATTACTGAGAAGGACTTTATTTTAACGGTTCTAGATTAAATCGCAATTTTCTCTTTTCTTTTTTTTTAAATATCGTATTTTGGAAAATGTAGGCTACATTTACGATGATCATAGACAAAACGGACGTTACTCATTGTAAACTAATTTGTTTCGGATCGAAATCCTAATTAGAATAACAAACGAGGCATTGAAACGAGATCATTGACGTTTAACTACAAGTGGTTTATTGTTTACACTCATCCTTCATAACTCGTATTGCATTGTTAGTTCAAATTAACCAAATCGCCAGGATTTAACAGAGTTTTTATAATTTTCGTAATGATAAAAAATAACAATACAGTTTTCTATTATTTAAATACTAATTGGTTTTAGTAACAACGTTTACAATAAATTAATATTACAACATTACAAGCTGCTTTCCGCAGTTTCACTTGCGTTCGTTTAAGACCCGTGCTCGTCATAATATATGCATGCGCGGTTTATCACCAATATTTTGTTGCAGTATCCGTATATGAACTGGTGATAAATGAAGTCTCTATTTGGATAAGGATTAATATCATGTGTCAAAAATCAATTGCAATAAATAGGTTTAGAGAAAGGCAAATGCTGTGCAAATGTAAAGGAACATTTTAAAGTATTTTATTTCCTTTTTGGTACTAAGTTATTATGATATAAGGATATATATTACTCAGTATAATTACACAAGTGATCTACCAAAACAACGTACAAAATGGTATTTATAATTAAAGTTTTCCGTATGGAATAATAGGAAATGTAAACTTTAGGTTGACTGATTTCGTTCTTACCATTATACCACCCACCACTATAGTTGGTTTCGAAGGCAATATTAATTAATAGCATATTTTTAACGATAGTTATTCGTGATTGAAACACTTGGTCAGTGTCATTGTGAATCATTTTCACAGAAGCCTTTAACTTATTACTTATTTTCCCTTGGACGACTCTTCAGACAAGGCTAAGCGTTTCCATATAAAGTACTCGTGTGCCATCTAAATGTAAATTTATTCTTTTATTTGTCAAAATCCGTGGAAATGATACTTTACTACTTCTATACTATAGTAAATATTAATAGAAATTTTTTGGACATGGAAGAAAAGTGACCTCCCCACAGGGTTCAGTTAATCTCGTACCGTTTTCAATACGGAAAAATAGACTGGTATCTGGAATAATCTGCTGATGATGCCGTTTAGCTTACTGGGATACCTAAACGTGCCCACTGCCCAGTTTCAATACTTGAGAAAAATAAACTTTAGGTAGTGGTTATATTACTGACCATTACCCTTTAACAATCTCGTGCATTCCATGTCATTCCATCCATTTTTAAAAATAACTGCCAAGGTAAGCTAAAAATACCTCTGGCCTTGCTTTTTGAAATCAATTTGTTTACACTTATATTTCCTGGACTCGTGCTAAATCCACTTTCACTATTAATCAATAAAATAAAAAAACTGAACACGTGTATCGAAATTATTTTAATAATTCTTTAAATTCAAAGGAATACACGTGCCACGCACCTACCTACATTTATCATGGCCAGCGTGTTGTTGGTAATTAGAAGTAAAAATACTTTAAAATTTCATTATTTACCTTTTACTAGGTCACCCTTTCATAACACATGAGCATCATAATAATAAAAACCTAAACATTTTTTAGTTTTAAGCAAAAATCAAATTTTCCGTCATTTATAATTTAATACCGTTTGCTTCGTCCAAAACAAACAGCGACCACTTGAATCAAGCGGCGCCAGCTGACCTATTTACTCGAAGAGTGTAGCTTCACTCTGCGCCCCTTGCATTTAATTGCCTCGGCCCTCTAGAGAGTTAAACGAACATGGAAATTTATAATTAGAGAAGAAGACACGTTAGAATACTTTCAGACAGTTAATAAATAAAAGCCAAATTGATGATGAGCGTTTGAGACTCGCGGTCCTGTGCCTGGGTATACGTTGGTGTCACGTGGACGCTTATCATCATCACGTAATGTTGAGCTAAATCAGGAGCAGGTTAACAATTCGGCGTCTAATATCGTCTACTATACAGCTGCTATTTTCTGTAATAATGTTTGATTACAATAGAGAATGAGAGTAAAGGTCATGCAAAAATATTTCAAAGATCAAATGTCGTCGTCCTTAGCTAGAATCGGCTTTAGAACGTCTAAATAGGAACCTAGCTTAGCCTCAGCTGCCTCATACAACCGCCTTATTAATTATTTGATTTCCTAGGTCACTGGCGATTTCTCAAACTCAAATATAATATTTATACGCGAAATATTTAATAACGTTCATTATGCATATTATTCATAATGTATTTAGATTGCCAGATATACAAAAAATACTTGTGTAATTAGTATGATTTAATTATTTTTTTGTTGAAAATCCAAATACAATGTAAACTCTTTATAACTAATTTCAAGGGTCCGAGCATATTCTTTCGTTATAGAGAGTTTGCGGTTAGGGAGGGAATAGTACAGACATAACACTTTCTTATTCTAGCCATCTTGACAGTTTCAAAGTTTGTTTACGACTCATAATACGCGATAGGTGACAGTGGTGCGTTTAGTAACTGAGACCGAAATTTCCTACAGGCAATGTCATCTTAGCATATTGGCACACGTGTTAATGCAAGGCGGCACCTCAAAAGGTGAGTTTTGTAAGCAATACAAACAATTACACTTAAGTATGTTGTTGATTTCTAAATATGAAAATACTTCTTCGTTATAGAGAATGGCTGTTGCGTTATAAAGAGTCAATAAATGTATGGGTTTTGTGTTAAACCAAAAAAAAAATACATATTTTTACGTTATAGAGAGTATACACTGTAAAAGTGTTTAACGAGGGAGTTTTCCGAATCGCCTAGACTAAAGATAGACCTGATAAATAAATAAATAAATCCTTTATTTGCAATGATAGTGGTACAAAATAAAATAAAAACAACAACAAGAAAAGTCCGCACAATCAGCCATACAATAACAGGCATGCAAATGTCATAATAAGAAGTCATTTATGAGTAATTGTTAAACTTATATTCTAAATACTCGGTTACGCTGTAAAAGCACCTTGACTTTAAAAATCTAATCACCTTCCCCTTGAAAACATTACATGGCAGTGATCTATAATTTTTAGGAAGGTGATTAAATATTCTCACAGCCATGGCGTAACAATTCTTCGAGTATAGCGCGGTGCAACATGCAGGCACCCGCAGCCGTGTTGGATCCCTTGGTATATAAAAGCAAGTTTCTTTGTAAGTTTTAAAGAATTGTGGATGCTTCTTGACAGTCATCACTGCTTCATAGATATACAGACTTGGTACTGTCAGAATACCCAGTTCGTGGAAAATTGGTCTACAACTTATAAGGGGTCCAACGCCCATGATAGCCCTAATACATTTTTTCTGAGTAATAAAAACTTTACTCACATCTACCGAATTTCCCCATAAAAGGATACCATAGCGCAAAACTGAGGCAACATAGCCGTGATAAGCAATAATTGCTGCGTGTTTTGAAGCCACTTTGCGAGTTCGACTCAAAGCAAAAACAAATTTATTTAGGCGCGTGCATATCGTTAAAATGTGTTGTTTCCAATTAAGATTTTGGTCTAGTGTTAAGCCTAGAAACTTGGTTGATATAGCTTCTTCAATTGACTCGTTTTTATAATTGATTTTGAGGTTATTGGGTCTGCAATTATTATAATTCCGAAATTGTATAAAGTTGGTTTTTTTTACATTTACACTTAAATTATTAATTTCCAACCATTCCGTGACATTTCTTACTGTTTCATTCAATAATGATTCGTGGTTACGCGTAGTATCATTCGACACGACCACTGAGATATCATCCGCATAAAGAATGCATTTATTACTAACCAAATTCGGTAGATCGTTAATGTACAGAAGAAACAGTAATGGGCCCAGTATGCTCCCTTGAGGAACGCCTTTATTGCAATCTATAGCCACAGACTTGTACCTCCTTTCAATATGTTTAGGAGAGGAAGTATGTGTGATTTCAACATATTGTTTACGACCGGTTAGGTAACTTTCAAGCCAATTTAAAGGCAATCCTCGGATTCCGTAAAGTCTACACTTTTGAAGAAGAATGTTGTAGTCTACGCAATCAAATGCTTGGCTCATGTCAAAAAAAAAACTACAGATACCTGTTTGCGCCTATCGATATGTTCTACAATTGCCTTAACTAAGGAGAAAGCTGCTAGGGTAGTATTTTTACCTCTTTGAAAACCGTACTGTTCCTCATTTATAACACTGAATTTGCCTAAAAAAGAGCTCAACCTATTGTGCATAAGTTTTTCCAACACTTTAGCTAAAGTTGGTATTAAAGTTATAGGTCTGTAGTTTCTAATATCCTCTGTATTACCCTTTTTAAACATAGGTTTAACTATTGATAATTTTAAAGAACTGGGAAAAATACCCTGTGTGAAAGATAAATTTATGAGATGGGTAAGGATACTTGCTAGATGTTGTGAGGAGAATTTTAAGACTTCTGTTGTTATTCCGTCATAACCTGCCGCTTTAGTATTATTAAGATTATTTATAGCTTTGAAAACTTCGTCACATGAACAAGGAGTTAGAAATAAGGATGGGTTTACAGAATGAACGTTTTGAAGATTAGTGCTAGGTTTCTTAATTGTTTTATTATTTATGTAATAGTTGTTAAATAAATTCGCTATTTCATTTGGATTAGATATCAATTGATTATTATCATTTAAGATTTTATTAGCAACTATAGGACTTCGATTCTGGTCTAGTTGGTCTTTTATAATATGCCAAGTTGCACGAGATTTATTTTTTGCGTTTTTTAGATACGTGAAATGTGTGTATTTTTTGGATGCTACAACGCATTTTTTAAGATAATTGTCATATTTTTTGTATGCTTGTTTATTTTCATTAGTTTTCGTTTTAAAATATTTAAAAGTAAGTTGTCTCTTACGCCTACTAGAGATTCTAAGCCCTGGTGTGATCCACTTGGGTTTTGTCATTTTATTATTAACATTAACTTTAATAACTGGAAAGCAGAGATAAAAAAATAATGATAAATTGTCATGGAAAATTTGGAAAGCTTTATCGCAAGAACTTTCTTCATATACCTCGCTCCAGGACAAATTTGAAAGGCATTCCCGAAACTTTTCCATATTTTCAGAGCAGTAATCTCTTCTAAATATACACCACTTTAAGTTAATTGGTTTTGTTTTTGTGAAGGGAAACCTTAAAATTTGGCACGTATCATGATCTGACATATATAAACGGAGTGTTTCGCCTTTAGCACCCTTAATATTACTCAATATATGGTCAATACAAGATAAATTTCTAGTCGGTTCGTTAATAAAGTGTTCTAAGTTATAATTTAATAGAATGTCATTATAATTCATAGTTATATTGTTTATCTTTAAAATGTCTATATTCATGTCACCACATAAAATAATTCGCTGTTTTTTATTTTTTAATTTATGCAAAAGGGTTTGAAATATATTAAAAAAGCTATAAACGTCAGAATCGGGCGTTCTGTAAATACAAATTATTATGCATTGAATTGCGGGTACTATTGTGCCACAACATTCAAATGTTTTTTCTATTGATATGTCGTTGCAACAGCTAAGCGGCAACATATCAAGAGATTTATCTATGAAAATACATACCCCGCCACGCTTTTTATTTAGCCGACTAAACGATGAGGCTAATTTAAAATTCTTCAGATTCATGTTACTTTCATCGCCTCTTCTTACAAAAGTTTCAGAAAAACATAAAATTTTAGGAGTAGTATTTTTAGTGTACCTGATTTCGCTAAGATTTAGTTCAATAGAATCTAGTTTGTTAAGAAGTCCTGCTATATTTTGGTGTAATAAGTAAAAGCTGCTTATTAGGTCATTTCGTGAGGAACTTGAGTCTTCATTAAAAAATCTCTATTGTTTACATGTGAGTTCTGGCTAGGTCTTATCACGGGAAAATAGTACGGTATGGTACCCTTTCTAGGAACGTCGCCACGATTATATAGTTTTTTTACATTTTTTTTCTTGAAAGTCAAAAATTTTTTGGTATAGTAATCATAGTCAAATATATAGTTTAACTTTTTACATACACTTGTCAGATATTGCCTTTTATAAGTACCACGTTTAATATCTAAATATGAACAATTTTTAGAACTATTACAAATCATTTTCAACATATTATTAAGTAATTTTTCATTAAGAAATCTATTAGTACAGACATTTAATAAAATTATTTTGCTGTTTTTGATAATTTTTAGTAAAGCGCATAGTTCTATAAATATTTGGTATGGATTGGTATCATTTTCACCTAGGCATAGTACCAGGTAATTTCCCACACAGTCCTCCAAACCGTCAACTGTACTTAAGAGATCACACGTTTTTGCATTGGGTTTAATGATGGAGTTAATTTCAAAGCGTCCGTATTGTGTATTAAATCTCGATCGTATAAGCTCCGAGGCAAGTCCTCGGCATTGTTGACTGCCTATTATATGTATCTTAAATTTTGTGTTAGGCAGTTGGTCAGCTATTGGATAGCTAGCGCCATCTCTCGAGGACGGTAAACATTCTTTAGGTTTTATAAAATTGCTCCTAGAATCAGCGTTAAGGACCTCCATCGAGGTTTCTAATAATTCCAAGTTGCCACAACTTGCATTTAATGTTTGTTTCTTCTTTAATTTCCTACCTTGTTTTTTCCTCTGTTTTTTGCTTCCTGACAATGTGTTGGGAGTAGTAATATTGTAAGGTGTAGAATATTTCTTTTTAAGATTATTTATGGTTTCTTTTTGTTTTGAAATTTCAATATTTTTCATGGAATTTTCCAGTGATAGGTTTCCAATTCTTTGGTGCGCTAAATCCAATTCTAATTTTAATTTATTTATTTGTTCCAATAATTCGGAATATTCGTATACATTTCTTGTAGAAATGTCGGGTAAGCTTCTAACTTCATAACAGTCATAGTTCGATTGAGTTGAGGTAGATGAAATGTTAAGGGATTCAATGGATCTTCCCTTTTTTCTTCTTATTGTAACGTAGGCATCCTCCATTGTGAGAAAAAATTAAAAAAAAAAAAAAAAAAATAGTTAAGACGAACAATTTTATAGCCGTCGTGATTTGAACCGGGACGTTTCAAACTATATGTTAGTTTCTTGGCAAGTAGATAACACAATTAGCCAACTGGCCTATTACAAATATTGTGAAATTAAGCCATATATTTCAATTTGTATAGATTGCTTAGAAAATCCGTTACAATTCAATTGAGGTGGGTCACCTTGGAGAACAAAGGATTCACTTAATTTATACGTTTCTTCACTTTTATCATCGGTCACTAGTTTATAGCACTTTACTGGTTTGTAGATTGAGTGGAAATTGTATTTCCAAGCAAAAATATAATTTTATATGAAATGTTAGGGCTAAAAATTTTTATTGTTATTATTGTCACTGTTTCATAAAAAAAATACTTGTAGAACACTACCACCACAAAGATAACTTTAAGAAACCTCACTGAGTTACTTTTTATTTGAAATAACGCGATTAAATTGACGATAAAGTAAATTAAGATGACGACGTTCATTCAATTTCTTTGGAGTCACCAACCAAGGAAATCTAAAATTTTTAAACAGAATACAAATACATTTTTTTTAGGTTTGTTCGTAATTAAAACGTAGGTAACATTTTTGCTAATTATACTTATATAGGGGCACTGATTCGAGTATTCTAAATATGTTTTTTAACGAAAACGTTACGAATATAAGCAAAACATAATACAACAATACAACGTATATTATGTGTGTCTGTCTATTGGTGTTGGTATTAAGATAGATACAGTATTATTTTTGATCAAATTAAATATATAATTATGGCGTCTTGAGAGATATCGATTTATAACATGTTTAAGGTTAAGAGGTTGTAAAGAAATTATAAGTTTAGATTTGGCAATCGTCTAACTTCTAAACTAAAACCGTTCAGAAGCGTCAAGTTTATTCTTTGTTAACACAATAAAGGTTAATTAACATTTCCTAGTGCTAATTACAGTTTCGACAGCGATGTAATATGTTAATTGTAATATGTTAATAATATTTTTTATCTTATCTATAACAAATAGCTTGCAGCGAATACGTGAACCTTGAGCACAATTTAATAACATTAATCGAGCCAAATCTAACCTTTTAGCAGCTTAACATACAAAGTATATTTTATCAGTGTAACTTAAACTACAAGATAATTTTGATAGTAATAAGTAAGGTTATGAGAATCGGCATTATGTACAAACGTCAATTAATACGTTTTTAGCTCGTTATTATATTCGTGAAGTGAACTCGCTTCGCTAAGTCGAATTCTCATTTAGAATAAAGAAATTAATTAACAGGAGCTCAATGCAAATAAAACCTAGAATAGTTTACTTAAATGAGAATATCTATATCACATTTATAAAAACCGGCCGTTGCTATTTTAGTCTTTTAGCTAATTTAAATTAAACGGTTTTTTTCAGTTTTTGTATCCTGGAATCAATTTTCATATGTAATACAACTAATAATAAGGTATTATTAGCATATTAATGACTGGAAGTTGTATGTCGAGCGCGAAGACCTTTAGTGAGTTAACCTTTCTGCGATCTATTTTTCGCTTCACGGGAAATTATTTCCTTATTTTAAATTTTCTATTTATAGCAACTATATAGTAATATATAACAGGTTTCTGATATGATGAATAATCAGTGACATAACGCAAAAAGTGAAAGATTATTACTAAACGATTGGTTGTACAAATTAGAATTAGAGAGAGAGAGAGATATATTTTTTACAAAAAATGTGACAAAAAGATTCATAACAAAATTTTATCCTCGGAGCCGATTGCGTAGATACCCTTGTCGAATATTGCCATTATTAATTTATTATCAAATAATGCAAAGTGGTTAAAGTTGACATTAGAACGAGCACCACACATATTTTACAAAATCCAGGCTCTGAACGAACAGTTTAATTATGCAAAACCATTGACGTTAATCCGTTTAATAAATACAACAGAAGGTTAGATTATTAAGAGGTTAATAAGTACATATCTAAACGTAAATGGCATAATAACATGCTTTATGACAGCCTGTCATCGACAGATTATTCGTTATGACTGTAACATTCTAATATACGGTAATATTCAATAGCGACTAGCAGAAAAATATTTTGTTTACGGAGAATTGTTTATTCAGATTAATCGTACATTTAAATATAAATCTAACAGAATTGTGTGTGTGAACACTTAGGATATAATAATAGAAGTATTGCAATCGTTCCGAGATTTTATATTATACGATTTAAACAACTTTTCAAAAACCTTAGCACACAGTTTTTACAGTTTTATTTGTAAAGTATATGACGTTAATACGACGAAGTCACTCTCTGACATCTCGAACACGTTTTTTCTATTCAATTATGTCAGTGTTCGTACTTTCGTTACTGACAAATACGCCCGCTGAACATTGCTAAAGTTCTGACCACCTGAAACCTTCTGTGTAAAATATATACATGTTACATATTATTATCACCTAATATAAGCATATTCATTCATAGAATGTGGTAATTCTTAGGAAATGTGTATGTCAACAACCTCTGGAATTCGTTAGGCAAGAGAGGATAAGTGTATGTATATGTCGCAGTAAAGTAGTTAAATCAGAGAGTTCATTGAATCTCTAGACAGTTAATTAAATATAGATTTTCAATCAACTCGCTAAAGAACCGTCAGACAAGTGACTGAACGAAACGTTTAACGAGTTTCCTAAACGTTCCTAGACAACAAGACGCATTTCAACTTTGGTAGGGTGGCCAAGATATTTGATTGGAAAAAATGTGTGCGTGTACTAGTGTACACATGCATAAGCTAAAAATGTGCTTTTGATTACAATATCATGGACCACCCGATTATATTCCTCATTTTTTTAAAGATTAATAAAAATAATAATTTCGAATAAATAGTAGGCCTTGGGCGATACTTGAAAAAGTAGAAATTGGTTTCTACTCAACATTTAATTTTTTACTCACAACAAAAAATACATCAAAAATCTTTGTTTCTCTTATAACTGTTAAGTAAATCATTATTTAGCTTTGCAAAAATAATTTAAACTTTAGTAATTTTTTTGCAAGAAAAGATAAAAAACATGTAATTTGTTGTTGTTGTTTTATGCATATATTTTAATTAGAGTATATTTAAGTAGTTTATTTTTAGTGACATTTAATAATATAACTGTATATTTATAAATAAACTGATAAAGTAATTGTTTCCTTAAATAATACACGACGTCAATGATATTTAACAGGATCTGTTGTTTTAAAAAGCAGCCTGAATTCTAGAAAATATGTAAATTCACGAACTTCAACATTCCAACGCATTCAACAAACGCGTAACTTTATTGATATACCTATATATACTTAATAGTAATCTCACGAGATTGATTTGTTACTTGTAACTGGTTCGTTGTCTGATCCCTCAGACTCTCTCTCCCTTTAAATATTGGGAAATACATATTTACAAATTTTCTTGCACTACAAGTAAATAATATTACGTGTATATAATCAAGTTATAATATAAACGGATATTAATTTAATATGCATCTAATTATGTAATATTGTATGAAGTAATTGTGTTTATGCAAATAATTGTCAATCGAATCACGTGGAATGCCACGCTGGCTTCAAGAATCATTGAATACGATAAATTAATAAAGATTTGCCCTACAAAAGCCTGAGATTTATGACAAAGCAAGCTTTATTACGGCTACATCGTTATTAAAGTAATCAATGTTTCGGTACGAGTCAGTACTTACAGCTATTTTTAATATTTACGTTCTCACCTAACCTTCAACATTTTGTGAACCGATTTTAAGAACTTTCTGCATTTTGAATTTCATGCTGGTGGATTACGACTGTATTCACACGGGCCGATTAAATAATTAATTGCGACCTGCGACCCAATGGGATCTTGCCTTGACCTAGAGACTCAAAAACACTTGTTATTCAACTTGCTTCATCCACATCTTGACGTTTGAGATTAATGATGCTGGGGTTAAAAGCCGTGTAGCACAGTGGTTCATATAGGACTACAACAACAGACGGACAATTTTGTCATTAGGAGCGTAAATTTTTAACATTTAAAATGGTTTGTTCCGTTTATTGGTCCACAATCCTCCGATACTTTGACGTCGTAATGGCTCCAAGCTACATTACGTCATTTGACTTTGGCTGGAGCAATTACTTTTATAGTCTAGTCGACAAGTTGAAAATGGAACAAAATAGAGATACTGCTCTTAAAATTATGTGCGATAGCTCATTGGATCCGGAATAACGTCTAGAAAAATGTGCTAAAAGCGTGTATTAGCACATAAAAAATTGCAAAAGTTATAGACAATTAAAGATGAAAAAAAAATGGCATTTAGTTTTTTGCCAATATTTAATAAACTATTAATATTTAAGAAATTTCAAATAAAGATTCTGAAAGAGGAGGAAATTTTCAATACTCCAAACTCCCGGAAAAATTTATCAACAAATGGCGGGAATTTTTTTTTTGCAAATCAATAAATACCTTGTATTAATAAAAAAACGATTATATGATGATTTAGAAAAAAAAAAATTTTTTTAACAACATTACATGGATTTTTAAGTTTTTGTTTAAGTAAAAAAAATGTTATAAACAAAGTATAAATATTTTTTTAACTTTTATGGCACGATCTTGTTAAGTATGTATGTAACAAAGGCTCTAAAGCGAAGCGAAGCTCGAAGCGAAATATTTTTACTACCATTATTTAAACATTTTTTTTCACTTACAATTAAGACGGTCGTTCGAGAAAATTTCGTTAGTTAACAATTATTTAACTTGTTGAAAAATTAACTTTAAGTAAAATTTTCAACGGGAATAAATTAATTATAGTTTTCAGAACACACCATAATTTTTTCAAATTAAAAAAAAATATTCAATGCCTTAAATAAATTAATTAATGTGCCGTAGTCGCTTTTGACGCCACGCGCGAATCCTAAAAATGTCACCCGCAGACCTATTTTCAGCGTTAAATTAAAACTATAAATAATGGAGATAGAGTTCCGGGAGTTAGGAGTTTTTTATTGGAAATTTCCTCCTCTTTCAGAATCTTTATTTGAAATTTCATAAATATTAATAGTTTATTAAATATTGGCAAAAAACTAAATGCCATTTTTTTTTCATCTTTAATTGTCTATAACTTTTGCAATTTTTTATGTGCTAATACACGCTTTTAGCACATTTTTCTAGACGTTATTCCGGATCCAATGAGCTATCGCACATAATTTTAAGAGCAGTATCTCTATTTTGTTCCATTTTCAACTTGTCGACTAGACTATTAATTTATTTAGGCTATGTTACACTAATCTGATTTAACCATACAATATACAAAATAGAGCAGAACCAAGGTGCACGAGGAAGATTTTTCTCCATTATCCTATCCTATTCAAGTTATTTTTCCGCCATTAAGAATCTCCATTTCTATACAATAAATGCAAATTCACTTTTTCGGAATACAAAATATCTCAAAAAAGAAACAAAACATGTGGTTTTGCTCACATGTAGAGAGGCGCCTACCTCTCTCTCTCTCTTAACCCGGAGAAAGTGGGTTCAAACTCTGATTCTTTATACACATAAATTAATATTTGCTGGTGGAAAATCTGCTCCCTGAACATGCTTCGAAGCTAATATATATAAAACGCAAACTCAGACATATTATCTGACTGCCATGCTATTTGATTATATATCTTTTCAGCACCTACTCAAAATTTATCCATTTATAAATAATAAAAACAGATATCATTACAAGCGGCTTGTTTATTAAGCTTATATTAAGATCAAACTTAGTTTAATGTCATTCGTTTACCGGTCATATATATATCAGTCATTTATATTTAGTTACTAGGCGGCAAGTTATTTTTGTTACCTGACATGTTCTCAGATGTGTGGTTACTCCAAGATGTTTATCATTAAATAACTATTAACGCATTCTTCGAGAACCTCATTTACAACTTGGGAATAGCCGCATTTAATTAATGGAATAAAACTGCAGCCACTTCCTGTAAAAACCCACGCTGATCCGGCTGCTGTCAATATACGGATGTATTTTAGGTATTATGTTGTATGTACGGGCTGTTCGGGGTATTTGTTGTGTTTCCCCAAGGGAGTCGGTACGTAATAAGTTTAAGGAATTTAATATTATGACATATCTAGTCAATATATTCTTGAAGCCTTGTTGTTTGTACACAAAAATTTAAGCGATTTTAATACAAATGGTGACTTTCACCAGTATAATACTCGAAGGAGAACTGATCTAACCATACCTACTACCAACTAGGCTCCAGAAGATAAACCACTCCATATATGGAAATTGTATTCGTTTTTACAACAAATTCACAAGCGAAATTAGAGAATTATCTCTGAATAACTCTCGTTAAACGTAAATTAATCAATAAAACTTTTTAAAATTTAACGAATATTTAATTGATCTTAATTCTTGGGATTGATTTGCTCCAGTTCAAACAATGTGTGTATGACTCAAAACTTAGCTATTAAAAAGAGTGGCAGAGAGTTTCTTGCCAGTTCTTCTTGGCCGCTCTACGCCCGTGACTTGCGAACTGGTAGTAAATGTAAATTTAGGATTAATTAACATATTTTCTGCTGGCGTTCATAAGTGTAATTTTTTTTATGATTGGACAATTCACACTAATTGACCTATTCCCATGCTAAGCTGGTGAAGCTTGTGGTTTATGGGTACTAGGCAACGGATATACATACATACTATCGATAAATAGACATGTAAATACATATTTAAACACCCAAGACCTAAGCACAACACCAAATGCTCATCACATCGAAGTTTGTCTCAGACGGAGATCGAACCCGGGACCCATGGATTCGCAGTCAGGGGCACTAGAGCCGTCGAATTTGTTTACCTATGTGAATAAAATTATTTTGAGTTTGAGTTATCGGAACTTGAATGGGGAAATCCACGTGAAAATGGTAGTTAATAAATTCTTGTGAATGTTAAATATCTTACGTTTAAAATGGTATAGTCCAATAAGTTTTTAATTACTTTTATCCAAGTCTATTTTAAGTTGAGAAGCTTCCACAGCGCGGAGCAGATTACGAGAGAAGTCGCGGCGACCACTAATCATTGAGCCACGTCACAAGTGAAGGTTACATAGTGTTTGTTTATGTATAAACCCGAACAGTTGACGTAATTAAACTTTTTTTTATTTTTAACGACTTTCGAATAGGTCAAGACAAAATAAGGTTTGCCCTTGACATTTGCTAACTTCATATTTTAATAAGAGTGGTTTACTGTGAGCCAATATTTTAAAGAGAAGTGTCTAATGCGTTTTAATGAGGCACTCAGTGCCAGCTAGAATACTTAGATTGAATAGTGAATGTACTAGGTGCGACACATGGGCAGTTCTAGAAAAATGAATAGGAGTCATTGTAATCGGTAATTTAAGACACCTTCCTGAATGGCAATGTCCGCTTCCGCAATGAGCTAACATTAAAAGCCTTGAACATTGGTCCTAATCAAATTTGAAGCGCCACCGACCACTGCAAATTACACAAAGCAAGCTAGCCTTATCCCGCCTACATTCCTAGACGGTGAAAGGTGCATAGGAACATTCCAATGTACATTTAATAACGACCTCTGTAGTGTGCTTAAAGCCTAGAGGTCTTGTTTTATTGTAAAGAGACAGGACAGCTTTTAAAACTAGAACGTGTTAAATCAAAAAGCTTAGATAATAATAGCACGAGTTTACATTTAATATTTCTTTGTTACTGAAATACATATTGGTTTGTAATTGTATCTTATCTATATAATGTAAGGCAATATATTGATCGTTTTCACTAGCGAAATATTAACAAATTCGCCAAAAAGCGGTGAAATTTATCAAAAATAATTAAAAGCTGTTAAATATTTTGTTCCTACAAAGCTCACTTGTCGAATAGGCTAATTGATAATTTGAGGTATTCTCGTTAGGAGGTAATAGGTTGCGATTATTTAAACCTCAAATCCAAATTAAGCAAAACTGAACCATTTTTGAGATATTGTGTTTTTAGCTATTTTTCAAAATGAGTCAATAATGCAATATCACAAATTTTCCAAAAGCACGTGTCTAATGTATTTAAATTTTTTCTTATGATTTATAAAAAAATTAAACATTGGTTATTTATCAATATTAAAGTATCAATAATCGGTCCAAATTTAAACATACAAGACTTCAAACTATATTATTTAATTATTTTTCCACTTAAATGCCTTAAAAAACGTTACGAAACTTGGCTTGCAGGTTTCAAAACATAGGTCTCAAACAATGCAAAATAACGAACTAAAAATATTAAAAAAATATCCTACTACCTTCTAACGTCGAATTAGCAATAGCCCTGTATCTGTAAACTTTAAAACTGTTTCAGTTTAAATATATTACTTTAAAACAAGTAAGTTAGTAACTACTTACCGCCATAATCTGTAGGTAGGTTTAATGTTGCTTTTAAAATAATAATAAAAAAATTAAACGATCCCTGAGCTACAGGCCCCGTACTGAAATTGGACTATAAGTGATAGCAGGATGATAGGGAGACGAGTCTATCGTCTATCATTAATTCATTAGTTTAGTGATGTGAGCACTCGAGTAATATTCGCAAATAAGATTCTATCGGAGAACTCAAATACAATTTGTATAAATATCAAAAACATATTGGACATTAAATTAATTGCAATGTGTATGCGCGGTGTATGCAAAATTCGATATTTATGACGACGGCAAACCATGGTAAGAGCATGTATTAAGTAATTGTTTCGGAAATTAGCTAAAAGTCCGTGCGAAATAATTGCTTTTTCAATGACTATTTTCACAAGTTAGAGTTTACTATCTGCCTGGGCATTGGCTTAAGCCCAGTAATACAGGTAATACTTAGGTGTGAGCTACTACCGGGGTCCACAGATAGCGGTCAGTGGAACGACCGTAAGATATTGCGGTTAGCTGCTTCATGCAGTCCCCGACCACACACCGGCAGCGTTAGAGGGTGTGGCACCTGATAGAGCCTTTCCTATGGGCTACAAAGATCCAGTGAAAACTTTGCGACATACCGAGTCAATGCCGCCAGTAAATAAGCATTATATCTTTCGACTACGAGCAGTTGGTAGGACCAGAAAACAGCGATGTGAAAGGCAACGGAAACCACCACATAAATTTTTCCAGGATATAATTATGGCTGAAACAAATATAACTATGGCCCTTAGTCCCAGGCAGACCTTAAGTGGTCAGAGGCTGCGAAGAATCTCCGGGTCAGCCATGAAGATTGCAACTTGGAACGTCCGCAGTTTATACGAAGAGCGAAAGATGGATAATCTTTTACAGGAAATGAATAGATTGGATTTGGATATACTCGGAAAAAATATCATCATACCCAAAGATAAGACTGGCAAAGTAATCTTGGTATGGGGATTATGTTCAGAAATTGCTGAGTTAGATAGGAAGTATGACGGGTTTGGTATGCATAAGAAGATTAAAGAACTCGTAATAACTAAACATCAGGGACGCAGCGAAATGACACTTTTTAAAAACATGACGACATGCTTAACACGTGAAAATTGTATTTTACTCGCATGAAACTGGTAAGTAAAAACATAAAGGTAGCGGTTCCGACGAGGCACCTGAACTAGGTTGGACAAATGATATAAAGTACGTGAGATTATTGTAGATAAATAAAATATATCGACGTAGGAAAGCACATTTGCTGTAAGTAGACATATTGCAATTGTTCACCAGAGCCAAAAAACTTTATTAATTTCGGAAAAAAATTAATAGTGTCTGACCTATCCATGATATTGCTACCATTTTTGAAACATATATTTATTTAACTGCCAGTCACCATTTGCAATGTAAACTTTTTATCCAAAGTTACTATAAGTACGTGTTTGGCTAGTTACAGCAAACAGTTTTTTAAATCACAAACCTTTAAAACGCTGTAACTAAGGAAGAAAAATGTACGCGCGGAAATATTATCAATTTACAGGCGGTAAATATGCTGTATGCAGTACATTTATGTATTTGGGTACTTTCAATTGCAATTCAAGATGTAAGATTAGCTGTTTAGTGTTTATAATTATGATTAGATCTAGAAATGCAGTGGGTCATTTGGTAATGTAATGTTTGGTTGAAATAAAATGTCGTAAATGGTAAAAAAAAACTAAAACTGTAGGTTCCCTAAACTTGCTGTAAGTAAACGAATGTGAAAATCACACGCCGCTGAAATGCTGTAAGTAGCGTTAAGTTTTTAAATGGGAAGAAGTAAGTATTTGTAAAGAAAAAAATGCAGATTTTCTTTTGCTGTAAGTACAAAATGTCTGAAATGACTAGATTTTGGTCTACATACAGCATTTAATCTTGCTAAAAAAAATATAAGTACGGGCGTTTTCAACGGCGTATGTAATTTTTTTTTCATCGTAGAGACACAGGACCCGGGTCATTCGATGCGTCTTTTTTTTCTGATTCTAATGGCAGGAAAAAGTCACTTTAGGTATTTTGTCTACTTACAGCAAATATGCTTTCCTACGTCGATATATACATTTTTTAAAACATCGGTTTATTTATTATTTCAATTACGAGGTATAGTCGGTTTTTGCTATCTGTCCTACATGAAGTACCAACTTCTATTATAATAAAAATTCAAGGCAAACTGTGTAGTGTGGAATGTTCGCCGAAATATTTATTGTCAAATTACAAACGATTTCCTAATGTAGGCAGACGATTGGTTCCAATTGCTTGTGACAGAATGATTTATTGAAAGTCATATACGTACACATATTTAACTGATATGTTTTTTTTAAGCCTTAAGCGAAAACAATAATAACTTTGGATGATTTTGGGTGTAGAAAATTGTTTTCCACATTGTTTTATTTTACGACTAAAATAAATTAATTAAATATGGCCACCGATCGGCCTTTCTGCCTCGTTTCAGTAGTATGCACCGGGTGACGAAGGCTTGTAGCTTAAGTTTAATTTTTACATTTCCTGTGAGTTGCCATCAGTCAATCCCCACTTATCACCACATCGCTTACTGTCGCACACCTTATTCACCTAACCTATCATTGTACATCTTTTTCTGCTAATATATTTTTCAGAGTCGGTGACCTGCATACACGCAACCTCAGAGTCATACGGCGAAGGGGAGGAAACCTCGCCTTAGCCAAGAAATGGTCCCACCCGTAACTTCCCATATTTGTTGCGCTATCCCCAGATAACACAGTTTATTCACGTAACTAAATCATGGACATGACATAGGCAAAGTACTTTTACCTGTAGTCGATAAAGCGAGATATTTGTATAAAACTCTCGTACGGACATTTGCTCTACATTTTAACAGGCGCGTTTTTATTTTATTAAAACATAATATAACTGAAATAAGATGTATTTCAGACAATAAGTATGGAGTCTGGCTTTAATCTTTCACGACTGGGAAATATCCCACTTGTATTCATCAGAAACATCCGGGTTCTATTGTTGGATTGATTCGTTATCTAACGTCATTAACTTCGAAGCGTTAATTAATTATTTGCCGTTATAACATTCACACTAGCAAAGAGCACTCGGCCGATAAAATAAAACACAAAAGGACTCCTAATATATATAATTAATGATATAATATGTTTCAAAGAGAATACATCTTTCCCGGAACGTCCGTGTGGTAGAAATTGCACTCGAGCTTGTTCGCGCAGGCCTTCCCGAAGCGACAGGGCTTCGGATGGTAGAAGTGGCACGAAGGGTTCGCGCAGCTCGGATAAAACTTGCACAGGTTGGGAATCGAACTCGAAACGGATTTGAAGTTCGCGGCGGGGACCACGTGGGAGGCTGCAATCGGATTCAATGTGTTACAACTCTTTTTGAAGTTATACTTCTTTAGGCCCGTTATGAAAAATTGATGAGAGTGAAATTTTACGATGCGCGCGCACCGTGACACAAAATTAACAGAATGAAGTTAGTGGCGCATGATGGCACGCCCGCCTCCTCTGTTCCCTGTGTATTTATATTTATAATATTTATCCACATGCTTTGAGTTTCTACATTTAAAACACGTGTTTTCATTTTGTTTTCATTATACAAGTGCGAATTTTATATGTGAGTCTGAATTATAATCAGAAGTGATTTAAATTGAATATTTAAATCAATACTAATTAAAATTATAAAATATTTGTGAAAAAACTGTGCTCATCAACCTTCCTAAGTGCTTCATTACAATTGAGGTTAACTATGCGTATGTATTATTAATAATGCCAAAGAAGTATAACTTCTTACGCGCGTACATAATTACACGCAACTTTTTTTTTATAGAACAGGGGTCAAACGGGCGGGAGGCTCATCTGACGTTAAGTGATACCATCGTCCATGGACACTTTCAATGCCAAAGGGCTCGCGAGTGCTTCGCCGGCCTTTAAAACTAAAGTTGTCGGACGAACGATCGCGAAGTACCAACCGACGGAGGGCGCGTCGTGCGCGTAGACGCAGCCTCGGCGCGTGCAAGAGGCGGCGAACTTGCAGCGAGGGTGCACGAAGGCGCACGAAGGCCCGAAGCGGCACGAGGGGAAGGCTCGGCACCACGAGCCTCGCACGGCCTGCGACACTGTCGAGGGGAGTGTGTTCATTCATTTGAACGCGCGATGGAATGGCGGCTGACATGGAGATGATTTTGTGATGGTGATAAACAAGTTGGAGAGTGAAATTTAAATGTCGTTTCTTTGTATTTTACAGAAAAAAATTTGTGGGTTATTTTTTGTTGAAATTTTCAATAATATATCTTATATATATATATATATATAGATAATAGGGCGACGCGATGCTCTACCGAGACACCTAAATAATGAAAATGGCTACTGGAATGGATGGAACATTCGGAATACTCACGCGGTGGCACCGCATCGTATTTGTGCGAGTCGGAGACGGTGATCAGCGAGACGGACTGACCGTCACTGCTCGCGCTCACCGTCCTCTCTCGTCGCGCGTCTCTGTCTCTCTCTTTCTTGTCGACGTCGAAGACTATCGGCGACGCCCTTCTCTTTTTGACCGCAGCTCCGCCCGAATGCGGTAGAGACGCATTCGGTTCTACGTCACTCTTTCTCTTTTCTGCCTTTTCGTTTTCCTGTTTTATAATAACTTGAGTGCCGCTATCTTCGCTCGTGTCGCTCAGCCGTTTCTTTTGACTGACGGCTGACGAGACGGGCCCTTCCTTCTCTTTCGGCTCCTCGTCGACTTCGGGTTTCTTTTCGTTCACTTTGTCGTCGACTTGTGCCGTTTCGACGTCCGTTTTTAGGGCATCCGACGCCTTCACAGGTTCACTTTTATCTTTTTTGTTTATTTCTTTTTCCTTCGTCGTTTCCGGTGTTAGCTTTTCTGGTTGACCGTCGTCGTCATCTAATAGACCTTCCGTCATAAGCTTTTTGGCCAGGAACGCGTTCGGATGGTAACCGTCCATTGTAACTATAAATTGCGTGTCTTTGTCTTTGTCGACAGTCGGATTGTGTATGTTTCTGAAAAAAAAAAACAATTTCTGCTTGTATAGTGCGGTAATGCCTCATGCCGGACACAGGAAATGGAAAAAGTATGGATCGATATTACATATCTATACTATGATAAAATAATAGTAACCGCGTATCCATACCTTTAATCAAAATATTCAATTAATTAAATGAATTAGGGCAATCTGATCTGTCTGTCCGTATATACCTTACATATATATAGATAATAGACACACTGACAGAATTAAATGGCTCGGTGACAGGAAAAGAGTTGTCAATGTTTCAAGTGGATTCAAGTTCTAATTCAGAAATAGGTCTCTTTAAATTATGTGAAGAATCCTTAATGATTAAAGCTTTTTCAGAAAACGTTTGCCTTCTTTGTTTAAATTATTATTTATAAATGTCGACTTCGCTTCAGCGGCTATTCGACATTGTCGACTCTTTGATTTCAAGTAATTATATCAGCCGGAGGACGCGCCGAAGCCCAGACACAGAAATAAGTTTGGAGCGTCGCCGGTTTAACGAGGGGGTTTTCACATTAACATAATTAGAAGGGAAAGCTTTCGTTTCAATTACGAAATATTTTATAAAGTATTTGTCGCATAAAATAAGTTCACACGACTCTTAAAAAGAACGAAAACAAATAACTCACATGGCTTCGACTACGAGCGAATCCTCCGCGGCGGAGGCGGAGGCGGCGGCGGAGGGGAGGGCGGAGGCGGCGCCGCTCCGAGTGGGGACGTAGGCCGAGTTCGAGATCCTCTCGCTCAAGGGAACCGGAGAGTATTCGTCCTTCGCCCTCGTGCTGCTCACGAACCTACTGCAACATAAGAGATTTCCTTTGAAGCACACCCGCGAAGCTCCCGCTCGCGCTTCCGAACGGACGCTCCGGATGACTCACTGCGCTTCGTCGGGCCGTCCGTCGGCGGCCACGCGGATCACGATCTTCTCGGGATCGACGCAGCGGCGCATGGGCAGCACCAACGCCCGCTTCACTTTGGACGGCTCCGTCTCCACTTTGGGGGGAATCTGCAACGGACGTGGGAGTTCAGTCGCGCTCATCGCTCGGCGGACGGGTCTCGACCGAGGGTGGGGCACTCACGTTGAGCAGGCTCTTGTGGGCGTCGGCGACGGCCCTCAGCAGCAGGTTGGAGGTGGAGGCGTTGGCTCGCGGCCGAGGCCGGACCCGCCCCACGGACGCGCACACTCTGCGGACACACACACATTAAACACTTCGCCGCGCTCTCTGGGCGGAGTCGACCCGCCGAGGGCCGGGACGCTTACTTGGAAGTGAGCCTCTTTGCGCTTCCGTCGTCCGCCTTCCTGGTCTTGACCGGTTCCGCCGTCTCTCGTTCTGGAGTGAAGCTGGAATGATAAAATTGAGCTGCTCGTTTGTGAAGAAGCCCTTCTTGGGAAAATAAACTTGAACGAATTCGCAACTGACCTTTCGGGGCTTAACGATTTTCGTTTGCCCGTCTCCTTGACTTTCGAATCCTTGGCCGGATTCCGAGAGCCGAGCCGTTCCCTGATGGGGCGTTTCGGGAGATTCAATTCGATTTGGGGCAACGCCTCCGGGGGGTCTTTGGGGATCCTTAAAACGTCGACGGCCGAACTGTCTTTCGAACGTTCCGTGGGAATTTTCGGGATCTCGACGGGTCGGTCCGTCGGTTCCTTCGGGATAGATTTTTGTGTATTTTTTTGAATCAGTTTATCTTCTGAAACGACGAGTGCCGCTTTTGTTGGTTGACTAATTTCCTGAAATTTTATACACCATTAAATATAACACCATCGAACCGCGACAGTTTCCGAGTCCTCGGAACACCATTTCTGTTTGCGACTGAGACACAAAAATAGATCCAGGTCACCTGAAAGACATCCTCGGCAAAATCATTCATAAGCTCTTCGGCCTCAGTTCTTATTGTTAAAAAGTCTTCATCATCGGACATAGAATCTAACTGCTCCACCAATTTCTGCTTTAACCCTTGTATTTTGGCTTCGATTTCATTCATTTCTTTCAACGCACTCTCTCTCGGCACTTCATTCGAATTTGAGTCTGTCGCCAATATAGAAGCGGGATCTATTATTGGTAGAATCTGCCTCTCATCTTTAATTAAGGCTTTAGTTTCCGTAATTTTAATGTCATCTTTGTAATTATCGAGGTTAACTCCATGATTTTTGAGGATTTGACCAGCAAAAACATCAGTTATTGAGGGTTCGGAATTTTTTTCCATATTCATTAGCAGTGGTGGAATATTTGGGCGGATCCGCTCATGGCTCTTACTTCTCTTTTCTTTCTTATTTTTTTGTATTTTTTTTTCTTTCTTGTGTAGAAGCTTTTCTTTTTCTTTCTTTTTGGATTTTTTTAATAAATCACTCCTTTTTGACTTGTCTTTCTTTTCCTTTGATTTTCTGTCTTTTGATGCAGATCTTTCTTTTGCTTTCTGTTTGTCAATTTCTGAAATTATGTATAAAATATATTTATTGTAATAGAAAACCTGCTACTGTGCTTCAACAAATATTTTAAATTACTGGCTTTAACTATAATTCAATGTACAGAAATACATACTTAGTGGTGCCGCAACTGTAACTTCCTGCAATTTCTTTAAAACCTGGTGCAACCAATTCACAAACAGTTCTGTATTATCTGCAAGAAATAGTTGTAGGTCATCCTCCATTTGCATCTGAGTGCGTTTGTTAGCAACCATCACCATTACATAGTCAGGAAGTTCATCATCTGAAGAAATATTTAAACATCTTTTAATTAATTATGCAATTAATTATTCTTAGCTAAAACTGTGAAATAGGCAAACAATGGTGACCGCTATGTGCTATCACAGAGGGACTTCATCAGAGGGAATCAAGCAACTTATCCTATACATTTACAGATTCAATATATGAGTGCCGTAATATGTGATTTGAGATATGAGCATCTGAGCAAGTGTTTTGCTTTGAGATTTGTGTTACAAGGCAACAGATTCTCACACCTCAGACGAGACCTCAGTCAGTTTACTTGTATCTGTAGTTTTTGAAGCATTCTTTATAATTTATTTACAAGACATTATCACATTTTTTTTATAACCATGGGTCCGAAAAAGATGAGGTCTATTAAATTAGTGTGAAATTGAGAAAAAAAAAACTGAGGTGGTGTTGTGGCAATATATATACAGTCAAAACCGGTTATAACGACATTGAAGGGACCGTATAGTTGCCGACGTTATATCCGATAGTCGTTATAAGCAATGTCATATACACAAGTACAGTACATATGTATGAACATAGTTATCGATCTAGAATAGGTAAGTATGGGTTATAATATGGTATGTTAATATTATAATATGTAAACGAGTCAAAAAACAAACAAAAATATTTATTACGAAATAATTAGGTACAAAAGTAATCAGTCAGTCTGATTTTTTTTAGCCCAGTCTCAAATATGTTTTGCATTTTACGTTTCATACTCCTCAAGGTATGAGTATCACCAGTATCAAACTGTTGGTTAAAGGCAACAAATTTTATATGCGTAAAGATTCATTCAATGCTTATAAATAAGATTTAAAATCGTTTGTATTGTTTTGTTTTGCTGAGACAAGAAGCGGTTGATCGTTATAGCCGATGAATATCGATAAACTTTCGCCGTTGTAAGCGATATGTCGCTGTATCCGATGTTGTTATAAGCGGTTACTTTACTGAATAGTTTACTAGGGATTCGGACGGGACCATACAATCTGGTTGTAATAACCGATAGGTCGTTGTAAACGATGTCGTTATAAACGGTTTTGACTGTAGATATATAAATAAAATATTATGAAAATTATGTATTTTTGGATAATTCATAATGTTCATATGGAACTAAAAAACTTTTACCACACTAAGAAAAGAAATTAAGTAATTAATCATTTACTTACCAACATAGCATCCCAGTTCAGTCAACTTCGCCTTAATGGCAGACTGAAAAATATAGTTTAGTAAAAGAAAATATTCTACATATTTTGTATATTCATTAGTATTTTTTAAATTACACATTCTCATTACATTAATCTCTTCATTAAGTTGATAATAAATCACAGTACCTCAGATGCCAGAGACCCTAAAACACTAGGGTACATTATGTTGACCACTGCTCAAGCTATGTTATAAATTAGGCAAACAATTTGTGCCATTATTGATAGATCAGTAACATATTTTGAATGGTATAATTAACTCAGTAAAGCTTATATCATCAATAAATTAATTACATTGGATACAAGCTTTAAGTGAAATTGCGAAATATTATAAACATATATTTGGGTTCAAACTATTTTATAAAGTTGGAAATTATACTTATTATGATACATTTCTGAAACTTACGCGCATTTTTTGGCCAATTTCGCTACCGACCACATCCATCTTTGCTACTTTTTCTACACTTAATACTGATCAAACATATCACTCTTAATGTGCTTTATCTCTGAAACCACATTGTTTTGTAATAAATTTACGTTAAGTCTTACTTTTTAGTTTCTAATAGCAACAAAAGATATTTATTTTGGAAATATAAGTATTATATTATCCCAGTTTGCAATTTGCATTGAAAATCTGTGATTCTTTGAATTATATACTACTGTCAGTGTCAAGTGAAACATTTATTTGGATCTTGACAATGAAAGCCGACAGTGTACGTTCATAGAAACGTACAGATTATATATGTTATTAATGTCCAATGTACAAATTGCAAGCAATTGCAATTGCGCTTGTCATGAAACAAAATATGATTAGCATTAAGGTGCGTTTAAATTAAGCGCGGCAGCCGCGCGAGCCAACGTTCGACCAGAGTTGACGTTCATTTGCCGCGCGAGCCAATATGTAGATATAAATTTAGTTGGATGTGACAGCCGCGCGCGGCAGGCGATCCATCACGAACAGACCGCGGCAGATAGTCATTTTCTTTTTAGAGTTAGGATTTAGGAATCGGACGCATCATACCTCAGCGATTTATTATGGTATTGGGAGGATTTGCTGTTCCACAAAAATTCTTTAGCGCTATACAACTGTATTAGTAAACGGCACTTTTCGTTGTCCATTTTTACGTATTGGCCGAGCCAAATCACCAAAGCTACAACCGTCCCCACTGCGCGCGAGCGAACGACAGCGAGCGGATCGCCCCGCGCTACGTTCGAGCGAGACAATGTTCGCATCGCCGCGCGCGGCAATCCCGTCTGCATAGAGCGCGGCCGCCGCGCGTGCCAATTTTCGATGGTTTGCCGCGCTTAATTTATACGCACCTTTAAGTAGCATTGTTGGCACTGCCATCGCAAGCGTACGGTGTAATTAGACAGTGATGAAATAAAATGGTGAGAGTTAAAGTCGCTACACGGTCGAATTGGAAGAATTTTTTATCTATTTCGAAGTTAGGATAGTAAGCCGAGGAACACCATTAAGAAGAATAACATGCATTTGCTGCTGTTTTCGAAAATATTGTCCGACACCGACACCGGTCGCGTCTGAAGACTACTCACGGCTTATATGCTGCATAGGCAATAAATATGGTTAGATACAAATATGGTGGACTTATACGAAACGCTTTAATATAAAAACTACCAACTATTGTAAAACAGGAAATAAATAGGCTTATTATTATTATTAATATACGAAACGATTAGATAGCTCAGATCAGACACATTCACACATAAAGGAGTTATAAATAAATAGTTTCTAATCAATTTCCAATGTATAACTAAAATGTAGATATTTTTTTGGACTGCGAAACTTAGCCCCAGATTTTTTATACAACATATTATAAGTATAGACAAACGGACAGGAGACTGATGTGTCTTTCATGGGCGACGGTATCACTTTAGATCAGATGTGAAGGACCCTAAGTCGAATTGGTTTGGAAATATTTCAGTGGGCAGCTGGTTCCACATAGTGGTGGTGGTCGGCAAGACTGCCGACCACCACCACTATTCACATACACAACGCAGTACACAACGCACATAGTTGTTTCACAACGCTCAGTTGTGAAACGACGGACGTCGAGGTAATACGAATTGTATTTTGTAATCTGCCTTAACGTCCGATGATGAAACTCAGTTGCACTCCTCTGGACCCTCTCCATGGTAAATGCGGTAGAAGATACAGAGAGACCACACATCTCTACGCAACGCCAAGGAATCAAGCCGCTCGGAAAGGGATTGATTGTAGACGATTCAAATAGCTCTTTGTTGAATACGGTCAAGCGGAAGGAGCTGGTACAGGGGAGCTCCCGCCCAGAGGTGAAAACATTACTCCTTGTGGGGCCGAATTTGCGCATTATAAAGTTGTACGCGGTGGCCGTCTCGCCTTGCTGAGCACGCCAAGCTTCTTAGAGACTTAGCCTTTTTCTCCAAATGACCGCGAAATTGAATGTCATTCGATATGTCAACGCCTAGTATTCCGATGCTAGCTGAGGCTTTAATGAGAGAGTCTTCGAAGTGAGGAGTAGCGACGAAATGAGTTTTTTTTTTGCGGAAAGCGCGCAAACTTGTGTCTTCTTGGGGTTGAATTGTACTAGATTTAGTGTAACCCAGTCCGAGACTTCACGTAGCAGTTTTTTGACTTCAGACACAAGTTTATTCCGGTACTCATCGACAACTGCCCGGCCCACTGGCCGAAAAAGAGTATCCGTAGTCCTGTCCCTATCAATGAATGTTGTTAAGTTGCAGCATATCATTTATATGCAGAAAAAACAGGGTCGGGAATAGGACACAGCCTTGTAGGCCACCAGCGTTCACGGCTTAAGGTCGGACATGCTCTGTCGAGGACGACATTGATGCTCCGATCGATGAGAAAGTGGAAATCCAATTGCATAATTTCTCAGGGATTCTACAGGCTGGAAGCTTCGAGAGAAGCGCTTTTTGCCACACCGGATCGAAGGCTTTTGCTATATCCAAACTACCGCTAGCACTTCCCCCGTGGACACAATTGCCTCTGCTCATTTTTATGTATGGTATACAAGGAGGTACCCGCTGAATGACCACGACGAAAGCCGTACTAAAAATCGCTAATCAGATGGTTTCCAATATTTTCAAGACTTCTGTATTCGTTTTACTAACATTGTTTTCGTAAGCAAGCGGGTGAACCGTCTTTCTCTCAGTTTACTTGCCAATCTGAACTAGTCGTTACGCTGGACATTCACTACCAGTCATTATGCAGCACAAAGGTTAGTTGCTTCTCTTTCTTACGGGAGAGGTTAATAATAAAAGGCCCAAAATTGTCTCAGTTCATTTAATAAACAACCATAGAGAGTCAAAATAACATTTTTAATTTATCTAATAATTTAACAATGTTTTTAAAATTGCCTTAAGCGACAACACAAGCTATAGGTCACGTCGTAATATTATGGCAAAGTATACACATCTACAGAATAATTACAAACACACATTACTGAAAATTCAATAAATTAATTATTGTATATAAATATTATAATATTGCTTAGTTCTACTCTATCTACACACGTTCGACAAACAACTTTAATCCACGTGAAAAAATAAACAACATACAGCCGGGAGAGGGATTAAACATATTTAAAATGTTATTTATATTTATCACACAATAATTATTAACAAATCTAAACCCATTACGCACACACACACTCACAATGATAAATCTACTCTTTGGCTAATAATAAATCTCTGTATATGTCACATTGGAATGTGCAGGTATATAATTATATAATATCGTCGGAAAGGCAAATGCGCCCGAACACTCACCGAGAAGGGCGAGGTCGCCCGCGAAGGTCGGAGCCACGAAACCGACTCGGGCTTCGTCTCTTCGGCCGACGAGCCGTCACGAGAGTCCGATCCGGTCCTTGCGGAGGCTCGGGGAGAAATCGGGAAGGGCGGAAAGATCGGTGGGGGCGCCTCGGCCGCCCGGGGACGCGAACCGGCGGACGCCTAGCCCGTCCGAGCGGAGCTCCCTCGAGGCTCCGCCCTGGAGTCCCCCAGCGACACCTGACTGAGCGCCGTGCGCGTGTTGCTGAAGCTGTAGCCGTGACGCTCGTTCCATTTCTCTAAAAAGAATCGGCCACCAGTTACGAGTCGGGCGTCGGAGGTCAGGTCCGCAGGTGGGAGGTGTCCCCCGGCGAGGAGGCGGGGGGCGGAGGGGGATACGCACCGCTGGCGAGGCGACCGGGGCCACGGGGGCAGCAGAGAGCGGCCGCGTACGCCGCCCGGTACTGCGCATTCATGATGACGTAGATGATGGGGTTCACGCAGGCGCTGGCGTACAGCAGCAGGTAGCCGGCCACGTGGAACACTGCGTCAGGGAATCGGTTAAGCGAACGTTCGACGTGCCATGGGCCGACGAGGAGGCTCTAGAGCAGACGCTTACCGGGGTAGTGGACGTGGCTGTCGGCCACCTTCGCGATGGTGATGGGCAGGTAGCACACGAGGAAAGACAAGAAAATGGCGAGGACCATTTTCGTGATCCTCCACTCGTTCCTTCTGGCTTTGGTCTCTCTCGAGTCCTTTATGGTGGATCGCTTGATGTCGCTGCCGTTGTTCAGCGTGCCTTGGATGGTCTGCGATCTATGGTGCTCCCGCATGCGCTGTTCGGAGCTGAAGAAGAGGAAAGATTATTTGTGTCACTGTTGCTCGGTGAGAACTTTCGAAAAAAAAATCAGGCAAGAATACATTTGACAGTTTTTGTAAATTACACTTCTTACGGAAAAGTGTACTTTTTCTGTCAGATTAAATAGTGACAAAGGACTCGATACCTCAACGCTCTAGATAAAATATTTGTGATTTTATGAGGCCGTAAAATGAAATAAAGCATGAAAACCTCAAAGGCTATTTATTTCGGTCCCATAAAGATAAGGTGGGGGCCGTCTGACATCCATAAAATTCTATTTTTTTCATTATCCTTACCTATTTATTTCAACTTTCAATTGAATATAATTCGAGCCTCGATCACTACAAATCTCTCGATCTGAGCAAACTGAGTTTCTGCAGAGTCTAAACCCGATGAAGAGAATTCGATATTCACCTATGGACTACCCAAAATATCCTCGCGTAACAGATGAAGATGAGCAGAGCGGGAACTATGAAGGCGATGACGAAGAGAGCTGTCTTCGACGACCTGCCTCTGTCGTCGGCCACTATGGAGCAGGTGCCCAGCTCCGCGTCATAGTCGAATTTGCCTAAAAAGGAAACGATTTCAAGGCATAACCTCGTGGGACAGACTTTTCGGCTTAAGCTTCGGCCTCTTGTTCGAATACGGTGAACTCACGATGGCCGGCAATTAACAACTTTAGGTTTCGACGAGTCATTCAACTTGTATTACAACTTAACGTAATTAGAAGTTAATAAAAGTTTTGAACCCTGCGTCAGCTAGAGCGCCACATGAGAATCGGAATAAATTGCAAATCGTCGAAATGTAAATGTGTCCCCGAGGCTTCGAGGGTTAAAAGTAATTAGAGAAACGTGATAGGCTTTCGGCTAATCGTCCGTTATGTATTACTTTCACAAGACACGTGGCTCTCGCCTAACAATAACGGTAGACTCACCCCAAACTCCGAGAAGGGTGGGAATCTGCATCCCGTAGGAGAACATCCAGGAAAAGACTATCATGAGGGCGATATTGTGCTTTCGATACACGCGGGAATACCAGCTGTGATGCGCTATCATTATATATCTGAAAGGACAAAACCAATAAATGATTCGCACGTCGTTCGGTTGTCATGCCGTTTACGAGAAAACTTCGTTAGCGAGTACCTGACGTCAGTTGTTTAACGAATGATCTGTATTAAATTTATTTACTGTTTAGTTGCATAATTGACAGAAAAGGAAGGGTGCTAAATGATAAACCGCTACTATAGTATCAAATTATAAAGTTAATAGAATGTTTGCGCACGAAAGGGTATTATTCTATATACTTTAAAAGTTTTTTGTTTTTCTGATGAATTATAATTATTCCCAGGTCTAAAACTGCAGCGAAATTTTGTAAGGTTATTTGTTTGTCAAAGGTATGTAGACGGAGCGTAGTTTGTATACTGTTTTATAATTTTATATGAAAGGCGAATACCAGCTCTGTCGACAGTCGACGGACAAAATTACATTTTTGTGTGAAAGTATAACGAGGTTTTTCATAGCACTTGTTTACATATTACCCTTACCCACAACACGTGCCTCCGCTTTATGAAACTCTAATGCTAAAAGAAAAATCATACGTGCGTTTTACGAGTGATCTTATCTGGTGATGTGTCTTTCGACAACTGCTCGTACCTCACAATTCGAGCCTTTGAGCTAAGAACTCAAAGCCAGTTAATAAACTGCACGACATATTTATTCACTAATAGCGGATCCTTCCTTATTTATGAATATGGACATAGTTATTATTATGTACTTAATTATTTATTTTCGAATTGAAACCATGTAGATGAACATGAAAAAAATAAAACACAAAAGAAAAAGATATTCTTATACACAATTCTTCATTCCCAACATAGACAAACATAGAGAATTGCATACGCATACATCAATGAAGACAAATACATTGTTATATTGTTAAAAAATATTATTTTTAGCCGAGAAATTGACAACTGACTGAAATAGTATTGTCTGAAAAATATGAATGATTTTACTGCGTAAGGCAATCGTTCAAAATTACTTTGGAACGAGTTCTCTCAATACCTCCAATATGTATCTAAACTTTCCAGTGTTTTATTATAATTTTATTCATGAAAATAATACAGAATTTGTCTTTTTTCGCCTTAAAAGAATTTCGATCAACGCTCATCAATTTGTACGCGTATGTTTATTGTTTTATATGTCAGAGAAACACAATTCAATAATTAACATTAGATATACCCGAGGTTTAATATGTGTATATATATATCCCTTTAACATACAAATTATCTTAAATTAGCAGATCATTTGAAATGAAATATAAGATCCAACAATAACATGATGCTATTCGAGTATGGATATCGAAGCTTATTTATTCAATGAATTTAACGTTATTTAAACATTGCGATGACACAATGATTTAAAAATGACCTATCGGCGCTCTTGACATACTTGTAAGTCGTAAGAACAACATTATTCACCTCACTCACCGAAGCCTTATTAAGAAAGGCTGTATTCACACTATGTAAGTCAATATCACATTACGTGTCTATGACTGTTGTGTTAAGAATATTGTTTATACGTATATGTAACAGAAACTTTATAAACAAATAAAAGGCGTGGTTGTCTTCGAGTATTCAACTGTTTCGTAGATGTAGGATTAGTTTTAATATATTAAAATGATTGTTTTGTAACTTGAAATGTATGAAATCTCACCTATTCAGAGTAATGAGTGCTATACTGAGAAGTGAGACACCGACGTTCCCGTAGCGTAGAAAGGGCACCAGTTTGCAGAGAGCGCCTCCGTGGGACCACGTGCGCGTCCAGAATCCGGAAATAGCAAAGGGTAGCACCATGGCGCAGAACAGGAAGTCTGCGATGCATAGGCTGAAAGGAATAGGTATTTTGTTACTGAACTACCTCTATGGTGTCAAAAAACATTTAAGGATTGACAAAAAAAATATTCGTGAGAGACAGCCACTGGCCCGTTCCTAACCTCTAATATCTGAAAATAATTCTAATGTTGAACCAAACCATCAATTAAATCAATTTATATCAGTTTATAGCCAAAGTTTGAGCAAAACCAGATTTGGGAACGTTTAGGAACGGTGAGCGAGCAATAGAAAGTATAGTGATCTCCTTTATTGTAACATATTGCACCTCCACCAATCACCAAAACAAATGTTAGTTAAGTTAAAAAAATTAGGTTAACTCCTTTATAAATTACACTTTACGACTTTACTATACGAATGCCACACTCGGGGGGCACAATAGGATGGAATTTAACAATAGCAATGCGACAGCCCTCATGTACTAAAGAAGCTTCCTTTGTGCTATTTACCACTTAATACAAGACCCTATTTTTAACGCTAATAATATTAACAAACTTTATCTACAGTTAAAAGTTTTTCAAAGTATCTCGGATATTTAAAAAAAAAATCTCAATTAAAGGGCCAAAAGCGCCTCCTCACGCGGTGTAGTGTGCGGCAAATATTATCGCGTGCGTACACAATAAACGTCCCACAAACACTTACACACCCCTCAAAAATGTTTAATTACGGCTCGTCATGTTTGACCCATTTCTGCCACGAGATTGATGTAAAGACTTCATAAAGTGAGAGAGGAGTTCACATTCTCTTTACAACGTAAAGGAACTGATTACCATCGAGTACATTAGTAATAATAAAAATATCTGTCAAAATAAAACTATTCATTGAATACTCACCTAATAATAAAAGCAGCCGCGACGTTCCTCACTTTAGGACATTTAAGGAGAGCGACCACGGTGAGTAAGTTTCCAAAGAGACCCACCAGCAATATAAAGCCTGTTACCACAGCTGCGAAGGTGAGAAGACCTGGTGAGAATCTGGAACATTATAAAGTATTTTTAGTCATTTCTTTAATACGCTGTCATTGTAGATTTAAAAAAATGCATGTCCTGGCTGTCTCACATAAGTATTACCTTACCTCCTCTGCTAAAACAGATGTTACGTTGTTAATATAATGAATTACGAGCAATAGAGATATATATATAAGAGCTTTCAGCTGTCGTGGATCGGTAGGTACTTATGCTAAAAATCATTTGATGTATGTTGGTCTCCGGGGAACTGCAACATGAATGCGTTTTCAAACAAAAGTGCAGGATTTCCTTTGACAGCTACACCACAAAAGTGTATTGTGCTCACTGCTCGCGGTTCAGTTTGAATAAGACATTTCCTTTGCTTTATTAATACGGTTGAAATAATTGAGAAAAATTCATTGAATACGTTCATTCATATGCATTTAAGAGCCGTTTCATTTAGCATAAAGAGTTTTACGCGCCTTTTAATAAATACAATTTTTATTTATAAACGGGGGCCTGCTCTTCCTCCGTTCTTACAAAGGCTAAAGACGTCCCGATCACAATTGAGATTCACAATACTTTTCTTCGTTTTTAAGGATGTGTTGCTTATAATGTACAACTTTGCATGCAGATGCTTAAAATACCTAAATGGCAGCAGGATAACACTGGTCAAAGAAAATTTGCATTTGCTCCAAATCTTTAAGCGTTCGAAACATAAAAATAATTTAAATAGTTCTGTCACGTCTTTAGTTGCCATTTTGCCGGAACTCGTAATATATCCATTACAAACTTACAAATTTGTGTGAATATATTTCCCATCGCTAACCAAGTGACAACCTAATCAAATCAATACATTCACGTATAGAATCCTAGACAGAGACGTTTAATTTTAGATGAAATCACTCACTTTGATAATTCGCTTGGTATGACGTTGGATGCTAAGTCCTCAGTGACATTCCAATCATCCGCCATACTGCCAATCTGCAACAAACATAATAATATATATCAATTGTTAGCTATCTGGAGGGTACCTAAGATAGATGAAGAGCATAGGCGGGAGATGTGTACGTGTCTTCACTCGAAATATTAATTTATTATCACACCTGTCTTTTACAATTTTCAAATAGGGTTACAACATATTAGTTGTTATAGATGTAAATGAATCATATGAACATTTGTAAAGTATTAATCTGGCATTATGACTCAGGCAATGTTCGTGTACAATTTACTTCCGCCATGTCGTAACGTAAAGACAAATATTAGTTCTGTCGAAGACAGGATGTCCGAAAAAGGATGTCGTATTTTAAACCATTCAGGCATAATTCAATCGAACAATAGCCATAAATGAGATTAATGGCAGTTCTAATATTTATTTTGACTTCGAAGAAGTCCTAGGTTATTCTATATTATGTATTTAGGTGTTCAATATACATCATAACCACGTAGACACACTGCAGGTTCTGTGTGTTCCATTTGTAATCCATCAAGATAGATTATCACAATAGTGGCATTTCCGAACGAGTCAATGTGGCGTGTAAAATGTACGCTCGCTACATAATAGAATGAGCATGTTCAATAGGCCGGTGATTACAGGAGCATGACTGGTCCAATCGCATTCTTCTGCGGCATTTGTTGGCGAAAACTTTGCCGATCGCTTTTGTTTTTATCTCTTGATGGTTACGGTTTGACGGCATAAATAAGTTTTTTAATCATAATAATAGAGGAAGAGACTGCATCTACTTTTTCTTTCTTGTATGTTTGTTTACAGTATATTCAAATACAATTACGCCCATCGGGTGGTTGTAATGAGTAGAATTTTTTTATAAATTTTAAACAGATTACTTAGTTATAAAAAACAAATGTCAAAATAGTTTATAAATTTATGAAACGAAGTTGATAAGGAAACTATGAAACTTCCTTTCCTTTTGTTATCGTTTGTATAACAAATAATTAATTAAATTGTATAACTTAAGGGCGTTGTAAAGTGATAGAAGTGAAGTATCTTGTTAAATATGTATTTTCCAATCGTAACCTACTTTCCGTTAGGAGTTGGCTCGATTTGACTATTCACTTCCTAGTTCTGTTAAGTTGGCTGACCCACCACGACCGTGTCAAGGGTAACGTCCTATAGAGATCTACTGCAGACTCATACTACGATTAAATATTTTTAAACTAAATGCTGCCTTAACATATTTCGCCTTTCGAGTTCAAATTGGTTAAAGGAATTAGAAATAGGTTTTAATAAATATTATTCCTTCTGCCATGTTCTATAACTAAAAATATCAAATTAAATCACAGTATTAAAAAAACAAGCATTTTCTATTTATATCACAGATTGAATGATCCGTCAGATGAATGGGATGTAATTATTTCAATTTAAATTAATTGAGTTTTAAACTTAACATAATTTTATAAAATCCAACTCGTAACGTGTTTGAAAAGTGACAAATTGTAGGCTTACCAGTAGTTTCTATTACGAAGGGTTACTCGGGCCTAAAGCAAGATTGGTTTACGTCTCAAGAAATCCTTATAAATAGTACCATTTTTGGAACTCGTTACGGCGTTAAGCCTTTGAATTTATCCGAAAAGAAAATAAATGCCATTTAGCTATTGCAATATTTTTGAAAACCTTTGGATAATTTCAAATGTAGAGATATTTTTGTTTCGTGAAAATCATCATCGTCCTTGGTAAAAAGGCTCTCCAACAATAAAGCATTATTATTGAGATTATAAGAAGGTAACGAGTCTCCCAATTTTATTTCATGAAAAAAACATATAAATAAAAAATAGAGCGATGATTCGACGAGTATTAATCGTTAAGATTAGCAAAGTAAATGTCTGTCCTAAAAGTCCGGATCTATTAAAAAGTCTAGACTCATTTATTTCGTACTAAATAATAGCAAGTTATTTATCGCTAATCCCGTATATAACGAAAGCTTTATTAACGTGATAACTTGATCAAATCATATAAAATAAAAGCTTTATGGTTTTTTCCATTTTCGAAGTTTGATTAAGAAATAATTTAAATCTTAGCAGCCTTATTCATAATGCGGAGGACATCATCATGCAATGTTTAAATGTTTTCCGAGTACCAGCCTCTTGTAATAGATTCAGAACATCATTTCAATTTCCTAATAATTCTCTTCTTCAGCTTATTAAAACTGCGTGAAGATAAAGTATAAAGTCGTCAATGTAGGTTTGGGGGTGGTGACCTAGTTGGCAATGCCGACCTGTCTGGCGATGCCAACAAGCCAAAACATGGATAACTAATAGCTGTGACACAGTGACTTATTATTGCCTGCGTTAGCTCAGATGCTGCAGGAAAAGGATAATCTCTATTTAGAATGCTTCTGGCTTAGCGAGCCCTGTTCTTAGTATCTTTAAGACACGGATTCAGAATCTATTAAGTAGGTTATTACAGCGCGCGAAATTTATTTTTTTATTCACAAAAATATTATCTTTTCTCTGCCAATACGATAATATAAAAAAAAATTATTTCATAAAATATATAATATTAAATACATAAGATCCATTATATCGCTACTTTGAAATCACTCTGCGAATATATAAAGATGTCGATAGTGTCGGAGACAGCATTCAGCGCAACGTTTTTGGAATTTCGACGAACTGTAACTTCCGTCTAGCTTCTAATTTATTTTACTTCACCATGCTTAAGACAAATAATGTAAGGTATATTAAGGGAGATTAGAAATAGATTCCATACAGTCTGTAATAAAGAAAACGTGTAAACTTATTCTGTTTGCGCTCCAACATAAGACATCATTTAGTTTCATGCATCTAATTGTATATCCAATTGTAGGTCTCAGCAATACAACAAAGTCTTTTTAAATGAGAATTTAACAATAATTTGAAGACTTTAGTCTTCGTCTAAACTAAATGTTGTAATTGGACTTTATAAGTAGCAATTGTAAGTCTCAATTAAGCTCGTTAAGTGATGACGAGTGTAAGCCACGGTTTAAATAACTATCAGTAGACCTCATTTGTGGCTTTACTTGCTAAATAATGTCTAGAGATGTTAACATAATGCGATTTTACTTAGAAGCTTTTCTATTGCTAGCCCCGAAACTTTTTCCACGAAGAATTAGGATAATGAGTATTACATGTATATTTGATGTTCCATATTCATTCCAGTTCAATAATTAACGTTGAGTCAATTCGAGATCTTCACACTCAATAAAGATATGTGTATTCTTTGCGGGGAACATTAATAATAATGAAATTATTGTATATCACTATACCTGAAACATAGTACGAACACATTAAGGAAGCGATTATGTGTCCAGGTCCATGGCGTATGGATAGAATTTGTTTCTTGACACATTTCATCCGAGTTTGAGAAGAGAGTGACGCAACCGTAGAAGGTAGACTCGGGGAAACATCGTTTGAATAAATTTGTAAATTTAAACGTTTTTAAGTTTTTTTCAGTGAGACCATCTTGTGTTAGACCAAACGAGCCTATAATAACAGTAGTGTTGTTGTAATTATTCTTTGAAAGTCCGGTTTATAACAAACAAAGTGCCTTTGTATTCGTAAACAAAAGGAAACCCGGTAATATAGGGCGATATACTTGAATTACGTACTAAGTTCAATATTTTTCCGTCATTTAATATTGTTTTAGCTGTGGGCTGAAACCTTTAAAAGTGGGGCGAGGTGGAAACGAATTGAGAAAATGCGTAAAAGCCTTTTCGAACTCAATAAAGGTTGTCAAAAGCGTTTATTATATTATATGAATGACATTATTTGAAGTTAAAAGTCCTTCTTAGAGGCAAATTAATGATACATTTAAAAGTCGGATCTCAGAGTGCTTCTATATATAATTAGAACAAAAGATTGCTTGCGCCTCACATGTTTGTGGGACCAGAACGAATTTATGGCACCAGCCCCTTAACAAAGGCGTTTCGCGTGCTTAATACTGTCTCCGAAACAAAAGACATTTTTATCTGAATTCGCGAAAGCGACATTTAATGTTCTATGTTACGGTACATACCTACATTATGTATGAGTCAACTGTAATTATAGCTATTGTATTTTTAATAAGTTTAATTAAGTGCTAAATATTTACTATTTTTCTTTTTTTTTAAAGAATTGTATTAAATTAAGTTATACAACTGCGGCTACGGTAACTATGACAAAATCTTTCATTAATAAAAGTGCCATGACTCATTTCTGTAACTGTTATTTAGAAAATATACGCATAAGTAAGAAATTAATAGTTTCCTTTACAAGCGATCATCGGTCTTGGTATAATGCATGGACAATTAACCAATTTAGCACGACAAAGGCCAAGTGGATAAAGCATTGTCTCAAAGGAGGAAACGCCCACGAAACAATACAGTTTCAATATCTCCCATATTGCGTATGACATAATTCCTTTTTATTGAAATAACTGAATGGATATGGAATTTTACTAGTTTGAAGCCGAGAATTAATATCCTAACTGTTTATAAACTGTGCTTTTGGCAAAATTAATGATAATTGTAATACTCAGATACCGATTCGTCATATATATATATACGAGAACTTTGCATATAAAGCTATTTTTATTCCAGTAACTATTTTTATCATTATATATTTTAGGTTTTTCAGTACAGTGCTAATAATTTTGGCAATTTACGAACGTATAAAAGTTTCATACGACACTTAAATTAGAATCTATTTTATTCAGCAATTTTCTTAAGCAATTCTATCAACAAAGGATTCTGTAAACATCGCCTTTGTAACCTTGTTTATGGTGTGTAAAATATCAGAGTAGTAAAATAGATTGCAACTAAGTTTCGATCACCTTCGACGGACGCCACGCCCGGTTTATTCATAAAACATGAAAAAATAATAATATACGTAGTTGTTAGTGTTTGCCCAATATATGTATGTTATATCAATTGGAAGGCGACGGTGCAAGTTCACTATAATTGAGTGTAAAGATTTAATTCCATTTAATTTTCTTACAAATTGCAGTAAAAATCTTAATTGTCTCCCCGGGTATCATTACTTTAATCTTCGATACAGAAGCTGGAAAATGACCTGAAAATAGAGTAAGTGGGACATTATTCTGCTTGAATTTCCTCGATCGTTATTCTCTCCGGGGTAGGTAAGTGATTAGTCTTCTGCGAGCTATTAAGTAAGTACTTCTTTCTGCCACCAGCCGTGGCGTTATTTTCATTAAGTGACATGAAAGTTGCAAATTATATTAACAGTTTTCCGTGACATTAATGAAAGAGTATATTTCGTTATCCTACAGCTAACATAAATTAATATAACAAAAAACAATAACTAACCTAGTATTTTTTAATATACTCGTAATAACTAAAATATATTATTACAAAGAGTCCCTTTAGGCAAGGTTCCGAAGATACTGGCAGCGTTCCCCCTTTGAATAGCTAGACTAAATCTTTGTCCGAGGTATCTGCCAGCTCTTCGGTCTCCTGTGATGTCAAGTAACCTTTTTGCTATCCCCCTAAAAAGCCTTATAGCGCTAGAACCCCATACCGTCCGGTCTCTTGCTATACCAGTCGGCTCAAGTAGACTAAAGAATAGAATAGATGAAAGACTCGTTGTCGTATATCGTTCAATATGGTGGATACTTGATTATACATTATTAAATATCCGTAGACTAACGGAAACAATAAACGTAATGCTATCGATAGGCATGAGAGAATATAAAATAAATATAAAAGCAGTGCAGTGGAGTCACTGTACCAACGTACTCATAAAACTCCAACGATGTCATGGTGAAATGCGTTTTATTGTCTCTCTATTCAACCGCTCACTATTGATTTTCTTTTAATGGCCTGCGGCATATTTTTAAATTAGGACTATATATAATAATTTTTAATAACATTGTTTGATTAAGATAAAAATAACTACAGTCTTGTAGAAACGGGATCATATTAACAGGTGGACGTGTGCCTGGCATCACTGAGTAATAGTCTGTTATCGCAGGAATTTAATAAATTAAATTACGAGACATTACACAACAATAATGAATACCAAATTTACAAAAAAAAAGCAAGGATCAGGCCAACAAATAGTGCTTAAATTAAAACGTGTTAAGAATAATTCTATCAAATATAAATTACTTTAAATTTAAATAATAAGCAATAAATTAAATTAGTTGACTCCCACCCGTTCGTGTCGTATTAAGTGACGCAGTAAATACTGTGGAAGTTGAAGGGCGTGAAATGAAAATACCAATATTTTAATTAAGGATCGTAAGCGCAAAGGCACGTAACGAGTGTAAATTGATTTTGTAATTTAGTTACGTCAACCTATTTTCTGCGTAGAAGCCTTCTTGCGGTTAACGTTTTATAAATTAAATTGTAGCAATAGGTCGATTAGCATTAAATTCCATTTGTTTGAATCAAAAATGCGTTTAAACACTATCTACCAACACCGTGACACATTTTGCCACAAGTCATTTGCAATGACTCATTCTTGTGAATGTCTTGAAAGTCGGCCTTTGCATAAAAATTAGCAAAAACTTCCTCAGATTACTCATGGTTTTAAGTAGTACAAGTAACAAAGAACTTGGGGATCGTGAACGATAAAGTGACTGCCTTGAACTAATACTTTTAATAAATTACAACAAATGAATAAAATCTAGTATGCTTCTAAACTGGATATTTTACTTTAAAGTAGAGAAAACTAGTACGCTCTGTTTTTCTTTACGTTTATTTTTAAACAACGACGGGATCTTCATCTCCCATTTCAATGCAAAACAAATGCTGTCTAAGGCTATTTTATTCCTTCAAATTCAATTCACAGAACAGTTACTGATATAGCTGTTTCATTTTTTGTAAGGGTTGACATTGTACAACATTATAGCTTCTGCTTGTGCGAATAACACCTTAGATTTCGTCGAATTCCCGGGGCAACTATAATTATTTCGGGTCAAAAGGTACAGGCTACCTCCCTTCAAGGAATATTAATTAGCGAAACTGAGGCACGAATGGACTTATACAAAACGCTCGACATTATTCCACAAATCACAATTCATTTCATCTGTATATATATGGTCTATATTGTTCTCAGGGGTTTTAATTAAAACACTCTTTTCTGCGGAATATCTCTAATATGATGCAGATATCATTTTGTGAAACAGATTTTTAATAGAATATATGCCTACGCTATTCTTTAGGTATTCCTTGTCTTCAAGTATATCGATGGGTCTAAGGTCGGTAGTAATAAATAATATGAAATGTACAAACGTGACTAATGCGCATCTTAAGAAATCATCAATGAATCACGCGTCAACATCTGCTTTACTTATTATTCATTACCTGTACATTTTTACCTAAATGTATGTTGTAGTATATACTAAATCCCAAAAAACAAAAATAAAAAACATTGCCATTAATTTAAATAAAGCTGACAAAGCAGTTTTATCA
Organism: Pieris napi; assembly: GCF_905475465.1. NCBI lineage: Eukaryota > Metazoa > Arthropoda > Insecta > Lepidoptera > Pieridae > Pieris > Pieris napi. The sequence goes on along the minus strand of NC_062249.1, from coordinate 12,355,376 downwards.
TTGGGTGTGGGTAACTTTCCGTTAGTTGAAATTGAGCTGGATAATTTCCAAGCCCCATCGTCCGACCTCACATGGGGTACTTTGGCAACGCGCAGAGTTCTTTGCTCTAGAAGCTATAGAAACCATGAGTCTAATCAAATTGATTATAAAATCTACTTCTCTAAATTTTATACGCTCCGTGAATTAGAATCGCTATTATTACTTAACTAGTTTTTATTACCTTAATACGTTTCTGTTCGTAGTGTTTACTTGACTTTTGCATTTAGAGATGGTGGTTATCGTAGTATCATTTATACATATCATATCAAATAGTTAATAGTTCATAAAAAAAATTTAAGTGGCTAAAATTTATTTATTTTATTATTTTTCTACGTTTTCTAATTTAACTAACCTAGATTCATTGTAAAACAACAAAATTGCTTTTAAATTTAAGAAAGGCTCAAGAATAATATCCGAAAGTGGGGCCATCGAAATTGTCAACATTCTACCACAAAGGGATCACTTTAATCCCTCGGGGTGCGATAGATCAAGGAAAGCTTTTTCAACGCAGCCTTCGATTAACCTACATTTATATGATCGAGATGTCTCTCAAAGAGTCGACGACAAGTCTGAATCAATTGTTAAGTCACACTTTGTGCAATTAGACTGATGTAGTTCTTATGAATAAGTGGATAAAAGTTAAATACCTCGGGCCTCAAATAAGTCAACTAACGAGCCGGTCAATTTAAACTATATTAATAATAATAATAACCCAGTTTTGTTGTCTTTAGGCATATTATGAAGTATGCAAAAGGCATTTACTGCAAATGTTTTTTAAATGATCAGCCTTAGAGATCCATCGTGAAAATCTAAAGAATTTTAAAGAATTCTCTTTTCCTCTTTTCAATTTTCAGGACTTTTATGAGGTAATATCCAAATCATTGAAGGACTGTTTGAAGAGATCGGCGGAGGCTCAGAATATACACAACCGTTGTACAAGGCCACATAAAATTGTGTATTCACAGACAGTTTTCATCTTGAATGTTCAATGGTCTTTCAATTTATTGGCTATTCAATTCTCGCTCTGATAAGCGTCATTATTGGACGAATGCTAATCGTTTTTCAGATTTACCGCACCGCTGCCCACTTGATGTTATTATAAGCGTGCGTATTTCTGTTTTCTTGCTTTCTACTTCAATAATCTTGTGTATTTATTACTTTACGGTCTATCGTTTATGAATATTCATTAAACCGGGTTTTAATACACACTACCGTAGTAATTACATTTAACTGCTTTTTATTTTGTGTTAAATTTGGATGTTTTTCTTTAATGTAGGCGTAGTCGAAATAGAAGAAGCTAAAGCAAGCAATTTTGTCGGTAGGCGCTGCCTAGTGGGCATTTTTTTTTCTTTAAATAATGTACCTTGCCCTTTGAGCCACAATTTCAACTTTTATAATCTATAAGAATAATATGTATACCTCTTACATATTTTAGATTACGATAGGACTGTAAATCGGTAACAGACATAAAACAGTTTCCGTTACAGTGCGGTTACCTGTTCCGACCCAGTTCCGAAGATAAAACTGCGGAAATCATAACATATTAACAAAGATTGATGATCTTGACGTCCTATTTCATAACTGAATAGCTTCCTGATTTATTTATGGTTCGGAAATATAGAACTTTAATGTATGTTTACTTCCAAACACTGACTTAATATTTAACTACATAATATGGAGTTATATGTTAAAACTATTATTTTCCCACTTTCGTCTCTGCTATGAATTACAGTACAAGAACACGATTACTCTCAATGTAATAGTCAAACCCCTTTCAACAAGATCCAGGTTATGCCTCCAAAAAAATTAACTAACATAACGCACGAATACTTACACGTATTACAAAAAGAATTGTTATTTCACACGCAATTAAGTAGTAAGTCTGCGTAACGACCGCGCCTAAATTAAGTGATGTACCTTAGAGCTTATCATATTGCCATAATTTTGTTAATTAGGATCTGTATTCCGAAATTTATGTATTTCTAGATCGAGAGAAGGAGCTTATCATGTACATTATATAAAATGATGTATATCTGAATTCAGTAGATTATTGGCTACAAATTTATAATAGTATAATTAAGATTATGTTTTTACATATTAAGGTCATAGGGAAAGAGACTTAGGGACATTCTTAATTAGCGGCTGCGTGTCCTGTCGCGCGATGCAGCTGACAATTACATGTAATTGGGAGCAATGTGGGGGCCGTGTGCCTCACCAATATTAACCACTTAACATATCTCAGAGTCCGCTGTTACAAGGGATCCTTGATACCAGGGAAAAATACGATCAATGCGAGTTATGGTTATATACATAGTTAATACAATTTTTATAAGCTTTAATTTACAAAACAAGGGAAGTTAACAATGATACCCAAGTATTAAACGGGGACACAAAATGTTCTCCAATACATTTATCTTATGACTGGATTGATAAAGAAATAATAGATATTAGACCATCTTTTAAAATACAATTAGGTCAAGAAAGTACCTACAGATTATACGGCCTAACGCTAGATTGAATAAAGCTACATTACGGTAAATGTATGAGATTACTAAAGGACATATATAATAATATGTTTTATGTCAGTTTGTTTATGATCCCTTTAATCAAGTTACGGTTTAATGGATGCCCTTCGTTATAAAAACACCAAAACTTTCGAGAAATAAAATGTTCATAAAAATGAATAAATCAGACTCATTTTTCCCTGGAACCACTAGATAACATTTGTGGACATTTCGGAGGCCGCGTTTTAAGATAAAATTTTGACGTTGATCTATGCATGAATTAGATTAAAATGTGCTTTTTGTTCTCGGTGGTATATTTTAGCGTTAATTTAGTTGTTGATTTTTAACATGTAGCATTGCTATCTACATTAATATGAAATTAGACCACCGTAGAGGTAGTGCCACACAATTACGTAATTTTTTTAAATCGAACTAAACCTCAACGAATAACATTCTTATAATAATGATGACTAAGATAATTGTAAACAACCAAGTCTTGTAATACAATCGATAATATTCATATTCTATATCTACTTGTGAACGCCACACACGATGTTACAAAGAAAGCACAGAACTTTGATACTAAATTAACATCAAAGGAAACAAAGAATTTCTTTTAACGTCCGTTGTCACAAATAGATCATATTATTAGTTGAGACAGGAATCTCAATCTCAGGAGTATGGTTTTTATTTTAACCAGATAAATTAGCGTTTTACTGCGAAGACATATTCATTCTAAAGTGTCAATTATTTTTAATAGAAAAAGTTTCTTAGTGACTCGTCTTTGGCATTGAAAAGTTGAGCGTAATCCTGCCAAACAGTTAAACGCTCTTGATTTAATATGTTTTGACCACCACCAAGCATGACCAGGGATATTATGTCAAACACAAATTCGTGTAAGTACTTGTAAAGGGCACCAACGAGCAAGAGATGGTCAAATATTTTGGAATGTAGTCATTTGTTTTGTGACATCCATGCACCTAATGCTTGAGTGTCAGGTTATATTTGAACGTTAAATTTTATTTCACGATGTCTGGCTCTAAAACATTACTATCGGAACAGTGACAATATTCCATAACACTTTTTTATTTCATGGCTGATGGCACGCGAATGGGTTTTTTCTATGTCCACTTTTCTTTCAATAAAATTTTAGTATAAATGGCTGTTTGTGCTTAAAGGCTTCGCATAGAAAATGACTGTTTGGAAATACGAAAATTTTACTGGATCAGTTTAAAATAAATAATTCTATTAAAAGAGCACTCTGATAACCTATGACTCCGCTGAGACATAATTCTAATATATGTAACATTTGCGAAAACAAATACGGAACTAACGACGTTCAACCTAGTAGATTCTATATTTATTGATTGACAAATATATATAGTATATTAATTTATGATAACGTCTTATTTTTCTATGTAGTATAAGGGAACACTTAATTGTATAAAACTAGTTAGACTTTAAATTAGAAGTTAAATTTTACTTATTAGTACTAAATTATAGTTTAAGTTCTAGAAATCATGTCTACATTATTTGTTAAATTATGCCCTCGTAAATTAATTTCTTCGTATAAATCAGTAGTAATTTGTCTCAAGTCACACGTCTTATCAAATTAAATTGTGTTGTATGGGAGGCTCGTGACGCCAAGAGCGAACATTGTCATCACCTTACTTTATTGCAAATTCTATTTAGATAACCAATAAATACATTTAAGAGCTCTAGAAATAATTTAAGTACCTATAATGTACTATATTCTGTTTTTTGTTATCTATTTGACGAAGCAAACATTGAATAGGAAAGTACACTATGTATTTATATATAACAATTTATGTATAGTTATATATATATAGGCATAAATAGTTAATTGCATGTGTACACAGCGGAGGCTAGGGATATTCGCTTTTATGTAAGAAAACTTGTCTGAAAGGCAAATGTATGCTTAAAACTACCACTACTATATCAGAATGTTCTCTAGGACCATTCGGTAACGGTTGCGGAGGCTGAATTCTATTGAGACTGGCCATTTAGGCAGATCATGTCCCGGATATCCAACACATCACAAAAGCAGGCGCAGCACCGACAACTTTAGTGAAGTATAGTGTAGAAAATACACATTTTCGTTAAATATGTTCACTTCGGCAGCCACTCTCATGTTTCGTAAGTTTGCAGTTGCATCACATCATCATTTCAACGCGTTTTTTTGCATTGAGTCATACATAGGTCTGTTCGCCTATAGGGTAGATGATTGTCAAGTTGGTATTGAACATTTAACAAAATAAAAAAATGTTTAGGATATTTATGTCAATTGACGTGTATCCGATTAGATGTGTCTGCAAAGCGTATTTTCGCCTGATATTATAAAGTTTCGGAGCAAGAAGCTGCAATTATAAACTTGGATGTCTCATTGTTGTGCAAACTGAGGGTAACTTTAATGTGAGAAGACTCGTTACTTCCAGAGACGAATGGCAAACTAATTAAAAATTTAATAAACGCCCTTTTTATACAACTTTTGGATTCTTTGTAGACGTAACTAAAGAAGTTCAGTTACAATTTACGATGTTTATCGAGTTTTTAAAATATATTCAAGGAATTCTGCTTAGTTTTTGTTTATCTTTGAATAAATTACAGTAAAATAACTACCCTCTTAGCATAATCTAATGGTCTCAATCAAAGAAGAAAAATTGAATTGCTTAAAAAAACTTTTTACTTAAACTGTTGACTTTCAAAGATCATTTCAGATGTGAGCGTAAGTCATACACGTTAACATAATGAATGGTTACAATTGGTATTTAATCAATTACATAGATAAATGCTTCTTACCTTAGGTGGCTGCCAGCAAATTAAAATCCAATATTATCAACTCTCTGTCAAGTTATTCAAATATTTTTTTACACCTTTTAAAACATCCAGCAATCCGTAATATAATACACTCACTAATACAACACGTACCATATATATTGCAGTATTTGTCATCACAAAAACCTTTTACGTGCAATGTTATTAAACATATTCGGCATTATATCAAACACGCATGCGTTATCGCGCCTTATGTCAGACTGAAATGTCAACTTCGCGCGCTTCGGTAGCGCACAATGCTTGCGCAGGCATTCATTGTGTTCTACAATCTACGACCGCGAGTAAGCGGGACAGATGACTCATTCTTAGGAACGGCTGCGTCATTCATAAAACCAATATATTGAAATTTTTATTCTATTAGTTTGCGATAAGAAACATTTTTAAATAACTTAAAAAATGTCACCATTAAAATGGAAAGTAATAATCGGACGATAATGAACCTTATTAGTGCTTCTAGTGTTTGGTAATTATTATTAGCTATTATGGAGCTTTTCTAAGACCTTAGTGCTTTTAACAAGGATATGATTGCGTAATGTAGTAATTACGACGATAATTTGTTTTTTTAATTAACCATGTTCTTAAATTATATAATTACCGTAATTTGAATGTGACGCATTAAGCATCAACTCCTTTTTAGAATTAATTCTAATTCCGTCGAAAAAGAGTCAAATTGTCTTATAATTACATAATTAGTCAGTATCTACTTAGGATGCAATTATTGTAGAACTGACGTAATATGACATTGGAACGCAATGTTCTTATGATTTGTAAATATTTATCAATAACTTACTATTAAAGGAATACTGTAGACTATAAATTATTGCACTAAAGAAGCAAGAAAGCAGATTGGTTAGTTAACTAATTGTTAGTTAACAAAAAATAATAAAGTCACACATGCTTACGGTATTGGTTATATAAATTTAATTGAGTTGATACACGGAGCTAAGCACTGATAGACCCAGTTTAATTTATATTATCGAGACATGACATCACTCCACCTGAGTGTGAACGTCACAATTTGTAGAGATACGGATATTCAATCGATTTTCTGTTTGATTTGATGTTTACTTGATACGTCATTATTCTTGGTATAGCTTGTTAGCACATCAGAAGGCAAAGCAGTGACTCCTTGTTACGTCATTATAATATCAATCGTGCGAAAAGTATATATTTAAAGTTTTATTAGTCACTAAACCTGTATTCGTTATCTACACTTATATTATAAAGAGGAAATATTTAATTGTTTGTTTTTTTTCCATTGAATGGGCTCCAAAACTAGTGAAGCGATTTGAAAAATTCTTTCACCTTTAGAATCCTACAATACCCTGTTGAATATAAGCTATAAAATATTTATACATATACATATGAAAACTTCGATAATGTAAATCGAGATTTAAAACAACTACTTTTGAAATATTTGTATCGCGTACATTATGGTAACTATTGACAATATACCAAAGTTATGTACTACAGTTTTGAAGACATCAAAAATGTCCACGATACCATAATATGTCTGACACACATTTAATGAAATAAATATGAAGCTGTGTAAAGCAGGGACTGAACGCGAGTTGGAAACAATTTTGCTGTAAATTAAATTGAATGCTATTCTGTGAATGTGACCAAAATAAGGGGCATCGCATGTCTCTTATTGACTGCGGTAGTCCTGTTCTTGATATGTTGCTGAACTGGATCAACATATTGATCAACATATTAAAAAGCTATAGTATTCAACACGACTGTAGAAGCCAGAGTAGTGTGTATGGTGCTAAAACTTTTTTAGCTCCTTCATAAAAGCTTGTCATATTTATATAAAGTATAGTTTCAGTTACTTTCCAAAGCTCGGAGGAGTAATTTGGTTATAAACCTACAACTCCTAAATTCCCCCCTAAACCCCTACAAATCTAAATTATTATGAAAACGATTTCCACATTGTGCTATAGAAGAAAATGTGTATGGAAGCAACCTTGTAACAAGTGGTATCGTAGCTTGAAAGTTGTGTTTCTGAATCAGCTCGATCGTAGGCCGTAAATCTGTTGCCAAGGTGAGACAAAGTTGATTTATTGGCAGACTGAAGAATACTAGTTTCCACTATTCGGCAGTTGTTTGATTTATTGGCATTTCGATATAAATATTTCCTACCACAGAATTACTTACATATATGTAGGTGACGAGAAGAGTAGAATACAAAGTTGATTTTACAATATAGGATTTTATTGATAGTTAGTATTAAATATTTCAACTTCTATTTTAGCAAAATAATAATAGAATCTAACAAGTAACCTTCTTGCAACTGAACTGACTGAACAGGCCAACAGGGTGTCGTGAGACAACTTTGTTAGTTAAACTTACAAGTTAAGTACAAGTTTATGACATCAGTCGGAAATATTAAATTGTGTCATTTCGTATCTTTATTAGTTTCATTCTCATAAAGAGCGAAGGATGTTAAAAATGTCGTTTAATAACCCAAAAGGAAATGAAATCTCGGAGATGCTTTTAACTTTTCTCGCAATCTTTATCAGAGTAGGTATTTTCTTATTCTGTTGCAATGATTGCAATGATTACATTAACTAAATCTTTAGCAAACCTAAATATTGGGTAACAAATCATTTATCGAAATAAGCTAATTGAACCCTTTCGTGTTTCTAACAAGAGTCTAAAACTGTAAGAGAAATTCGAAGAACTTTCCTAAATCTAATTTTCTCTTAGATTTACGCAGTCTCATTGGTAAATTAGTTAGGGGATTTTGTTTTGTACAAACATTATTAAGAAAATAGTCATTTGTTATTTTATATAAGAAAATGATGGTCAACGTACTTTTCAGATTAATTTGTTCCTTTTATAAGTTTACGGAGAAATCTTTTAATTTTAGAAACACTTTACTTAAATTTATTTCAGATGTATATATAACATAATATAATACAGATTATAATAATAATAATAATAATAATAATAATTTATTTTTTGCAAGAATATGGTACAAAATGTTAAGGTGATACAATCATAAATCGTTCGCATATTCTGCCACACACGATGGCGCGCAAATTTGTCTTAAAGTATTTCACATTATTATTCAATGTCAATTATTCTTATACTATCTAGTCTATTATATTATATACATTATATCATTAGCTTTATATCAATTACGGTGTTTCATGCAAATAATCATTTATTGAATAGTACATTTTTTCTAAAAGTAATTCACTAAGTCGCTTTTTAAAGAATCTAGACGGAAGATCTTTTAATTCTTTTGGTAATTTATTGTAGACTTTAATTGCCATACAAAAGCTGTTTTTCCGAAACAGTTCCAGATTGATTTTTGGCACAGCCAATTTCATCCCATGTCTACTTCTTACTTCAACTTCTACATTCGACTTAAAAATATGTATGTTTCTGTGCACGAATAAGGATATCTCTAAAATATAAATACATGGAAGAGATAAAATTTTGAGCTTCTTAAATAAAGGTACGCAACTATCAAGACAGTTTGCTCCACAAATTGCTCTAATACATTTCTTTTGAGCCTTAAATACCCTATTTACTTCGACTGAATTTCCCCAAATTATAATTCCATATCTAAGTATAGATGAAACATATGCATGATAAGCAGCTAATACCGTAGCATGGTTAACAGTTTCCCTTAGTCGTTTTAACACAAAAACAAAACTGTCTATTTTGTTCTGTAATTTTTCAATATGTGCCTTCCAACTACAAAATTTATCTATCGTTATACCTAAAAATACACACTCGTTCATTATGTCTAGTTTATTGCTTTTATATTGTAAGTCTAATTGTGTTTTAGAGTTATATGTCTGAAAATGGATTATGTTAGTTTTGGTCATGTTTATTTGTAGATTATTGGAATTCATCCAGTTAATGGCGTCGTCTAGAGATTTAATTAAGTTGTTTTTTAAGTCTTGTTCGTTTTTACTTTTTATTATAAGTGTAGTGTCATCAGCAAATAGTATACAGTTCTGGTGTATAGCATCTGGAAGGTCATTTATGTATGTTAGAAAAAGTAGCGGGGCCAAAATACTGCCTTGAGGTGTTCCGTACTCATTTTTCTTAAAATTGGATCTATAGGTTTTTTGCTCTAATTTACAAATCTTTGTTATCTCCACATATTGCATTCTATTTTCAAGGTAACTTTTCACCCAGTTATAAGCATTACCTCTTATTCCGTAGCAATCTAATTTTTTTAAAAGTCTTTCATGACATACAAAGTCAAAAGCCTTTGTCATATCTAGAAAGATACAACCTATAAGCATTTTATCATTTAAGCATTCAGTAATTTGTTTGACTAGGGAAAAGCACGCAAGGGTGGTAGAACAATTTTTTCTGAAACCAAATTGTTCTTTTTTTAAAATATCGTATGATAAAAGGAAATTCTCTATTTTATTATACACTAGCTAAAAAAACCCGGCTTCGCCCGGGAGTTGATATGAGATGACGTGGTAGAGTCGAAATAAAAAAATAAACTATGACGTAAAAAGTAAAAAAAAAGTTTATTGAAAACGTTTTCTCATTATTTACAATACTTGTTTATAAACAACATTTTTCATTTTAGTGTCCGGAGTATATATTATACATAAATTTTTCGGATTTCCTACTCTTGAGCAAGCTACATATAGCTGACCGTGAGAGAAGCACTTTGAGGTTAATGCCACAATATTTTAAAGTTGGTCCTTGCGCTTTGTTAATTGTAAAACTAAAGGCTAATTTTATTGGAAACAGCAGTCTTTTAAATTGAAATGGCAAATCCGAAGAGATCAGAGGTATTCTAGGTATAAATACTGTCTGTCCTTTGGTCTTTCCAGAAATAAGTTCAGCTTCAATGATATTATTCGATAGCTGTTTTACGATCATTCTAGTTCCATTACATAATTTTGGGGAGTTGAGATTTCTGAGTAGTATGATTGGAGTTCCAATTTTCAGACGAAGGCAGTGTAATGGCATTCCTGGTACTTGTAAAGAGTTTAGAAATTCAGTGGGGAAGTTGACACTTTCTTCAATGGATACCATCGTGTCGATCGATTTATATATTTTCTCTTCACCAGGTATTTTCTTTAGAATATTAAAATTCATATCGTCAACAATATTATTTTTAGTGGCCAAAATTGCTCTTTGAAATAACCACTCTGCATTAGTATAGTTCTGAATAATATTTGGATAAATTTTGTCGATTAGTTCGTCTTCAGTAGTGGCTATATTACAGAAATCACTATTAAGTTCAATGAGGCCGGTCGTTTGGTCAGTAGGATATGTACCTTCGCCGATTTGTAAAAGTATTTTAGCAAATTGTGCTGTTGTTTCATCTCTTGATAATTCAACTCTCATGTTTTTTGTTAATTGCAGTATTTGTACTTGTGGCCAGAGATGTGATTTTTTCAAGCATGCATTGATCTCGTCTGCTGATGTCTTGAACGAAGTTCAAATATTCGATAACAGATGGCGCCACTGCACTTAATTTCCAAGTTGAAGGGTCGGAAAGTCCCTTATATCTTTAAAAACATGCCCTTTAGATTAAAACGGGAACTTTCTTGTTCGAGGGGGGATAAAGGGCTATCACACCACATAAGTCCCTTTATCGTGTCGGGACTCCTTTTTAAGTTTTATCGGCACGCACATTTTATCGACTTAGTTTTATTATATATATATAGATTACTTTTTCGAAAATTTTAGATAATATGGGAATTAAAGTTATTGGTCTATAATTAGTCATTTGTGTTTTTGCTCCTTTTTTATGTAATGGTTTGATAATTGATATTTTTAGTTTTTCAGGAAAGATTCCTTCTACCATCGATAGATTAATAATGTATGTCAGTGGATCAAGTAGGTATAAAGCGCATGATTTAATTGTTTTGGTATCTAAATTATCGTATCCTGTAGATTTTGTATTTTTTAGCGATGTAATAATTTTTAATATATCCGTGTTATTTATGGGGGAAAGAAAAATACTTTTATGATTTAGAGGGATTTTGGCTTCTGGCAAATTGTTTGTTTTATTTTTTGTAGGCAGTGAGGTAAAATAGTCATTAAATAAGTTGCATATTTCATGTGGTGATTCATATGTTTTGCTATCAATATCAATTGCTTCTATTCCTGAATAAAATCTCATGTCTCGTGTATTTGTTTTAATTACATTCCAGGCTGCTTTAGTTTTGTTCTTTGCGCAATTTATGTATTCTGCATTAGTAAGCTGATGGGACTTATGTATACATTTTTTTAAAATAGATGAGTATTTATTATATGCAGATTTATTTTGTTTTTTATTGTGCTTATTTAAATGATATTTTAGGTATAACGTTCTTTTTTTTATACAACATTTTTTTAGGGCTTTAGTAAAGAATCTATTTTTGATAGGTTTGAATGTATTTTTAATTTTTAGGATCGGAAAACATAAATTGTAAAACAAAGTTATAGTGTCATGGAAGTTGTCGAATGCTTCATTTGTTGTGGTGGAGCTGTATACGTCCGAGAAGGTGAGGCTTGATAGACACCTAATAAATGTATTAGTGTTTTCCCTATTGAGTTCTCGTCTGTATATTTTTTTTTTTTTTTTTTTTAAACTCTTCATCTATCTGCAATCAGCCTCTTGGCTTTTATCAGATTTTTAGGGGAAAGGTTGGCAATTAGGGAACGCAAATCCAATAATTTTTACTCCCTCCGTAATTTTTAAACTGTCAGATTGCGGCAAGTTTCGCCCTTTTTAGCCGGTAGACACTGTCCGTCATTTCCAAGAGGCCCGAAGCTAGGGGGTTCACGTGTTGCTGAAGTCTCATTTTGTATCGCACGGTTGATCTTTTAATGTCTTCCTCGACAGTGGCAATTCCCAAATATTTATGGACTTCAGTATTTCGTGTTAACCACAGCGCTCCGCTCATATTTCGCAGTGTTTTGTTTTGTAGCCGCTGCAGGATTTCGATATTGGAGCGGCTTGCTGACCCCCAGAGCTGTATCCCATAGAACCATATTGGTTTAATTACAGTTTTATAGATGAGGAGTTTATTGTCCAAACTGAGTGCCGCATTTCTACCTAATAGCCAGTTCATGCTACGAAGCCTACCAATAGCCTGTATATAAACCAGTATTTTGGAATATCTTTAAAATTTTCGTTTTCTTCGAGTGTAAAAGTCAGTGATTGTGCGGTCTCATGGTCTGAAAATGCCAAGTAGTGGAGGTCCGAGTGTGTGTCATTTATGTTACTTGCTATTAAGTCTAAGCAGGAGTTTTTCCGTGTTGGGTGTTTTACATGATTTTGTAAATTATTATTTAGAAGAATAGAGATAAGTTCGTGGGAACTTTTATTATTTTTTAAAATGTCTATGTTCCAGTCTCCACATAATATTAGTTTTTTGTTGCGTTTCCTGCATAGGTTACTTAAAAGTTGTTCTAAATTATATAAAAAAGTTGTTACATCTAAAGTAGGAGTCCGGTAAATACATATTATTATTAAGTTGTATTTACTTATTTCAACGCCACAATATTCGAATTGGAGAGGAATTGGGGGTCTAGGGTAACAAATTTCCTTGTATTTCAAATTGTTTTTTATTAAGATGCACGAACCACCTCGGCGTTGATTAGGCCGAGAATATGAAGAGACTAATCTATAATTATTTATTTTAACGTTGGATTCACTTCCTTGTTTAATAAAAGTTTCTGTGAAACATATGATGTCCACACTTCCCAAACTTCCTTGCAGGTCCGTGATGGCTACACTAACTAAATCCTGTTTGCTAAGCAACCCTGCTATATTTTGATGGACTAGTCTTAATTTATTTTGCTTATTAGTTGTTACGAAAAAAATTACAACTGGAAGGCTGGTTTTTATTTGTAATATTGGTACCTGACATTTTAAGAAAATTTGTTATTTTTAATTGTACAGTGTGAGTCGACTTGTTTGTGTGACTAGGTTGCACGCTGGATTTATAGTTAAGATTTGTCTTATGCTGTGTATAATATCGAATGTACTCAATTTCCGTGTTTATTTTATCACATAAGTTGCAGAGGTGTTTTGTATGAGAATAGGGTGTGTTTTTATCGTACTTCGAGTGGCGTATTTTTAAGTAGTGGCAATATTTATAATTAGATAGTATAGATTCCAGATGAAAGTTAATTAATTTTACATTTAAGTGAGCATTATATTGTACATTGGTTATAAACACCTTTTGCTGTCGCAATTGGTATAACACATTACACAATTGTGAGATATGATGGCTGGATGAAACATACTCTGGACTGAAATTTGCTAGGCAACCCATATGGATTATATTTATTGACATATTAAATTATATATAAAAGAAGTTTCATTAAATAAGCATCTCGGTGAAGGTCGTTGTATAGCGGGATCTTAGACCATAATACAAAATTACAAATAAATCCAACAACTGCTATACAAACAATCCTTTGGGGGAATATGAATGTGGACGGAGGAATATGTGGCCTATAGACATGTTAATATGAAAAACAAACAAAGATCGCAGGATAAGGTGTAAAAAGCAAATTTAATGAGATCGCTCCAAAACAAAAGGGTGCGAGTTAATCGGTGTGTTATGATGGACGGATAACGCTGACATCCTTATTAAAACCGGGGGGACTGTAAACAGATCGCGGGTAACACTGATTCAAGGGCGCGGGGAGTGACAGGCCTGTGAATGGGGCCTGATCTGCTGATGCGCACATTTATTAGCTCTTGGTATTTCTATGAAAGGATATTTCTAGTGTATTATTATTAAACTAAAATCAATCTCAAAACCAAGAGCCACATTTTCCGTGCACATTTACTTAAGTGGGTTCACCAGAATGCATCGACATTGAATCACGATTTGGCTATTGTTCCATTCATACAGACAATAGACAATGATTACTATAGCAACATTGATAGCTTTTAAACATCAAAGTAGAATACGTTCACAAACCTTCACGTTTAGTAACGCAAAAGTACTAAAATTTTCATTTATCTTTGACATAATCTACTAAATATGTTCTAGATTGATATCCCAAGAGATCAACATGAAAAAAGTCCATTTGTGAAAGACGCTTTCCGTATTCGCACCTCGGATAACAGATCTAATGGTTCCATTCGTCTCGCGCCTGCCAACGTCTCCGGCGTTGATTTGTAACAGGGGCCTATCTGCAAAACAAAATGCCTCCAACTTATCGTAGATACACGGAGCCATTTCAGCGGTAATGACTCTGAATATTAAGCCGTGCTCTTTAATGTATTCTGGTATACGCTCTTTTTTTCTACCTTTTGTGTATTTATTTCATCTCTATGCGAGACTTTTTAACGAACAAACTTACTCGATACAATACTCAGAAATTTTCTCCTTTGATACTTCTACTATTAATCCGTTTAAATTAAAAAAGGAATTTACAGAGATTTTTCCTTTAAAATACAATTAATGTTCGAGGAGGCTTTTTGTTAATTTTTCAGGCTAACAAATTAAACTTGCTAAAGGAAATGAAAGATTGTAATTTGTAACTGTAATAGGAAGTTACTGCCGGGGAATTTATAAAGGCTTATTATCAGAAAATTACTGAGCAGCGATTTTCTCGTACTCCAATGAAGAATGGGGAAACGTGCGCCGATTAAATTCAGGACTAACCATTATATAATTTTTATTATAAAATGCGTTGAATACTTTATTTTCAAATTGTTTCCTCTGATTTATCAACACTCAGCAGCAGCAAATTCTTTAATGAGTAATAGGTTCTGAACACGATTTGATTGTTCCCTTTTGTGCTTAAAACACCTAGTTGAGCTTAATGACCGATAATTGTATTCGTCGTTACATTACATTATTAACATAAATGCTTATTTAAATCTGAAAATCTATTTGTCATGATTTAAGACACTTTCTAAATATACAACCTATTCTAGAATCTTCAAAAAACCTAAATAATTCGTTTCAATAATTACTTAATGTATATAATAATTACAAATTAATTCTTTTGCTTTAAGACAAAATCTGATTAATTCGCGTGAAAACCATCCTAGAGGCAGTTAAATCATATCTATATTGAGCATTTGAGCAATAATTCTTTATGATATATGATATTTTGGTGAGTGTCAGAAAATATTTTATCGTCGTCCCTTTAACTCGTCGCGCTCGTCTAAGAGGAGAAAAGAAGAAAATTTTAATATATAGAGAAACATTTTGCTATACTAAAAGAATTTTTTTAAAACATTATTATACAGTTTGATTTACTTGAACTCTTTACAGTTTATATTATGTCTAAATTATACTTTCGATATATGTATAAATAATACTGGTAGTTTTAAACCAGAATATGTTTTCTTATTCCCAACATACAATGTGTGTTCCCATATTTATTTACTTGATTAATATTTTATTTAAATTAATAATGGTCCTTGAAATAGAAAACAACGAGCTCGCTCGATTTTACAAGTGGTATATACATATTATAAGTGGTATATATATTATATATAGTGGTATGTATATTGCCACATCGACGAAGCCTTGCACATTAGTTAGTCTTTCGTTGTACATTGTTTCAATAATAAGTGAGTAGATGTAACATAATTTACCCCTTTTGCGTTTTTCATATACTGTTTAAGGGCAATATATTTTCTTTTCAGTCAAGACACGATCTAACCTCACAAACAATGAGCTAAGCTCTTGTAATAATTTTATATTACTTTCGTATTTCTGCGCAATAAATAATCTAGAAAGGGAATCAAATTTAAATAAATTGTGTTTCGAAAAACTTTTCTCTATTCACATAATAATCAATGATGTTTTATTATTTTTAATATAAAGAAATTTTATTTTTAAGTGCTATTGGAATTTTATTTTTTGTGATTTAATTTGTCGCAGTATCCGAGATGTAGTAGAAGTGGAACCCATGATATGAAAATACTTTGCGACAGGTTCTCGTGCAAACATTACTATTACATTAAATTGTATTGGCATGACATTGAATCACTCTTCACATGACCATTTGCATATAAATTCGATTGGCTTTAGGGATAACTATTGTCTCAAAGTTTCTTTTAAACGTTGCTAGCTGTTGATTGATGTTGTAAAGTCTACAAACTTCCTCGTTAAATTATCGAATCAACAAATCAAATAATAAACTTAAAACCCACTGCAACGATTTTAAAAATTGTTTCACTTCATTAAATAGGCATATAATATAAGGCCGCTAGTACCTAGTAGGTACACGTAGGGAATTTGTCTTGCTTCTTGAAATATGAACAGTGGAACACCCCTTCTTTCTTTTGGTTACTTTAGTTTGTTGTATCGCAGAATACAACAAACTAAAGTAACTAATATAGGTATATTATTATTAAAAATTATTTTAAAGCAAGCAACTTACTCTAAAGCTTACAAATAATATCGCCTATGTAAAAAGCAACTCTTCTGAGTAGAAAATAATGCGCCTGTTAAAATTTGATAGCTAATACTTCTCAAGAATACCTAAAATTTTATAAAATTCTATTTTAGTTCGTTTTTGTTTATTGTGATGATATAAAAAATACGTTGTAATATTTGCAGTAAACTTAAACACACTAGATTGCTGCAAAGTTACCTTTTAAGTGGAAAATCTAAAGCGCCTTCAAGAAAATTACAATAATTTAATTAAATTTATATCAGAAACTTTATTTAATTAATTAATCATTTGCAGTTATAGCCTAGATCCCTTTACCGTTACCAGCCTTTGCAACAAAGTGTTCAAAGCTCACAACAAAAGAAACTAATTAGAAAGCTTGTGAACTAATAAGCTATAATAGCTTTATATGTATTCAATCACGTGTATCTTGAGAACGAAAATCACGTTTCGAATGCTCAATATACCACAAGCCGTTTTACTTAGACCGCTGCATAAAATGTACAGAATTTTATATTAAATAATGAAAATGCTAGAAAGCTGTTCACCGATTCATAGTTTACTCGAGAACCAAGAATTGCATTTCTAACTGTCACCAATTAAAAACTAAATGTACAGCCAAAGCTTTGTTAAAATGTTTTACTGTCTTTCCGAGATATTACTGTTTGTGTATGAAACATTTCTCTGTAAACTTACGTTGAAAGGCTTAAAGTGAAATAGGAAAGCATTCGCATTTCTCGTATAAATAAATAAGTCCAAAGGTTAAAAATCGTGACACGAAAGGGCAACAGCAGTATTCCCATTTTTTGCAAAATCTTAGATTAAAATAATAGTTTTTCGTTTCTTAGCTATATATGCACCAAAAGGTTTAAAAAAATTCGCAATTCATTGCTTAGTATAAAACTAATTAACACGTTAGTAATTATTTCGCCTAACACCTAATTACACGGGCTTTGTATCGCTCTAATTAATAATTATTGTACATAACTAAAATTACAACTACTTTATCAAAGCAAGCATCATGACGTACATTTCAGAAAGTTTATTATCCAGAGAATCGAGGTATATTTTTACCATATATACTATGAACTAAGAAGATATATCATATTTCTTACAAAAGGCTGAATTCCGAAATTGCAGCATTTGTGAAAGTTTCAAATGCTTTTTCAGTAAGTCAGTCAGTTAAAAAATTCTCAGTCGAATGCCTCCTGCTCTCGGCAAATTTCTTATGCCGAGCATAAAGGCAGTACGCGAGATGGGGGTTTGGAAGCAGTGAAACTCGTAAAAATAACAAAGTTGAATTTGCTATTACTAGACGACTCGTTGGTTTAGTGGTTATTACTCCTGACTGCGAATCCATGGGTCCCGGGTTCGATCCCCGGCTGAGACAAACATCGAGATGATGAGCATTTGGTGTTGTGCTTAGGTCTTGGGTGTTTAAATATGTATTTATGTCTATCTATCTATAATATGTATGGATATCCGTTGCCTAGTACCCATAACACAAGCTTCACCAGCTTAGCATGGGTCAATTGGTGTGAATTGTCCAATCATAAAAAATATAAAAAAATTATGGACGGTTTTGTCGTCGTTGGCCAAATTTAAAGACGCAAATGGCTGTTTTACATCTGCGGATGGGATAACATTCTGAGCAGTGCCTTGCAGTCACCGACATTTTCTCTTTATTAGAATCAGATATCTTTATACGTTATTTATAATGTCTTGTTCTTGTCCTACTCTCATATTATTCAAAATGAATGTTTATATATTGTACATGAAATTGGAATATGTTTCATTCATTCAATTCCATTCATAAAATAATGCTATTTTTAATCAATGTTTTCTAATGACGTTATCATGAAAATTATCGTCCGTAAACTTTACAGACAACCACTTTTTTGTAAACATCTCTATTGCCTTTTACAATTTAATTATTGCTGATATTTTAGCATGTGCCTAAACTTTAATTTGAAACGGTTTATTATTTTCCTGCAGTTTTAATAATTTTTATATCCATTCTTATCACATCAATAAGATTAAATCTTTATATATTACTAGCCGTTTCGCGCCCGCTTTGCTGGACGAATTAAAATAAATTTTATGTTTCATTATTTTATTTTTTTTCATATTTTTATTATTCTTCTTTTTAACTTCCCGCTAAGAAAATTGAAATATTTCGAAAATCGAGTTTTTAACAGATGTTGACGTTTAGAGGTTCTAGGAATGTTTCCGCGGTGAAGTCCGTATGGATAAATTTTCATAAAAGTAAAACAGCAATAAAAAAATGAAGGAACGTTGGAATTTAATAAATAAATAGCCATAAACCATCTAGCATCGAATGGTGGTAGTTTCATGTCGATACGATTGGTGTTTTAAGGTCAGTGGTTTAAGCGTGAAAGAGCCTCAAACGAACACCATTTTCTTTTTATATATGTATATAGATTACGTTTCCCAAAAGTAATTCATCGTCCACGCCATATCCCCATTCTAAACAAGGATACGAGGAATTTATCTATGTACACATTTTTCCGATATAGGAAAATAAGTATGGGCTTGACGAGACACCGAGGAAGGAAGCCGGAACTAAGGGCGGAAATGGGGTAATGTGAAAGCGTTATATATCCGAAAATGGAATATTCGTTTCGCACCAATAACTTCCCAAATCAATATCAAATTATTATCTTATATCTAGTGAGAAACGTGAAATAAAAAAGCTTTTTATTTAGTCCATCTGTCAATGAATGACTTAGATAATATGACATAGAAACATGTGATCGAATACTAACGTAATATGTTAACGCATATCTTTTATTTTTAGACACAGAGGACAGAACTAAATACTTAATATTATGTAAAAGTAAATAAATAAATTCTTTGAGTCATATAATATCTTGAATATAAGACAGAATTTCGACATTTTTATTCAATTAAATATTTAAAGTAGATTCCGTACAGTGACGTAGGCAACATAAGCCCAACCCGCCAATAATATCAATCCGCCCAAAGATCGAGACGTCAAACAAGTCTCTTCGTCGCATACTCCGTATCTGTGAATGAATACAATAATTTATTGTTTCTTTAAGGAATCTTTTTTTGAAAAATTGCATAAGAGTTTGGATACTGTTAATTTAAATATAGCAATAGATTGTATAAAAGAGATTTAATTATGAAGCAATCGCTGTTTTGTAATAAAAATTAAATAAGTAGTGCTCTAAGTGTCTAATAATATGTACGATTCTCTTATCATCACTCATTACAATATAATATATATCATTATTACATAACAATAAAATCATGATATATGTAGTCTTTGTCATTGTCGGCTTAAACTTATAGATTTACAAATTTATCAGATTTATTGCGTACCTCATAATGGTATAACAAATCATAGCACCCGAGGCTGCGACGAATCCTATTGATGAGAGAGTCATAGCAATGTGGAGGAATGCTCTGACAGCTTGTTCCACAATCTTCAAAGTGAGTCCCGCAAAAGCAACAATTATTCTTACAAGTATATCCATATAGCTGTTCCATTTGTGATCGTATCATAAAGATATGCACCTCGCATTCGCGTCTTAAACTTGTAAAAAACACGTGACTTGTCCTTACATCAACTCTCCTTTCTATTTTATCTTAATTTTATGTATTAGGAAAATGATTCATTATTTTTATAATGCTTTGTCTAATTGGTATATTTGTGTTTTATTATTGTAAATCATTTTAAGATAACGCTTTAACCTTCAACGCTACGTCAAGATGACACAACATTACAATCCCACAGATGATATCAAATAACAATATATTCAAAGATTATAATTTGAAATAGCCTTAATACGAGTTACATACATTTTAAAATGTGTAAATAAATCGGTGGCGCTACAACCTCTTTTAGGTCTTGGCTTAGATTTCTGAATCTGTTTCATGATCATTTTTTAAATCTTATAGGCAAGTAGTTGATCAGCCTTCAATGCCTGACACACGCCGTCGACTTTTTGGGTCTAAGACATGTCGGTTTCCACACGATGTTTTCCTTCACCGTTCGAGCAAATGTTAAATGCGCACATACAAAGAAAGTCCATTGGTGCACAGCCGGGGATCGAACCTACGACCTCAGGTATGAGAGTCGCACGGTGAAGCTGGGTGAAGAAGTTAAATTTTAAAATGTGTGGTTGTAATAAAATACGATCGGTACTACAATGTGTTTATACCTCTAGGAGTGGCGTTTGTTTTGCCTTCAATAAGCTTTGCCTCAATCAGATTTGCATATATTTTAGGACAGAGACAGTAAGCACTGATAATTCTGTTCAAACTGCTAACTTTCAGACCGTCTTAAAGCCAAATCAAATACCGACCGCCACTTAAGCAAACTTAGTATAGTTTAACTATAACTTAAGCTTAAGTACCTTCCGTAATCTCGCCTTAATACAAGTTATTATAAATGAAGAATGAGAAGATTAAAGTGCAGTGGACGTGGTCTTTACTTGTATATTATTTAATTTCTATTTTCACAGTATATTAGGATAAAAATAATAATTCTCAAATGCACATCAGTCGTGAACTCGGAGCCAAACGAAAATATTCACGCCACAGTACGTTTATTCACTATAATTTCTCGTAATCGTTATTTTATTGAGCTTTCAGGGATTTCGCGTACTTTAGGCTGTTTATCCAACGGTTTATCAAACGCTATTAATGACGTACTTAATATTTTAAGAGCTAATTATATATTTATTTTAAGTTAAGTTACGTATTTCCTTTCGTGAACTCAATATTATTTGAACTGGGTTAAGCGTCGCAAGCAAATGAATTCTATGGATTGCTAGTATAATTAACGAAAAATAGTTTGTGCACAATAGCGTTAATATAGGTACCGTATAATTGAAAATTTGTAACTGAAGCCATCCTTATTTTAATATTTCGTATAAAGACAACGCAATCGGCCATCAATTTCAGGTTTATGGAAACAGTGCTTAACAAATCGTCTGCGCTGAAAGTTTTAAGTGCGCAATTCAATCTTCTGGGTCGTTATAAAACTTCATCAAGTTGATAGCAGTAATTACTAAATGACTATCAAATAGAATATTACTCCTTAATATGTTTCAAAGTCATCTCTGGATTTTATGAGATTCATTAAACTCGTTATCATGGAGCTGTGGAAATACTTTATTCGTATGAAAATATCATTTGATTATAAGAAATGTTCTCCATAATCTCGTAAAAAAACATCCTATCGATCACTAAGTTTTATGGTGTTTGTTTAATAACCCCTTTCATAGTTCATATTTGCTAAAGCGCAAACATTATTACAATTCATATAAAATTTTTCGGTACCTAATGTTACATAATCATTTACTGTACAAATAATAAATTATAGACAATTATAAATTATGTAGAAATACATTTCTTGGCACTAAAACATTAACTGTATTTGTCTAGTATTATATTAGAAATACTTCACGTAAAAGTACTCCTCGGACAAAAAGAAAATAGACAATTGACAGAGTTATAGTATGTAAGAAGCCCAAAGTCAGCTTTATGAAATTTAGTCTCAATGGTTTTAGAGCTCAGATCATGTATGTAAATCTCCTTATTAAGCTAGAATACATTTATCTCAAAGATTTAAATAAGAAATGCAAATTTTATTTGTCTCTGTCATTCAGATATAAACGAAACAAGGCAATAAAAGAATTACTGTTGGTATTCTACTGCAGGTGAAAGTATTTTATGTACTCAAATTTAACTAAAATTTACTATAAGTATGATGATATCCTAGAATTATTAAAATTATACTGACTCTCCGAAATAATATTAGTTATAAATGCTGACCACATTTTATTATGATTATGAAAGTATACAATAATAATAACAGTACATAATGATGTTTCTATGAGGTTAAGGGCACATAAAAACGTGAAAAAGGGATGTAATCATGAACATCGAAACCGTTCACGTGTAATCTCCGTTTCACGTAATGGGTTTATTATAAGGAACACGTAAAGTTTAAAGAGGAAGATTTTGACGAGTAACGTGAAACTAACAGAACTTATCTTATATAAAGTCATTAATACTTTTATCAAACAATAATTTATCGCGGATTTATTCCCTTTGTGATGCTTCTGAAAGTTTCTGAATGTTAATTAAAACAGACGAGTAAGAAACTCGAATAATTACAAAAGTATAAAACAATTTTAATAACAACGGACAATAAATGTTTATTTATTGTGTTTGGAATCGTCAGGTTTTTGATGATAAAGATTGCACACTTCAATGAAAAAAAGCACGGCACGCTATTTTAATTGTTTTGTTTACTGCCAAATGAATTGGAGACTTTTGCCTTTTTATTATTGGAGTAAATGCTTACATACATTTTACAGTAAATGTATTTATTATAATGTAATCAGAAAATTTAAACAATTGTGGTGATATGAAATCTAACATTAACAAATTAAAAAGAAGAGAATGAGTTAAATAATGATGTACAGTGACTGAGGGTAACTGATGTAAGAGACTTTTAAAACAGTGGTAATTAAAAAAAAACAAACTACGATTTAAGAAATATTTACAAAGGCTTAGGAAACCAATTCCGTAAACAAAGCCGTTAATCTTACAAGTGGTGTCTTCTCATATAAATCCTCCATTTGTGAGTTACACATAATGAAGTATCCAATTAGGAAAAACTTTTCCCTCGACGTATAAGAGGTTTCCTAATTTGCACGAAGGATTATATTAATTGATCCGTTACTAGGTACCAATGATTCGAAAACATTCTATGAAATAATAGATGAAGTAACTTGGTCAGGATATAATTAAATTAACAGTTGTCCAACATCTAACTTATATAATTCAATTTAAACCAAGACTTTACAGGCTTATAACAAGGCTCAGACTATATTCATAATACCATCCGTATCACCTTTACGTCCATCGTTCCACAACTGAGCTTGTTTTAAGGCAGTTTTTACCGCGCAGCACCTCTATGTGGAACCAGCTGCCCACTAATATATTTCCGAGCATTGAGAGTGTCCATGGGCAGCGGTATCACTTAACATCATGTGAGCAAAAAATGTAACTTTACTAATATTAGGTACTGCCCACTAAAGTACTTCCGAACTAATTTGACTTGGGGTCCTTTAAAAAAAGAATGTACCAATTTTAAAAGGCAACGCACTTGCGAGCCTACTGGCAATGGGCGGTCGTATCACTTTTACATTTAAAAAAAACTTTAAATGAATGAAGCACCAATTATGTGGTACAATCAACTAGGAACTTTAAATCTTTAGTTAGCGCTAGTCACTTGTATATTCCTCAATATCCGAGAGACTCGGACTTATTATGTTGTGCTTTATAAGCTTAGTAATTTTGGTACTTGTCCAAAGGAGCTGAGACGAGGCTAACGCGTCCACACATTCAAGGGTTCAAAGACATCCCATCCAGTCACTCACTATCATCCCTGACGATGTCTATTGTTGGCATATATTTGATCTGATCATCCTTTTTTTATGTAGCAGGAGTCAAACGGGCAGAAGGTTCACCTGATGCCCATTTAAAATATTCGACCCTCATAATATTTTTAATTGTGTAATTAATTTTCTCATCGTCAAAATTAGAATGTAATAAATATTCAAATAAACGCCAGATGTTTAAAATGAAGTCCGTTGTCTCAAACGGAGATTGTCGGCGATAATTAATTATTAAATATTTGTATTTTTAATTCATTAATGAAAAGTCAACTCATTAAATAAAGCTTTATCAAAATTAGAGCAGTTAAATCAGAACTTATGGTCTAAGATCCCGACATACAACGACCTTCACCGAGATGCTTATTTAATGAAACGTATTTTATATTTAATTTAATATGTCAATAAATATAATCCATATGGGTTGCCTAGCAAATTTCAGTCCAGAGTATTTTAATTAATATTAAAAAAAAAAATATTTTTTTAAACATTTCACCGGTATGATTATTAGATAAATTCTATACCAATCGAAAGTATGAAGCCCATAGAATATGCAAACGTTAGGTTGTTTTTAATCAATTAATTATTTATGTGTATATTTTTTATGTGACACTAAAGTATATATACATCTTTAGTAAAAAAGAAAGTTATAGTGATACATATATAATACTACCATGATTAAAAATATTGATTGAAAAAAATTAAAATAAATTACTACATGCAAATAATAAAAAAAATTTTTTTTTTAAATATTAATTAAACATACTCTGGACTGAAATTTGCTAGGCAACCCATATGGATTATATTTATTGACATATTAAATTAAATATAAAATACGTTTCATTAAATAAGCATCTCGGTGAAGGTCGTTGTATATCGGGATCTTATACTATTACATTAATGACAAATAATTACGTTTCATTTTTGATCTTCTATAACTTTAATTAGTTCATATACACTTTATTGCTTACTCAAGAGGCAGTGCAATGGATGGAAAATATGTAGGGACTAACTATTTTTAAAATCTTTTTTAAAAACAATTCATATTAAGATGTGAATGGAGATGAATTTGTAAGTTGGCATGTCTACATTTTTTATTATGTAACAGGCGGCAAACGGGATGGAGGCTCACCTGATGCTAAGTGATACCGCCGCCCATTGCCAGTGGGCTCGCA
Source organism: Pieris napi (assembly GCF_905475465.1). Taxonomy (NCBI): domain Eukaryota; kingdom Metazoa; phylum Arthropoda; class Insecta; order Lepidoptera; family Pieridae; genus Pieris; species Pieris napi. Next base: position 12,329,990 of record NC_062249.1, on the reverse strand, counting down.
AGTGCGCTGCCGGCCTTTAAAGAAATGGTACGCTCTTTTCTTACTCTTTTCTTACGTTTTTTTGTATTCTACATTGGCGTCCGATGATGAAACTCAGCTGCAGGTATTAGTCCGAACAACTCCTCTGAACATTGTAATGCGGTGCCATGGTAAATGCGGTAGAAGTTGCAGTGAGAACCCACATCTCTACGCAACGCCAAGGGATCAAGCCGCTCGGAAAGTAAATACCTGCCCGGCCAGTGTAAAGAGTAGCCCCAGTCCTGTCGTCCGCATAGCAATGAATGTTGCTAAGTTGCAACATATCATTGATATGCTGATGACAGCACTGTTTAAAGTCGGATCGAACAGTTTACGATGACGACCTTGAAGTTCCGATCAGCGAGAAAGCTGGAAATCCTGATGCATAATTTCTCGAGGAGAAGTGCTCTGTGCCACACCCGATCGAAGGCTTTCGCTATGTCCAACACACCTATGTGTAAGGAGAACGAGCTAATCGTATATAATAACGTTAATCAGCTGTCAACGTCCTGACACCTTAGAACAAGAAGGTTATACCATTTGGGTGATAGTTGGGAGATCAGAGCAATCGCCGTTTTTAGGGATCGGATGTTTTCTTTATCGTCTTTGAGTTAGGCTACTAGTTTAACATTATGTATTATATAATAATAGCACGAGAAAATGGCTAAAGTATATTTTATTTGCTATGATCCAACTAAAATCGATTAGAAAGTAAACCCATTTCAATCGACGTACTAAAAGACCAAATCACGATCCTTTCAACAGTATCCTATTATTTCAGGCTGTACAACTTCAGTTTCAATGAGTTTTCACGGCTTTGTAATTGTTCCTAACGTTTCATTATCTGTTAGAATGAGAGTTTAGCATCGACTTGGGACCATTTCCTCGACAAATTTGATTGCCCTAACATTCTCGAGGGAGTTATAAAGGTCATTGGAAACAATCTGCCTGCAGATGGTTTTAGCGGTACTTAAACAAATATTATGAAACTTGTTCATCTTTTTTAACCTATTATAAATATTTATATATAAATATTTAAATTTTTGGTATATCGCTCGAGTGAGTAGAAAAATATTAAAAGCTAGTTTTAGTCAACTTACTATACAAAAAGAAGTAGAAACGTAAAGTTTTAGGAATAATAGGGTCTGGTCTGAAATGGTAATTCTAGTGCGTCCGTGAGATTCGTAGGGCATTAATCTCGGAGCGCCAGGGCGGAATAATTGGCCACCCGATAGATTAACTGTGAGTTTGCCCAACGCTCATCTACAGGGATCATGATCGACTGATTAGTAATCGGAATCACGCATAACATCCGTTCTTACAATTACACTAATTACCACTTTTTTATTTATTTGCGTAACCAAACCAAATACTGAAACTTTACAAGATTTTTAGCCCTAAGTGCCAAATTATAGACTCATATTCGGTTTATTTTAGGTAAACTAATAATTTTGATAATTATTTTATTATGTTATTTTCCATATAAAAGTCTCAAAAAATCTCCTATCAAACTGAATAAAGAGGCATCCAGCCTTCAGTCCATCTAATTTGAAGAAATGATTTAAACTTTTCAAATAGGTTCAAGTGTACCCCTTTTATCGAAAAAGTTTTTGCTAAATATTTAACTTTCGTTTTAACATATCAAACAAAAATTAAAACTTGAGCAAGTTTTATATGAAACCAAGCGATAACTTGAAATTTTGTTACAAGTGATCTCGAATAAATAAAAGTTGGATAAAATAAAAGTTGAATCAAGTTAAGTATCAAAAAGGTATCATAAAACAAAGTTCAAAGCAAGAACTCAACAACACTGCGATTTCCTTCAAAGCATATCTTAGGGAACTATGTGGAAATCCTTTGATCTTAATCGCTGTCTCTGCGAAGAAAAAATATGTTCACGGTTATTTTTCAAATTCCATTTAAAATTATTTATTGATCTTAAAAAGCATACGAATAGTACCCGGGATACAAATTGCCCATAAAATTATAGATAACATTCGACGACACTATATTCCGTTTTGCTAATTCAGTGGACAGCAAAGGCTTTTGTTTCAAAATTATATAAAACAATTATTTTATTTTAATGGTACTAAATGGACTAATTCTTCAAAAATATATTGCTATCCCTTTAAAAGAATCAAACAGTGGGTTTTATAAAACATATGACAATCTATTTTAACCTATATTATATTTTAGGCAAAATAAAACTACAAAATAATTATTTATAGTCCGGTCAATTTAGACATCCAAGGTTACAGTAATTCGCACTTGGCTGAATATTGGTAGGATTGCTCAATACACTATTATAAAGGAAATGTGAAAAGTCCTCATCGATCCGGCACGTGCAAAAAAATTTACTCCGAGTCAAAGATCACAAAAATGGGTTTTTCGCGATTTTCAGCAAAATGGTAAGTTTGTCATAAAATTAGTTTTTACAAATAACTAAAAAAATTGTAGATCAGATAATTATCTATAAAAAATGTCCAAATACTTTTTTCCTAAGAGCCACCGTTTTTGAGATATAACGATTCAAAAAGTTGAAAGAGTTGTAATCGTCATAATATGCACACGTTTCCACGCCACCTTTGAGGTAGTGTACTTAGCGGTTTTTTTAATGTGGTTTCCCCGGTAGGCCTATTCCACTGATCTTTTATGATTCTGTTTAATTTGCAACTATTGAATAACTGTAGATATTGACAAGGGTTGAAAATGATGAAAGGGGTGTAAATTACAAAAAATAAGAAAATTTATCCGTCTGAATCTAAATCATCATTAACTTCTGCTTTTTCTTATTCTTGTTCTTCTTCTCTTCCTTCTCCTTCTTCTTCTTTATCTTCTTCATTCTGGGTGTTAATAAATTGTCCCAATAATGACACATCGCATGTCTCTTCGTCAACATCAAATGAATCTTCAATTGTTGGCAATTCAACATTGGAACATGACCGGCCTTGACAGTTAGTACATGCTACAGAACAAAACAGTCCAACTATTTTTGCAACCACATTTAGCACTACATCCCTTTTTACAGTTACAAAAAATGGTGTTTAGTAGTTTTTCTGGTGCAGGTGGAAGTAAAGTCTGAACTGGCTTTAATGAATTGTCGACCAACTTCCAACCCCAGTCTTTTCCAACAGCACGAAATAGGTTAGAAAAAATAGGTTACAATAAACACGTGTTTTCACTCCAGAGCGATGTTGCTGAAGGTTACACTAGCGTAGAAAATAAAGGACTGGGTTTTTTTTTACCCGAAATTTTCATATTTTATATGTGTAAGTCACACTGATCGATAGAACGATATTTTTGCTTGTATTACGGCTGCAGTGATGTATATACGTGGTGTACTTATACATATTATGACGATTACAACTCTTTTAACTTTTTGAATCGTGATATCTCAAAAACGGTGGCTCTTAGGAAAAAAGTATTTAGACATTTTTTATAGATAATTATCTGATCTACAATTTTTGTCTAAACTAATTTTATGATAAAACTTACCATTTTTCTGAAAATCGCGAAAAACCCATTTTTGTGATCCTTGGCCCGGAGTAAATTTTTTTGCACGTGCCGGATCGATGAAGACTTTTCACATTTCCTTTATAATAGTGTATTGAGCAATCCTACCAATATTCAGCCAAGTGCGAATTATAGTAACCTTACCCCTATTTTTTAGTCTAATTTGACCGGATTATTAGCCGATCCCATATACATGCAATTTTTTTTCCATTTTCCTTCAAACCAAAGGTATGTTTATAATTCAAGGCTGTCCCTTTTTCATATGAAGTACACGACATTATTTTGTAGACTTTATAAGGCACTAAGAATATTTATGATGGGTTACTAGTGATTCTAAAAAGCCAACTATCGTTCAAACTAAGCAACTCACAACGTATAAAGCGTTCCAAATTAAACTTCCTGTGATTTTTTTCCTACGAGGTGTTAGGAAATTATTATAAAATATACCTTAGGTCCAGTGTAATATTTTCGTATTGATAGAAAACAAAAAATAGAAAATTAAAAACTTTTATATAACTTAGATTAATTTTATCTTGACTTCTGTTTTCGACATTTGTCAGCATCGACTAACAAAATATTAGAAAATGTGAAAGGGATGGTCCCTTTCACACGCATGAATAGTTATGATATCATAGTAGTTTTTATAGAATTACCTAATAGCTCTGCGTTACCTTAGCTCGCTCAGTAGTTTTTACAGATCGTGTTGATACATAATAAATGAAGACGTCGATGGCCCTTAAATTGAATAATTGATTGTCAACAGCAAAACAAGGTTCTTGCTTGCAGATGGATAAAGTCTAAAAAATAATAATTGAGGGCAAATTCTGAAAAATATTGACATAAGAACGTCGTTGCCCTTTAGAGCGGCGGTTTTTCTTTCTAATGGCGTCCTGAATAAAATTGTTTACACGAATCTGGGAGGCCTTTGAATTTCTTTGGACTTTATGAAATAAGTGAAAAATAAACTTTGGTGTTAAAGTTCAACGACAGTTCACTTATTATTGATATTTGGTCGTATTGTTATTTATTGCAAGTTTTTTTATATTTTATCTTATAATTTCTCTCGCTCATGTAGTTGTCTTTCAAGCTGTAAAGTTTTAAACTACTTCTAATATAGTTTATTACAATTAAAAAAAACTTTGAACATCAATTATTAGAGGTACTATCACACAGACATAAACTATACTATAGTTTTCATTCTATGCTATTTAATGAAATGCGATTTCACGTAAAGAAATAAGAAATACTGGGGTACCACACGTGCTCGCGGTGGAGAATCCCCGTCTTCTAGGCGTCCTACACCGGGACGATCAGCACCCGGTAATGCATGCACTCCCCTTCTTGTTCAATCCTGCGCTCTACGACCAACATAGGTCAATTCCTCATCAATCTCAGGGCAAACAGAGCACACCAAAGGCACCCCCTTCCACACTCACCGTGGACTATGAAAATGTTAGGGGGGCTCAACTCCACCATCCACGCTGTCCACTATCTGCTTTGCTCTTCTTTCTTTCCGAGACTCAGTTATCCTTCCCGGCTGATACTTCCTGCCTCTCCTACCCGGGATACAAATTGGAACATTAATTTGTGCCGCGGGCGGGAGTTTGCATGTACGTCAGAGAGGATATCGGTTCTCGTCGCCTCGGGACGCTTGGAGGAAGGGACCTATCGAACCTCTGGCTGCGCGTAGACTGCGATGACCATCCGCGATTCTACGCGTGTCTGTATAGGTACCATAGCGGAAATGACGAAACTCACCGACTCATCGAGGACATCCAAACGGCTACAAATTCCCTGCTCAAAAGGGTTCGGTCCGCTGAAATAGTGATACTTGGCAATTTTAACGCCCACCATGCCGATTGGCTCTGCTCTGAAACCACCGATCACGCGGGAAGATCCTTTTACGACTTTGCTTTAGAACACGACTTGTCACAAATTCCTGCGATTACGCGAATGCCAGATGTGGATGGTCGTAAACCCTCTTTATTGGCCCTTCTGCTGACTTCGCATCCAGAGAACTACCAATCTCTGTTGACCCACCATTGGGTTCGTCGGATCATTGCGTGGTCCGGAGCATTGTGCCGTTCAAGCGCCCTCTACGGTCTCACTTCACGGGCTGTCACTGCGTGTGGCACTACGAGTCAGCAGATTTGGATGTGATATGGTCTTTTTATGTGGTACTCCAGTTGCCGTCACTGACTCTGTCACAGAGGTGGTCTTGCAAAGGAACCTTTTTGTTCTATTCTCTGCGGGGCCGGTCGGTGGTAAGTCAGCCATGGTTTAGGCGTGCTAGCAAGGCGGCTTTGCGTATTGAGCGAGAATACTTGAAAGCCTGGGCAGAAGCGGCGGCATCCTGTGATGCGACTATCGGCGAACGTAAAAAAGCATACAACTCAGGTTCTTCTATGGGGAAATCGCTAAGGTAAAGTCAAACACATTGCCAGATTTGACGAGAAACGTCCTACGGGGCTCGAGCCTTTTGGTTTCCTGCCAAAGCTGTCCAAGAAAATTTCTGTCAGCCCTCCATTCCACCACTGCACATTGGGAGGATGACTTGCTGGCCCATACCGCGAATGAGAACGTCGATATTCTTGGTCACCACCGACGTTATTGCGGTGTGATACTACGATGCCTGAAATTATGTTCCGGCAACATGCTATCCGCAAAGCCGTATCTTTCTTGGACATGCAGAGATAAGTTCTATGAAATATATTAACGGTGGAAGGAGGCGTCAAATGCACTATTATGGCTTTAAATTTTTGAAGGAAAAATGTTATACATTTCAAATAACAGTCAGCACAATATGATGGATATTTAAAGATGGAGTTTTAACGATTCATTCACCGTTTTTTTTACTTATACAAAACAATACATTACTAATATATCATATTTACTAATATTCCTATTTACGGTAGACGTAGTTAACCTAGCAAATTGTTTGCGGTGATGTCAATTTACAAATATGAGCTTCTGAAGTCGATAAAACGGAAATTGCCCATAAAATTATACGCAGACATGACAAAAAAGGATTTACGCTAACTCATAAACATAAATTTCACATCAGTAAGTAGAAATTTGATACTCGCGCTGAAAAAACATGACAAAATGAACCTAAAACTATCTGTGAAATCGTGGATTAGCCATTGAGAGCACCATTGTTTACTACTGTCTGTTCCTTAACAAAGAAGAAGAAATGTAACTACTATAAAGAAGTATAAACTAGTATTATAACTGATATCTTATTTATTACATAAAATAATTTGTGTATAGTTGATAGTATATGCCTAGATTAATGTTGATACATGTAAGCAAATAAGCTAAGAAATAAATAAATAGCAGTTAAGATCCATTTAAACTATTAAGTATAACTATCACTCTTCACTGCAATGTTGTAGGTGCCTTAAATTTGGTAAACAAAGGCGAAAGTTCGATCGTCCGTGTTTGCTAAGACTACTTCCAAAGCTATTTGTCCTTCGACGATTGTTAGAAAGCAAATATTAATGATCCGAAGGGGAATAATACAAGGTAATCGGCCCATTGTTATTGCTAATCGATTATGGGCTTATTTATATACTATATCAATTATATTTATTTACGTTTCGAAGAGGCATCAATGATTTCTTTCTTGAAATCGCATAGTTTACTTCTAGGTTTTATTAATAATATCAATAGGTAATATAATATAGGTTTTAATAATAATTAAAGTAATTAGTAAAACTTAAAGTAATGAATCACAATCTACACCTCGATGTTGATATTATAATTTGAATATTTTTTATTATATATTTCTGTATAATATACGCTCCCTAAAGGTTAAAAGCAACGTATAATATATAAAAATGGATGAATTACATATATTTATAATGGTCGGTTTATTTAAATTTCGAAGAAAGTTTACTTGAAGATTCTTAATCATGTTATTAAAAATTAAAAATGTATTTGTGGAAAGCCGATAACGCCATTTATTTTGGTGCCATAATCTTTGCCGACGCTAATATTTTTATTTTATTTTGATATATAACAAGATCTTTATTTATTTTTCTAAATGTATATAGTGATAACTTGTTTTAAATAAATACGGGATAAATAAATGGTACCCGTAGATCACAATTGATATAAATTGTATTATATTGAGCGTGAAATTGCAATCTCCAAGATCAAACTGCGAAATAAATGAATCCTGAATCGCAATCAAATGTTTCGACATTGTGACAATGTGAATAAATTCCATCGTGTACTGAACTTATGTCCTACGTCTAAGGCTGTCGGGAATATTCCCGAGGGTAAGCCTCGATTACAACAATGAGATTTTGGGAATATATGAAACAGATAAAGGATTCAATTTCAACATAAAAACGCTATATTGCGCATTCATTGTCTTAGAACGGATCAGTTTTGATTGCCTTTTGTTTATAGGAAGGATTATTAACATATATTTCCATGAGTATTCCGTACGATCACAGGTTAATACTGAAATTGTTTTGATTTAGTTTGTGTTAATAGGATATAATTAAATACGACTTCTTGATAAAAATGCTTAATTTCCCAGGAAGTTGAACTATCAACCATTGTTTCCAATTGTGTAACGGATATTGAAAAGTTTTTTTCTCTTAAACATAACTGAAGTAGTATTACTACTGGTATATAGAGGACATTATAGGTTAACGACAGTGGAAGGCGATGATCACGATGATCACAACGATGTTATTTTGAAAAATCTTAATTTCGTAACGAGAAATCCAGTGAATATAATTGTGCACTAAAATGTAAAAACTAAAGTGAAAAATTTGTGAAAACGGAATAAAATAGCAAAAACTATGTGCGACTTCCTTAAAACGTAAAATATATCTTGTATCAAATCAAACAATTGAAAAGGCTCCGGGGTCTGCATAATACTCCCGTTTATAGACGCATAATTAGTGCAATAATCGGGGAAATAAACCGAATCACACGAAATCCTACAATTATTATGCAAGCACACGGCTGCACCTAATTAATATCACAAACATTTACTGCTATTGTGCGTCGATTAATTAAATTTCATTGAAATCGAACTGTATCAATTTGCTAATTTAATGCGAAAATCTGGATTGAAATGATTTGGCTTCTCTTCGACTTAGCTTGCCACAATATTTAATTCAATATTATCCCGGAATCGGTAATTACCTCTTGCGACAGTCCAATGTCGGTAACAAAATCTCGATTTCAACCAGGTACGCAATAAATCTACACATTTGAACAAATAACGGCCTATGAGTATTTTTTTATATTTCCATTCTCATTCTTTAAATAGAAGTCTGACAAATTTCAATAAAATATAATAAGGTGTTTTAAATATTCTCAATCCAAGGTAATGTGTTTTAAAGAAGCAATCGTAGATTGTTATGTATTTTTATTTAAATTGTAAGATTTAAGAATCACAATTGTTTACACATTTAACTACTGCTCAATTCCACGGACGTTTAAATGGACACACCGGTCATATATTATACCTAAAATGAATACAAAATGTTAATTGAATTAGCTTCCACATCACGTCAGCGGAAATTTGAATTACTTCGGACATTCGCAAGGAAATACAACAGTTACCTTTTGCAAAATCTTTCTTTTGCACAATCATTTGAACATTTGTTCGTGACTCGAATTAAAATTGACGTTTCACGTATATTTTAATATATATCAGTAATTTTACGAATAGAACGGACACATTACTGGTTTCCTGAATTAATTCAATCATGCAAGAGTTTTACTATTTTCGGTTTTATCGTTGTAGGCAAAAAAAAAATTTATGATTTTTCCTTGCTTACCGTGGAAATCAAATTTGTATGCTGCAGAGAAATTTTTTTTTTTTTTTAAAGATTTTAATAAGTTTACCCGAAATTATCTTTAGCTTCTCACAAACCCTGGATATTAATAACAACAAAAACCATTTAATGGCGCTAATTAATTTTGTCTGAACCTAATAAAGTGTTCTTTTTACATTACGCATTCACCATGTGTTTAAACGGTTTACAAATCATTGTCGTTAATGCAAATGGGAGCTTTAAAGCCCAATTGAAAATTTTCTTCATCTAACTTTTATTGGTGTCACTAAATTAAAAAAAAATTAAGCTAGAAAAACTTCAATAAACTGTTGAACTAAGTAATGCAAGTATAACAAACATTTGACACTAAGGGTCGATTCGACCAAACAAGAGTAAATCTTAATCTTAGAATAAATCGTCAGTTAATCGAGAGTAAATCAATTTTACGTTTTACCAACTACAAATTCTAAGAATAGAGGGCTTATTCGAGAATTGCTACTATACGGCCGTTTCGCACGGAATAACAGCTATTCCTAGAATAATTTAATGGCGTCAGTCAGTCCAATCAGCTGATTTCTGTCATTTCACAAATATGTATTCTGTGTTTTAATTTCAAGTCAACGCAACGCACTAAATTAATAGTCTAGCATTGTATAATGAAACGTTTAAACAATTTATTATTTATTTATTTGTTTTTAGATTTTTTATTTTCTATAATATTAGAATGAAATTCAACTGGGCTCAACAGAAGTTCCTTTTTAGACGAAAGCCTCAAACAAACAAGAAATAAAAACTTTTTGTTGTCGTTTGACACCTGTTAAAAGCTACTTTTTCACACTATAATACGGCAAAATCGAGTTGACATGATGTATGCTCTTACACTGTCCCGTTGTAGAACAACATTTATTTGCCGAGTTTTATTTTCGTTCACCATTCTCTTGCTATTCGCGTATTGTTATTCCTAGCACAATTATACTATCGATTACGTGGACAAACGACTATGGATTTACTCGAGATTAAAATCATGGAATAGATTATTCTTGGTATAGTTACTCGTGTATAAATTGAAGTTTGGTCGAATCGACCCTAAATAAAACAACACCAAAGGAATATTGTAACTCTTTCTGAATGTCAATTGGCATTTAGAATTTCATAATTGATTTTAAATCTTCGCATTTGAATATTAAGTCAAGTTTGACGTTTTGTTTAATAGCATTTCATTTGTAATCTACGCACAATATCCTGCTTCGCATGTCGGTACCAACCTTATGCAAATTGTTGCAAAATAATGCGATACTTATAAATTGTGAAAACATTTTTGGAGTATAAGATCATTGAAGCGGATACAGCAAAGCTTTGCGAACGCTTTTAATTTAATAATAAATACTTATTCACTATAAAATACCAAATCAAATTTAAGTTTTTTTTTAATAATCTATTTATAAATTCGTAAAATGTTCTGTATTAAATAAGTGTTTATCTATTATAGTAAATACAATCTCTTATCACCATGTTACTTTTCTACGTGCGACTTATCTTACAACTTAATTCCAAAAAAAACATATATTATCCCCGAACCGTAACATGATGCTTTTCGAGTATATAATTACATAACCGTACACATAAATTAAAACCTTAAACCGTACACATAAATTAAAACAACGGGCAACACAATTCAATTATTTGTTTAACTGTAAAAACTGAGCCAAACAATATTCTATACCCAAATGAGAGTTTGTTTTTAGGCCTCCATCCCCCTAAAGTTTATTAACCTCGTGTAGGCACTCTCGTAGAAGGAGGCTGCATCATTTTATTTCAGCGGTCTACGCTTAAAACCAAAGTCGTAGCGCCAGTCGGCGATCGGCCGCCCTGATGAGTAGACGCGATTGTAGGGAAACCTCTCTTTGAGCACGCCGCGTGTAACTTCGAAAACTTTACGAAAGTTATATTGTGAAATTACTATTTGCTGTTTAAATTAAGATATAAATATAAGTTATGAGAAGGGAAATCTAATCTTAAACTAAATTTATTCTATATGATTAATCGCGTATCTTGTAAAGCTTGATTGGAGTGAACTATAAACAGTTTGTAGTGTTTAGTAACAATTGAATTTTGATCGCTTGTGAATTATACTGTTATGATCTTTCGTTTCCTGTGTGCAACGACGGAAATTGGCGCACGAGTCGAAAACGAACACGTTCGAAATAGCCTTAGTTGCTTCCTACAGTAGAAAATATACGTAAGTATATAGTATATAGTATTTCTGTAACAATACTCTCTCAGTTTTCTGAAATTAGCATTATGTTTCATATACGTAACGTTAATAATTCTCATAAAGAACATTTATTCGATTTAAAAAATCTTGAAAGATAATTTTCATAACAGACACCTGTCCATGTCCAAAATTACATTTTATAAATTTTTGAAAAATGTTGCGTTAGAGACAGGATTTTACCTTTTCTTGTAGACTTATATAATCATCAACGTTTTAGAGATTAGCCTGATAAATTAGTATGGAATTATAAAAGAGTACCGGTAATAGAATAAAAACCTCAAGGAGTGATATCGGATGAGATCGAGGATACCGGTCATTTACTGGTGGATGTAATATAAAAGGCGTACAATAAGTAGTTAAATTATATAAAATTTATTGCATTTTGACTCCTTTTGGTGGAGTTTTTAATAATAACTTTGAAATTTAAGACATAACATCGCTCTTATGCTTACGAATCCATTAACATGGTCTTTATCTATCTCTCACTCTCTCTCGCGTTTACTTGCGCCTGGAAATATTGTATATATATATCGTTGTAATACTTGTGTTGTCTAATATGCCGTGGCGTATTTATTAGAAGTGAAAAATAATAAAACGCACGAAGTTACTTCTTACTGTGTGGTCTATATCAATTGATACATACTAATGCTTCATTGTTTTTCAATTATCACATTATAATATTTTTAACGACACGATTTGTGTACATTCGAATTCTCGAATTCAATGTTAAAGATCTTTTTTAGTTTTCGGCCTACTACACTGCAGAGCCACAAAAATTCAAAACACTATTTATTAAAAGTAATTTGGATGGTGGGATTCCGATTTATTTGTATTGTATTTAACACCTACGTAAGTAGCAGTTTAATTATTTGATTTGACTATTATTAATCTGCAAAATACGCTTGCACAAATAAACGTTAATAAACTCAATTATATTATTGAAGATTATGACAAGTAAACCACGATGTGTACTCGTTGCCAAGGATTCTCTTAGAAGCAATTAACACTTCTCGCGTCTGCGTCAACATAAGCCTCTTAACATATTGAAAATGCGATTTAACAATTCCAATTTATTTCAACGATACCACTAGGTACCTCACTTCAAAAACGGTCGCAGAAACAAAAAACCTCAAGCGTTGATTTTGAAAGCTAAAAGAGTGCGAGAAGTTAATATATTTTACATTCTTTGATTATGTCACAAAAACAAATTTGAAAGCTTGAAAAAAATGCTGTTTATTAAGTGTGCTAACAGTATTATTAATCTAAAAGTTGGCCAATATTTTGGTGTATAGACAAATTCGTTAAACGTTTGGGTACAAATAAAGATATAAACTAAAGTTGCAATCTGCTGTTGCCTTTAGAAGCTAATAATCTAATTTCTACGAAAGCTGCTTTGAACTGCTGCGATATAAAAGAATTTTCTGAGAAATGACCAAGCAATTGACCCAGTTTTCTTGAATTTCAATATAATAAGGATGTTCGCTGAGAGGTCGGGAAACAATAAAGTATGACAGGCTCAAATGCGGCGAAGCTTACTAAAATTTAGTCGTCTCTGGTTATATGAAATGGTTTTTCTTTTAAACTTCTGTAACGTGTCTAGCTAAATTACAATTTTCAAAACAGAGTAATTAATCGGTACTCATTTAAACTTCAGGCAATAAACTCAGCAAACACAATTGTGTTGTATTGTCGATGAATCTTTCAGATCTAATAATGAATACGGAACTTGCAAAGGCAGGTGCACAACAGCCAGTAAACAAGACGACATATTCTGTAAACAAAGGTCTTTTAGAAAAGTGCTTTTATCGATGCATGGCGTTAAGCTTGTTGGCGTTTGGGGCTTACATAATATCTTAAGTTCGCAAAGGGTTGTTTGTTCTCCGAAAGTCTTGTTTTAATTGCCTATGTAAAGCAGTTAGTACTTAAGGCAAGTAGTATTTAGTCTAAGGAATTTGGAAACTTCAAGTTCCTTAGAGACACGGTAATGGAGATTTTGAATAACTAAAGCTAAATCGTGGAGTTTACAAAATACTTTTTAAAGTTTATATAATATATATTTAATAATGATTTGGTACCGATGCAGCCGTGATTACGTAAAATAGCGGTTTTCTGGGGAAGAAAAACTAGTTAAGACAATTATTTTATAACCGATGTGTTATTAATTAATTTGATCCTTTAATGATAAATGATAAATGATTTATTTCTGTAAGTAGGTTTTTACAAACACTTTTACACGTCAAACATTTTTTTTTAAAACTAGATGAGATCGATTACCTAAACTGCTTATACTGAATGGGCAATGTCATAGCGATCACGTCGCGTGTCTACGAGTATTGCATTAGAGGTGCTGTTGATTAATCACATTTAAACGGAAAGCGCCACCCACTGAATATATATTCATTTATTTTTGTATGAAGGAGTAATAAATATTGATTTATTATTCATGCTCTAAAATATTTCGCTTTTTAAGAATAATATGCTGAACTTGACATTAGCAAAAGAGAGGTCTGTCGAGTTTTCAAGGTGAGTCGAAGTTACATTACAAACTTTTTCAACTGCGTAGTTTTTGCCGCCCCTTGGGTATTTTGAAGATTGTAAAGAGAGTAATAAATCAAGTTGATGAAGAAGAATAATTTACTACAGCAAATGTATGCAAGCCCTTTTAGGCAGAAAAACCTTCCAAAGTTTAAACTTGTATGTATCAGCACTTCACTTCATAAAAGAACATTATCAGCCCAAAAAAAAACATTTTATCGAGACTACCGATGTCAACCTGTGATCTATTTTCCTGTCGGCCTCTGTTCGTCGCTTACTCGTGGATTATCAATGCGAGAATTCATTAGTCACAGCAGAAATGCTATGATTTTATCACGATTTTAGAGTTTATAACATACCGTAAATTGTATAAGACTGACAAACCAGTTATATGATGACAGCATTTTTTCCTATATTTCACTAAATTGTACTGATATGAATTGTAAGGTATACATTATTAAAAATAGATTTAAAACACCCATTCACTCAGTTTTAACATTATTGTATTCATCGCAAATAATTTATATGTAATACCTATCTTTAACCACTCCTACAAACCGGAAAACAAAATAATCAAAGGGCTTTCAGGAATTAAATGCGAAGGAAATCTAATATTTACTCATCATCAGACTTGGAAAATTCAATCCAAGTAATACGATTAATTTGAATGTTGTCGACGTCTCAAGGATTCCCAGATAAATTGGAAATGAAAAAGTCTGACTTACTTGGGCCACGTCAGCAATACGGCTGCTAGTGACAGCTGCTTGCCTCAGGTCAAACACCTTGGCATCATAACCAAGTCGCATTGACACTACCCCGATACCTGAACGTGCTGTTTCAATGATAACTTTGTTAAATCTTATCTTACACTACATGTCGCTCATTTTTATTTAACACCATTCCTTTGACAAAATAATAATAAAATTTAAATAAGCTTAAGGAGAAGTTCATCTAAGTTCTAATTACTGTTCTATTAACTTTAGCTCTTCTCTAGTGGAGTTATATCTAGTATTTCGTAGAAGCAAGTTAACAAACATATATTCCCACTATGTATTTTGTTCTGAAGTGGTGTGTTTGTATTGTGCGTGAAATGTTTGTTCCGAACTTATAACAAAAAAAAATATTCTCTCTTTTTTATTTAATGTCAGAGAAACAAACGCGTGTACCTGTTCCATAAATTTGTTAAAAGAACTTGTATAAAAATATTTAAATTGGTCATTTGAACAAATATTTTCAGTTACACGTTTGTCGTTATCACACTGTTTAAACGTATTTTTATACATAGAGATAAAAAAGTATATTTTAAATCGTTGAGAGAGAGTAGTAATTGTTGTCTCTTGTCGTCTGAAATGATAATAGTTTACGTGTGATAAATTATCTTGAACAACCGGACGTCGCCGATTCCTTTACGGTTGTAGGACTCGAATAATGACTGGATATAGGACTCCAGTGGGTTGAATTACATTCGAAATATAATCCAGCAATCTACGTAAATGCTATAATTTACGTCATTTGCCCGTTTCATATAATGATTCCGCCTTTTGTGCTTTCAGAACCTCGTAGAACCCTTTGCCAATAAATGAAATGTGATAATATAATCATAAACATGTCCTTTCGATACTTGTCTGAAAATATACTTGAAATCCTTATTGTAATGAATTTATTAAACCTATATTTGTTTTAAATTGGTTAAATCTGAATAAATTCAAAACGAAATAAGCCCTGCCGTCGAAAGCGAACTTTGCAACTAAATTTGGTAACAAATGTATTTTGTGGCCGACTCAAATCGGTATTGCAAAAGTACTGTCATTAAAGATTTCCAATGTACAGTCTGCTTGTTTTGACTTGCGAAATCTAGACGGCCATAATGAGCCACACGTAGTTTTCTTAGTATCTGGTTAGAAAATCAGTAACAAATACGGTAAATTAGGATTTATACAAAAGTAAAACAACATACTTAAGTGGGGACGCAAAGAAACATACATTCCTGAAGGTAGCTCTAGATATTTGGAATACGAATCCGATCAATGTACATCTAAGTAAGTGGTTTTATATTTATCACTTGGCCGTGTTTCGTTGCCCTTGTCACACAAATCTTGAAATAGTGTTTATTGTTCCCAATTTCGTTAAGAAAATTCTACAATCTCTTATTTATTATTTGATAAGACAAGATTTCTAATTAAAAATAGCTTTTAATAATATTACAATGCAATCCATAAAATAATAATATATTTTTACCCTATAAAAAAGATACTTACTTTTTTCACTAAGAAGAAAGAGTTTTAGCATCGTAGGCTCTACTTAGCAACGCCTACGATGAACGAGAAGTTTTTTAGATCCAATTTTCTTATTCTTAGTATGCGAAGACAGACAACATCTAATCGCGAAGAAAAATAATCCAGGTAATTTTAAAAACGAATAATTATTATTTTGCAGAAAAGAAACAAAAACACGTATATGAAATAAACACTGTAGAGGTTGAATGTTTACTTTTCTAGAACCTCTCAAGGCAATTTCTCTCTCTTCTTCTCTTCTCTCCTCCTGCGGAATAAAGTAAATTTTATTTATTGTATCTTGTGTATCAGAGTTTTTTTTTTAAAAAGTTGGGTAAATTTATTTCGAAATTTAAAGAGTTAATTAATTAAAAAAGTTAATATTGCATAATTATTTTGAATAATTAATTGGAAATGAAAAGTTAATCGTTTTCTATAGTCTCTCGATTGGGCAATTTCGCCACATTTTAGAAAATGCGAAATTGTCCAATATAATTTTATAATAACTAATATTTTGGATTGCGACGATCATAGCTCTTATAAAACACCTGAATTTCTTGAGTAGTAAACGTGACCTACATCTAACCCTCATCTGTCGGCATCACCCTGAATCACCTCTCAAAGTATTAGCGAATATTAACCACGCATTCGCGAATTACCTGTTCTACTGTTTATTTACTGAGTCAATCTAATTTTGTTAACTCGTGTACAATACGTTACCTTGTGTTCGATTCGGATTTTCAATCATTACTAAAAATTTAAAGTTTAAACATCTTTTCAAGGTGAGGAATTCGATTTCCATTTTGCAGCAATATTAGTTTATAGTTGGTAAGCACATAATTGGCACATGCCTATTAAGGCTCAAACAACACAAGAAAACGGGTATGGCTGTGTCAAACTGAGATGGTGAATTCACACAAAAACACATCTTCTATAATATGTTTCAGTACTACGAAGGACTTGATGTCATATCAGTGTTAGGCGAATATAGTGATCAATATAATTGATAGATCTGCTGAGGTAGAGAGGGTACTTAAATCAAACAAGTGACTTTTTTTCTTTTGTCTAGACTCGGTTTATATCTAAACTTTTCATAAGACAAGAAGGTACGAGGCGCATAAAATAGCACTTAAAAGCGAAAACAGACAACTCGTTAAAACATAAATATTTAGAAAATATTAATTAAGCTCTACCGCAACTTGTATACAACGTTTATGTTAAGTTTTCTTTATAAACAATAATTTGTTTAAATATAGGACTAAGGCCGAGTCATAACGAAAAGTTAAGTTAGGTGAGCTAATCTATAGATTTTGGGACTAATTATGTAGTGTATTTACTAGGAAATAAACTAACACGAGAAACGAAAAAAAACGTGTGTGTACTTATGTACACGCGTTAGAAGTTATACTTCTTTAGTGTAACAAGATAAAAATCTTTTCAAAAAGATAGAAACAAACAATAAAAATAGGAAAAAAACTAAAATGTTGATTATAGAGCCTAACTTCAGGGTGTCGGTTTTTTGTGACGGTGTGCGCGCGCGTCGTAAACATTTACTCTCATCATTTTTCCCTAAAGCGACCACTATAGTCACAAGTCAAAAATCATTTATTCATATACGTATAGTTAACACAATGTACACTTATGAACGTCAAAAAAGATACATTGATGGTAAAAATAAATCTATATAGAACACAATCTAAAATTAATAATAATTAAAAAAACGTAATACTGTTGAAAATGTATAAACTGTGGTTACGGAGTTACGAGTGGATCACCGCGGCGCACGATCTCACGCGGAGTTGAACCGATAAGACAATAAAACGTATAAAAATAAAATCGGTTCGAGACAGTTAAACTGAACCCCAGACACGTGCATTACTTAGTTTAAGAGCTTACTAATACGCGGTAATAAAAAGAAAATAAAACTTGATCAGAACAACCCATTCTATTCTAAGCTAAGCGTTTCATTGACTTCACTAAAACTAGGCGAAAATCGCCAAAAATTTACTAAACAGAGAACAGATTTTTAAGAAATATCGTGAAATAATAATCGTGATTAGAATAAAATCGTTTTTTGATTATTTCTATCTATTGAAATATCTAAATATTTTCCTCAAAGGGATACAATAATTTGGTTTGTTTCGCCAACTCAGCAACAATACTATGTACTACAAAATAAATTAAAAAATCAACTAGAATTTAAGAGCTATGAGTAAAGCGAGTCGAATACAGGTATTTGTTTTAAAACAGCGCAGTACCATATCGATTTTCCTCAGCCCTCATGTTTTATTCGCATAACATTACAACATGTGCGAAAATCAATTTTGTCTGTCAATAGTGTAAGTTAAGTGAAACGCCCTCCAAAATCATTATTTCCAAAGGAGGTATATTTCCTTTCTTATTACAGAAGAGGACAGACGATTCACCGGAAGTGCGAATAGTACCCCATGGCCATCCACAAAACCATAAAACTTGCGAGTGGTGACAAAAACAAAAATGATTTAAAGAAACAGAACTACGTGTTCTCTACATGTGGTTCGAGAAAGTATAAGGAAAACAATAATAAATGCATTTACGTACTTTTCTTATAAACCTTTTCGTGTTTTCACGCAATCTTTGAGGCCATAACTCAGAAATGGAACCCATTCAATATTATTATATTTGCCTCAATAGGAGCACAATCTCTTTGAAACTTTCTCTTTGTCCCTTTGAACCCATCATGAGAATTGGCAAGTACAATTTACGATAGAGAAGCTTAAACAACGTGTGATGTGAGAGTTGACTAAAATCACTAAAACTATGTATTTTATATAAATATGTATTTTTTAATTTATTTATTAACAAGAAAGTTGCAAGAAATACAGTGCAATTAAAATAATTCAGTAATAAGGAGAGAAAAACTACATAAGATGTACAATTTTTTACTTAGTAAAATAAATAAATAATTTGATAGTACGAGCCAAGGCTGTACATTTTGCTCACTCAGGCTTTCTTAGTTTTATAAGCGTGGCGATTTCCTAACTCATGGGAGTTGCACCCCGAGAGTATAGCCAGACGTAGGCACTCTCTTCAACTGTAACATTGCATTCATTCGTTACATAGCAATTAATATTTCAGTATTTCGCTTATATTTAATTGTTGTACGCGAGTGGTTAATATGGAGTAAAAATAAAATCCTCTATTAATTAAAGCAACCCGATGACACAGGAACCGTACATGATATGGTACAGTTATATTTATATAAGGAAGGCGCTGGGTAAGGGAATACTTGCATTTAGCAAAAATGTCATATTGGTATCTTTTTGTTGAATTGCTTTGTGGATCTGTTCTCGCCAATACTACGCCCAAGAGAGCAGAAGAAAATGTTCTTTTAAATGCAATCTAACAATCCAATTTCCTAGATAAAAATACAATCCTGCGATGTACGAATTCTTACAATGAATTAAATGCATTAAATACTACTGGAAATGTTTAATATTAGTTGCACGCCTTTTATAGTTTAATAGATTTTGACGTGATAACGTCTTTAAAATCGTTTTAGTCGGGTGACATGTTCAGAAACTTGTGTCACACCAAAACCTCACGAGCGCGATCGCAGGTATAACGAGAGATAGACGGACCGATCCCCCGTCTCATCTCGAGCGCTGCCAGTCATTCCGTGAATGTATGAAGAAAAATGTATATCATAGTCGAATAAGTAAACTTGTCATTTTACACCCGAAATTTATCATCAAAAGTGTGAATAAAACGATAGATGTAATTTAAAATTTGAAAAAATTGTTATCTTCATTAATTCCTTACTTCCCAAAAACTTATATCACCAATAAGACGTTATCACGTAAACATCTCGATCGTAAACCTACTTTACAAACAACCAATATTTTTTTTAGAAACATTCCTTTTATAGAATAATTAAAAATCGAAATGGTTTCATTAAACTGTTTGAGAGCGAAATGAGCTAGAGATATGTGGAACGCTATTGGTGGGTAATTACAGCTGAAATAATAAAGAAAATCAAAACATTTCAACGATCAGCCGAAAGGAGCATGTTAGGCTTGAATCTTAGGGACAGAATTCAATGTACAACAGTACGAAAGAAAACAAAGATAATAGATGCAGCTAAAATGGTGTGCCGCCTGAAATGGCGTTGGGCGGAGCACACAGCAAGAAAGTGCGACAACCGATGGAGCGAGAGAATGCTGCACTGGTACCCGCGCGACGCGCGCCGGCCACAGGGGCGCCCGCGCCGGCGCTGGGCGGATGACATCACCGCCGTCGCCGGGGTCACCTGGCCGCGCCTGGCCCACGACAGACACGAGTGGAAACGGATGGAGGAGGCCTATGTCCAACGGTGGACAAACCAAAACCTCACAAACAAATGATTATTCCTAAATGTTAAAGTGTATTTTACGTAATGTTAAAAGTTAATTTTTCAATTCAAAATCAATGAAAGTTCTAATCTATTATAGTTAAGTTTTGGAAATAAAGGCTATTATTATTATTATTATTATTGGTGGGTAATCGAATAGACATAACAACACGCAATTAATAAAAAAAGGGTGCGTGTACTTATGTACGCGCGTAAGAAGTTATACTTCTTTGGCATTATTAAAAATAGTTTTTGATTGCATGCAAATAATTAATTACAATTAAATAATCAAAGACTGGAAAAGGAGTCATTAAAGTCAATAAAGTTCAGTTTACATTTGAAAAATTAATTAAATAAATATTTATTATTATTCTCTTACATTAAAGAAATAAAACACTATTTATCTTTAAAACATTTTTATTTCATTATACTATTTATTTTTAAGTGACTCTAATGTCTTCATCAGAATTTCGGTTTGTAATTTTAAATTAATCATTACTTGGTTGTGCATCTACGAGGCTTCTCCAAAACTACTTGCTTTCTGCAACAAATAAGAGAATATTAATTTAAGCTCTGTCCATGCAAAACTTAAAATTTTTTATAATTCATATTATAAATTTTTTAACACATTTATATTAATATAATTATATAAATGTGTTAATAATATAATTTGTAGCACATGCTACAGACCTGGATAGCAACTTTCTTTTATTCTATTTAGAGATAGAGATAATTTAAATATAATACCGGTGTCTTCCTTGTAGGTTTCTTTGGAGTTGTTTGGGGATTCTTGTTGTTCAGTTCGACATGATTTTCTTTAACCTTTCTTTAATCCTACAAAATAATGAAATTGTTAAGTTATGTTGTCACTGTTGTGCACACCTTTGTTTGGCTTTTTTAGTATTCAAGTTATGTCAAAACTGATTTATTACCTTGTCATTGTTGGCTTTATTTGCTTTTGGGATATCAATTGTTTCCAAAATGATTTTATTTGTAATAACCTGAAATATATAAATAACATCTATTAATTTAAGTATCATGGTGAGTGGTTCGCACTCAGGTATTAAGGTGTATTATACCCACTGTCCATTATAAGTGGGAATGGGCTCACTTCTGGCAGGACAGAGTTTCGGTACTACAAGTGCAACATGGATGTTTTGAGGTATTACAATATCTCTAACTACCCTGTAGGGGAATAAAGTAATGTTGTAAGCATATGCCTATGCTTGAAAGGTTGAACCTTGAACATCACCATACATCATATTTATAATTAACATTCCTACCTCGACACCATCACAATCAAATTCATTGAAATCTACTTCAAACCATTGTGTCTCGAGAAGGTGATGGTGGCTTTGTTCCACCTCCAGTTTTTGATGTTTCACGGCGATAAGATGACAACTCTTTTTTTGTATTCAATTTAGTGCACTTCCACTGATTCATCAATTGTTTTTTGTCTCTTGTCCTTATATTTGCTAGATTAAATCTGATGTTTTGATTAAATAATGTGGTAATTTTTTTGAGATGCAGGTACTTATTAAAATGTTTACTTCTCTGTTATATCGCTCCAAGCCTTCATTTTCTCCTTATTAGTATTCGTGCTTAAATCTTTGTTCTCAATTATTGATATATAGGGTCGTAGAATATTTCTAAAAAGTTGCTGTAACAAACGCAATAAACAAAAGCAATGAATAATGGTTCATGTTTCAGTTTTAATCAACAATAATACTCGATAATACATACGGATAGTTAACCTCAATTGTATTGAAGCACTCAGGAAGGTTAGCACAGTTTTTTCACAAATATTTTGTATAATGAAAATAACTAGGTATATAATTATTAATTTTAAACAATAATTAAAACTCCTATATTTGTTTAAAAGGTAAATGTCATTGTCAGATGTCAATTGTCATGGTCATTCAAAATTCTTGTTAAGCTGCTAAGCTAGAATATGCGTGAAGTTAGCTTCACGCATATTCTATTTCTTTTTACTTGTAGTTTGTCTTATTCCCATCTCGCTCGCGCACGCTATATCACACTGCCAATTTTGTGTCATAGGTGCGCGCGCAATCGTAAAATTTCACTCTCATCAATTTTTCATAACGCGCCTAAAGAAGTACAACTTCAAAAATTTAGAAGTACAAAGAATATCACACGATCAACAATATTCTTTAAACTAATATTTTCTGAACAGGGTCAGTCAGTCTTCAACTGCCGTTACTGTAACTGATGTTCTAATTTCAAACTTCAAAGCAAATCACGTTGCTCAAAGGTTGCAAAGTTATTAGTTTTAAGAAAATATTATTATTTTTTTGTTGATCAGTTTTCCAGAAAGTGTGTGTATCTAAGTGTGCATTGGCTACTAACTTAATAACAAAATATCTCAATCGATGCAAAACGCATAATATTTCGATAAAAAGAATGAAATGATGATGAAACTTAAGCTTATTGGATTACGAAGTCTAGCACTTACCTGACACCTGATATTGAGTCTTAAACAAATGCCTCGCATTTTATGCCCCGCCTGAGTAAACTATTTATGGTTCGGATGCCATCCACAAAATATTGGAAAATACGTATTTTAATATGTAGCGGAAAATATGTTCTTTATTTTTTAAAAATTATAATACATAAGTGATTCGCGTAAAAATCCTAAAAAGTAGTATGAATATATTATAAACTATAAGACCATTGTTTTGTTCTTAATTTGTTAAAAGTAAATATTGTATATCAATTTAGTGAATAGTTATTTTTGAAACTATTCCCAATAGATGTGAAATAGAAGGTCTTTCATTTACTCTCGATATGAGTTAATTGTGTCCCTTGAGCGCATCTCAACTGAACCTAATTTATTGAAGGGAGTCGATCAACGTCTATGCTTTGACAAAAATAACCAACACAATGAGATTTTGTTGATATTTATTCATGTGCTTTTAAATCTTGAAGAACTTTTCTATTTTACACAAAGTAAAGACATTTATAAAATGGCTATTCATTCGTGTTCATATACCAGATCATCCATACGCCCACGGACTTTTTCTTGAAAGACCCATGTGAACATCACCAGTACTACCATTATATCAAATAATCTTCTACTGCTATACTATTATCTGTATGCAGTAACAAACATGACATTGATACCACACATCAGTTGTTTATAGAAGCGGTCCAAAAGAAATCTCCTTGAAAGATATCGCACATATGTAGTCTATCAATGAAAATTTAATTTTAACGTGGCCGCACCTACCGTAATTTAGCTTTTGATATTTCCATAATTTTGAGTTAAGTATATTGTTCTTACAATCATCGTGGCGATAAATACAATTTAATAAATATTTGACGTTTGTTTATATGGTATGGCATTGAGATTTATGGCTTTTTATTTTTGATAATTACTTGTTAATGCACAAAATTCATATTGTATCAAAGTAATCTAAAATTGAGACTGGAAAAATATACTGCATATTATATTATTTTTATTAATTTCTACGACGCAAATAACAACGTGAATACAAGAATAGTGTTATCAACAAAGCAACCATAAACACGACGTCACTTAGCTTCTTTGCAAGTATTAAATTGAAATTCGGTTATCATGAAAATTAAAAATGTCACGCTGCTCTTGTTAATTTATTGAATGCAAAATTGGTAAACCTCTATCGATGAAGCCGGGCTTGGAGAATTAAAGTTTTAGAAGGCCTTTAATTATGCGTATATATTTGTTTTGCATTGAAATGTAACTATTACTCATTAATAAACATACCTTACTAATGATTGCTTTGAGACAATGCTACTTAATCCAACTATTCTGGTGACAGCTAGTATTAATAGTTAAGTTCTTTCACGAATTATAGCTAAGCCAAAAGAATGATGAAGAGGCCATAAATGTTAGACCAGTCCATTTCGTCTGCCTTTGGGCGATGTGGAATTTCCTCAATTTCCTTAAAGCGGTATGTTATGACCGTTGTCATTCTTCGTCAAAAGAACAAATTACGGTCTGCTCGATTATCGCTGTCCACCTAAATTGTGACATACCAATATAAGTTTAATTAGTAAGATAAAGTCAGATTAATAACATATAAATGGAGAAATGAAATAAAACGGACGTCGTCTATTTGTTTCGATTTATTTGACAAAGACTTATTTCCTATGAGCCAATTTTATTATTTCCAACTTGTCATTATTACATTCACATAATGTACGTATCTTGTTGTATGTACCTATTTGCTAGAGCATTAGATTAAACCTTAAACCTTGCTTTGCATTACGCAACAATAAAGTGTCCCATCCCAATTGTTTAAGTTTATGTTAATATAATGTTCAGTCTTAAACCTACATCCGCCTACGTCGTTTCCGGTTGATACACAACACGACAGATTGATCCTCGAATGTAGGTTCCGCAATAAAATTAGCGTAAAGGTGCTTTACGGCCTGTAAGCAATTTACCCATTTTCGGAAACAGTTTAAAGTGTCCCCATTTCACCAATGAAATGCCCTTTTAAACACGGATAAAACAAGAATCTAGGTCGGTAAAGTGTACGTCTGTGTGTCTAAATTAGAATATGAGTGAAATATAATTCATATCATGGACCATCAAGACAATTATGTGTCTCAACATCTCTAGTAGGCAGAAAGTCGACGTATCGGTTAGAATTTTAGACTAATAATCTACTGAATTACTTAATCTTAATAATACATAATCTTCATTACTACTAATAGCCAGTAATTAAGATTATGTATTATATAAACAGAGAAAACTAAATAATCTTAAATAATTTCGTTATTGAGAATCCTTAGATTGAAAGGTAAAATTCAAAACGGTATGAGAAGTTCTCTCTCTCTCTGGCATAAGGCATATAAACCTATTAAGGAAAATATTTTTGCTACATTCAGGGGGAAGCAGTTGTAGTGTAAGTGCTCCCCGAATCTTTTAGGATATCTATTTTGTTATTCACTCGGGTATTTCACAGTTGTGAATCACATAAGCTTGAGTATGTCTTAATTCTGTATAAACAGTTGAAACTTAGAGAAAAAAGAGAAATTATATATGTACATTACCTAAGCGTAATTAGAATTCCCTGGGGTTAACTTTGAAAGGCTACCTAATCGTATTAAAGTTAATTTAAATTTGAAGTAGCAGGTGGGTTTGGTCTAAAATTTTGCATATTTAAATTGCGTATTGTGAATATAAATCTACAGGCCTGTTTTATTAGACATCGTAAATAAATCCGTAAGAAATTTAACACATTAATTGGCTCGATCGCTTTCCTTCCGCCAACGCGAAGTCCTTATGATACTTATCAACCATCTCCTCCAATCATTGGTCTTGAGAAATGCTCAGTTGTTTCTTTATTAAGAACTACCTTTCAAACATTACGGGAGAATGTACTCGTATATCTTTGCAATTGCATATTACAGTAGAATTTAGATATTAGATAGCAGTTCTCAGCCCCATCCGTACCATCCTCACACGCCATGTATCGCTTTGTCATATTTAAAAGTTATAGCACACTAGCGATCTATCCTGGTTTTGCACGGGAAGTTGAACGTTTAAATAAAAGAGTAGAAAAATAATTTCTGCTTCACGTTTTAATAAAAAATATTATTCAAATTTCCGCTTACGCAAATTTTTTTGAAGCAAAACAAATTGTAGACATTCAACAACCTTCTTTGTACTCAAAGAAAGTCAATAGCTCGTGAAACTGACAAATAGGTAACGCAAATAGTGCCCAATTCAAAAACTGAGGATAAAAATTGTTTGCGAGCTGACACTTGAAAGGATTTTACCCTCGCCCGTCTCTCGCAGGTACACACACGTTTTGTAGCATTTCTTGCTCTCTTTTCTCATATTTACAATATTATTTCTTACATAATTTTAAAGTCTTTGCAGATATTTGAAATTCCAAAAACTCAATATTCATATAATTCAGTATAGGCTAATTCTAACACTAATAATACTATTTCTAACACGTCGTAAAACACTGGGACACTAGTATCTAACATTTAACATATAAATGGTAATAATTAACTTCGTTCTGGATGTATAATTTGGTTGTTTAGATTGATAATAATATATTTTTCCGTGAGAGTAATGGTACGACACCGACTAGTAAATAAATAATAGATTGTGATAACTACTAGCAGTAAATTTTATTAAATAAATTTTATTTGTATAATAGACGTAATTCAGATAGTAAATCAACTTACCATAAAGTCTTTTAAGAGTGGTCGGCGCCCTGTTTCATGCATCATTAATCACAGCTAGGCATGTCAGTCTTACATTGATAAATAACTCTAGAAAAAGCAATGTATTTATTGTTGTCCTTTAGAAAGTGAAATAAAAAGGATTACGGTTGCCTTAAGTTAGTCTTGAGCTATGACAAAATAATTCAAAACCGTGCTTTATTTACAATATTTTCCGTGCACAGTAATTGCTCCGCAATGCTATTATTTGAACATCATAGATTTGAATCCTACAGAGAGACGTATCAGTTGTCGTTAAAACCTTATTATGGAATCGGAAGTATAGACTATAGAGTATACATTGGCGTCGTTGTAAATTGTAACTTACAACTTTTAATATTCGAATCGAAAACAATATTGTTCCAAAAACGTTTAAAGTTCCTCTTAAGTTTTTCTAAACACAATTCAGAGGATTTACTAAGCATTTCTAAAGAGGAAAAGAGGCTTAGCCAATTTAGACTTCGAAGCTAAGCAGCGGTTCAAAGGTCCTACAATCAAATCAATTTCAAGTATTACTTTTAAACTTAGCTTTACTAAGTTTTGGAACTGTTTAATTCTCTAGTACCGTCCTCTTAATAGCACAATCTTCAAAGTTTTCTTGTAAGAAAAAACTGCCAACATAATTTAAAACTTTCTTATTTTATTTGCTTTTCTAAGTCCTACTTCAGTCTAGCAGTCTAGTTCGATTAAACTAGAACTAAGATTAACAAAGAGTTATGTTACAAACTCGTCAAACTGAAGACAACGCTTGAGGTGGGCCCTGCTTTGCTTAGAGTATAATGTCTTGAAAAAATGCTAAATTGGCTTAAATATAATTTAACTAACGAACACCCTGCATCAAACACAGATGAACGTTGAGACACAATATAGATACAGATGTAAGAAATATATAATATATTTTATACGTCGTAACAAATTATTCTTGAATATTTGAGTGCTACGCGATTTACTGAACCCAAGTTCCTTTAATAAAGGACACATTTTCGTTCGTTGCTGGTGTAATATTGTTTTTATGATTTATGCACGCGGCACAGTTCTTGCAAATAATTTTCCAAAATGAAGAATATATATTTCAAATATACTGAAACCGTCTCCGTAGCTCAGTGGCCAGTCAGTCGGGCCACTCAAACTAGGTGATTTCAGTATATTATACTCATTCGTATGAAAACGGTACATTTTGTATGCTTGCACATGTTTGTGTATTTCTAACAAAAACTTTGAAACGTAGGAATAGACGAGAATTGAATAGCTTAAATTGTAAAGCTCTAGTTCTAGGACTTCAAATTGAGCCTTTCAATGAAACTAAGTCCTATTAAAATAATGTATGAAAGAGGAAATACAGTAATGTAACAGTAACTTACCCGGTCGTTGTCGTCAGTTTAATTTGTGTTGGTCATCGAATATCGGGTTTCTCACATAATCTCTTCTTATAGTGACGTTAGCGTTCATTGGACATAATGCAGATTAAATAAATGCTAATGTAAAAATTGTTAACATTCACGACACGTTTCGCCCTCGGGAAGGATCTCACAATAATCAAATAATAATCAAAAGTGGATTACGTAAAAATTATGTTACAGCTGTGGGTTTTCATGTTTTTGGTAACCCTTTTGAATATGTAACTAAACAATTATTGATGATGAAAACAACAAGCCTTTTATTGTAACTTATAAAGCTCCAACTGCTTTCCATAAAACGAAATAATAGACATATTGGAGTTTTCTTGTAAAATATGAGAAGTAATAAATCTACACCTGCCTTTATGAGAACATATTGCACTGCTTTAAAGTTCAAACGTTATTAACGGCGTGATACACACCTATTCTACCTGCTCTGTTTCTCTTATTTTGAACACAGCCCACTTTCTCATTTATGTATATACATAGTACAAACGAAAATAATGTTACTGCATAGGTTATAAGCATATTAAGAACTCTATCAAGCAGCAAGGGGAAAAGGATTATGTTTTCTTTTATTTACTGTTACACTAAAACTATTATGTAAATAAATAAACTATTTCGTCAATATAAACAATTGGCAAACGAAACGATTAAATACGTCGTACCAAGAATAACAAGTTAAAGGTAAGTTACACCGTAACCAATATAATAAAAAATTTTAACGTATAATATAAGAAGTTACTAAATAAAATTGAAACACTATACGAGTGAGCACCGTAAGTTTTTTGTATAGCATTAATAAAATATATATAGCATTATTGTAAAAACATAACAAGATTTCCTTCGGAATGTTGTTTTGTTCGTCAAATATTACAAGAATCGGCCGCCAGACAAGGAGAGTGGAAAAACAATTACACTAAATTTTAATAGAACTAACAGATGATATCAAAGCGACCATGTGTGCGCCATGTGAGGCAAAAAATGTGTCTTAGTTTTTGTTCACGTGTTGACAGATGTGGCGGTGAAATGGTGTTCTAATATATATTCTTTACACTTTTTATGTTTTAATTATCTGAAGCCATTACGCTATAATATATACATAAATATATATTTTATCACTATAAGCCTAGCTACTTACATTTCAACTAACGCACCAAATCCTGTCACATCTTTGTACAGAATTGAGAAACTTTATTTTAAGTTTATTGGTCGATCGTTAATCATGCCAGAATTAGGTCCAAACTGACGAAGGATCCTTACGGGACCGGGAGTATTTGCCTAGAGCCTATAACCATGAAATAGGTACTCGGAAATGCTATCTGTTCTACTACTGACATCATTCAAAGGGAATATGAACGAAGCGGTAACTCTGCGGTCAATCAAATTATCAACGTGTCTAGTTCGTTTGGCTTAAATTACCATTTATGCCAGTTAGACAAAAACAAATATTGAAAATATTCTATTTTACATATCTGCTGAACATATAGGTAAACTTAATTCAATAGTGTAAATATTCATAAGAAAATTTGATATTTCATTGTGTGATGATTTCACCGTGTGCCCATCACACGTATAGTATCGCATCACATCATTAGTATATATGTTTGTAGAATGTTTTTATTTTATGTTTAGATATATTGCCCGTATAAAATGTTGAATTGATGTTGAAGTATAAAAACTACACTGCTAGTCTACTAATCAGAATATACAAATTTATTAAATTGATCTAAGTGTATTATGATGGCTTCTTCTAGTAGAAATGATTCTCTTTGTAATACGACGTAATCAAATACAAAGCAAGATATCTCATACAGAAATCTATCAGAAGGTTGTTATAAAGTCAGTGAACATCGGCCGAAATTGGGATAACATAATCTTTTGTTGTCGTTGGAGCTTTGCCAACAAGTTCGATTTCTATTAGCTTGAATTAGTTCAAACACCGGAATATGTCTTTTGCTTTTGTTATTTGACACTAATCAATATTAAATTAGGCCCATCTTTAACTAAGATGGAAAATATTCTTTAACAGTGTTTGCCATGCGATTAAGCGGGCAATGCTCAAACCTGCATTGGGTGGTTCGACCCAAGCTTTTTCGTTCTACGCCCGCAATGAAACAAATGCTGATGTGTTAGTTTATTCGCAATGGCAAACATCTTGAGAAATCAACGCCATGTGCTTATTAATTTTTTTTAATATGTATCATGATACA
The DNA here is from genome assembly GCF_905475465.1 of Pieris napi. NCBI lineage: Eukaryota > Metazoa > Arthropoda > Insecta > Lepidoptera > Pieridae > Pieris > Pieris napi. The sequence continues at coordinate 12,299,350 of NC_062249.1, read as the reverse complement.
TATATCCATAAACAGTGTTGCGCTACAAATATTCACAGCGTTAGATCTAGGAAAATAATAAAAAAATACTTATTGTACACAGATATTATGGTAAGATATGTATTATGTAACAGTCTTGCATAACAAGAGAAATTGACGATGTGTCCTGACATAATCGTGAAGCCGGAGAGTGTTTAAGATTTTCACAATCTCGGAGTAAATAAAATAGGTCAACATTGATCGACATCAGGATATATTTTACCTCTGGCTTGTTTTCGAGCGTGAAATATGAAAATGATGTTTTATACCTACGCAAAAAGTTACTGTTGTAATACCGAGAAAAGTCATGTTTATTCTGTGAATTTTCTCTAGCTTTTCTCGATTAATAGCAACATTCATGTATAAAACTTAAAGTTCAGGTAACTCTTCACCTTTCAATCACTATGATAGATCTAACAATGCTATGAATCACGTTCATGTTTTAACCACGCTCCTTTGTCGAAGTAAACGAGACTTCGCAATGTGTAGAAATATCATACTTTCTTTAATTTCCTTAAATCTTACATAAATCTGATTTTTACGTTAAACTAAAATAAACAATCTATTTTCGTTAACCTATATAACGATACCGGTAACGAGTAATTTAAAAACGTGTTACGAGCGGTCAATGACACTATTACTTGCTGACATTATTACGCACCTACGCGTAATTTGACCGATTTTGATTATTAGGTGCTGATACACTTTTCCCACTCTAGCCAAACACTGTTATTACAATTCTCAACTTTTACCTATCTGTAATTACATTAAACGCAGATAGAATATTATATCTTATACGATACTTTTAACAATATGGGAAATTTTATTTTCAATTACATTCTTTCAAAATAAGTTATAAATTTCTACATATTTGTAAATAGAATTTATTAAAGTCATCCTACTACAATCCAATTTTCTAAGGAATACGAATTTTTCTATTATATTAGAATATTTAAAAGAAGTTGCGAAATTATTTAAGGTTTAAATTGATTAAAATGTTTTCCTTAAAAGTATAAAATTACATATTAATTAGCCTTTGAAATGAAACAGAGCGTTTGAAATTAATTAGCACATTTAAGATATCAAGGAACATTTTATTTATTTATTTCGAATTTGTATTTATTTCCCACAAAATTACGTACACAAAAGTACTTTTTTGATTGGATATGTTATAAACTGTTCTCAGAATACACCAAACTCGAAACTTTTTAAGTAGTTACTGGTGATTACCGTTTAAAAGTTCTACATACAAATTGTTATTAAAACTAATAATTTGAGTGCCATTACAAATACAAACGCTTTTTTTTCTCTACAGAAAAACTAAGCTGTTTATTCCGGAACAACACATTTCAATTGAAGATCTTACGTTGAATATGAAATTCACGTCTGAATATCAGACTTCCTGTCACGCATCACATGAACATACAATTTATGAAAACATCAATGTTTTTGGGTCGTTGTATATCTCGTAAGTGTATCTGGATGTCTTTTTGTGATCGAACAATGAAACAATTATTCACGCTTTTCTCAATTTAATCTTCGCTAATGTATGTTGTACATATTGCTTTCATGTTACTGGAAATGATGGAGCCCTTTTTATTAATTTATTAAACTCAGATTATAATTTTTTTTTCACTGCTAGTCTGTGTCGATTTGAATCGTTGAAACATAAGTTTCTATCTGAAAAATCTGTCAACGGATTCTACCTAATGTATTTTAAACTTTTCGTCTAGATTTCTTGGTAAGCATTCTTCGGCAAGATATGCTTTTACCATTAACATAAAGTTCAGATAAATAAATAACAAAGGATAATTAACCCCACAAATGAGAATTTGTATTAAGCACGTTATAATTTCTCCTCTATGAAAGGAAATTTAATACTCTCGCATAATGGAAAACTCAAATTAGATAATCCGATATGCCTGACGTAAACAAAGAAAATGTAATAGAAATAATAGTTAATCAGGCTTTATAAGTTATTTATATTGCTACTAAATTAATTGACGTTTTTTGTTAGCTTTTGGTAACTTATATTATAATCCGTGTTCGTATGCGTTTTCTTCTTAACAAACTACGTATTAAATTACTAATTTTTTATGCGTTTGTATAATATCGAACAAGATTTCGTAAATTACGTTTGTAATACTACGTTACAAGAAGCTTCTTCCGCCTTTTTAAGTTGAACATTGCTGTGAATCAAATAGAAGCTAGGACAAGTTCCGGAGACAGCTCTAACTCAATTTCGTGATAAATGTTATCTTCTACCGGAGTATTCTGCATAGCCATCGCCTCTTCTGTAGGTTATTATGAAATTAGCGCTCCTGTTCTGCTAAGTATTTTTTGCACTTCTTAACAAAAAGATAAAACGTGCTTTAGCGTTATTATGTTGTGTTAAAAAATCTCGGTCAATCTGTAAAAGGTCGAATTTTACCCAGAAAGAATTCCCTCGACGAGGTGTACCGAAGCAATGAAAGCATACCTTAGAGAATATCCTTTGGCTTAAAATCCCGTAATCGTCACGGTTTTGTCTTCACTGCCTTCGAGCTATCTAAGATTATTGTCGATTCACTGGAAGCCTGTTATCAAAAAATCCACTTTGTTTATGGGTCTTTTGTGTTGTCCTTCAGGTTGTTAGGAACTTTCTCCAAATTGTTTTGTCTTTTCCCAAATTGATAAATATTGAGCGGCTTTGAACACTCTCCCTTCATCTAGATTCTAGTGGCACTGTTTACTGCATTAAAAATTATTTTACTGCATAAAAAATATATTTTTAAATATTATTAAATTTATTTTTTATTTTTTTAGTCCTCTCTGAGCGGCTTGATCCTATGGCATTGCGTAGAGATGTGGGGTCACTCTGCATCTTCTACCGCAGTTACCATGGAGAGTGTTCAGAGGAGTGAAAAACTCCTAGGATTACGGATTAATACCTGCAGCTGAGTTTCATCATCGGACGTCGAGGCAGAATACAAATTCACCTCGACGTCCGCCGTTCCAAAACTGAGCGTTTTCTAAGGCAGTTTTTGCCACGCACCACCACTATGTGGAACCAGCTGCCCACTGAAGTATTTCCGAACCAATTCGACTTAGGGTCCTTCAAGAAAAGAGGGTACCAATTCTTAAAAGGCCGTCAACGCACTCTGGCATTGAGAGTGTCCATGGGCGGCGGTATCACTTAACATCAGATGAGCCTTCTGCCCGTTCGCCCCCTGTTCTATAAAAAATAAAAAATATTTCATAATCAATGTAATTTTACACAAGTTAGGTGTACACATAAACCTGTGGTCAGAGGCCCCAGAAAGCCTCAGCGCAAAGTAAATCCGCGCCCCTCGGTGTTTAATCTCCCCTGGCACGTTTCATATAACCCGGATTCACTCTTGACTTCACAAAACCCTTTTAAATAATGTTGTGTTTCGTACCTTTTTTATGAATGGAGCCATGAGTAATGAAGGGGAATTTGTTATCGTAAAAATATTTTTTCAGCATTTTCTTATTTTGAAACAGTCATTATATCACCATCGAGATATTTCTTTTCTATTATGCTGCTCTTACACAGTCGTAAGTTTAATCATCGGCATCGGTGAGGCGTTAAACTTCAAATTGGACAATTGTTGATCGTATTTAATTGATAACTATATATACATAAAATATACCTAATAACGATTGAAGCCAACATTTCTGAAAAATTTCCACCATACTTATCTCAAAATACCACAGATGTCAAATTTACATAAACATTACCAAAATGAGTACAGCACCCGAATTGAGATTAAGGTCTGGATGAATCTGCATTTACATACTCTTCTACAATTTGCACGATTTTAATATTTCAACACAACCTCTAGAATATATTGATTTCACATAATTTTTAAAGATTTTTATATGACCTGCTGAATCTTTTCATATATGTAGGATATTCTTATCAATCTGTTATTATAAAAAACTAATAATTTTTCCATATTCTTCCAGTTAAAATTCATTATTGTTTTATGTTCGGTCGCTTGTTCACAGAAATTATCAATTGTTTTAGTATTATATACAGATTTACAAAAACAAAAGACAAACACGAGGAATACTTTTTGCTCATAAATCCTGGGTATTGTGGTCTAAGATAGTCTTAATAAATAATGGTATTTCCAAGTGGACTTGTTATTACGTGAAAATCTGAAGGAAGCAGCGTCGAGGTGATTTATATCAGCACTTTGTCGTTTACAGGTCGTTTGTTAGAAAGAGGTTAATATGGAAAGTCTGAAGCTTTTTATGTTCAAAGGATTTTTCATTTCGCAACTTTCGTTCGCACAATGAATGAAGTATTGTGTTCGCATACAATAAAAATGTAAATTAGGTAGTGCTAAATAAAAAATATATGACGCAGTGAGAGGGAAATATCGCGAGGGAGGAGACTATTGACGGAAAAAGTTGACCGTGCTCTGCCATGTCAAGTCTTGATCCAGGAAGCGTAGGGAAGGAAGCGAGAGCTTTTCGCCTCGGAATAGCGTTTGGAGCTACCAGACCCTATTGCGAGGCGATTTCGATTACTTTGATGGCAGCGAGTCTCGTGCTGAATAATGTGGCCAAGTACGCCGTGTCGTTAGCGTAGAGGGCGAGCACCCGGCCAGTATGTCAGACACGATCGAACGCCATAAGGGCCGCGCCGACCGGTGCCTGTATTTATATCCACCCGAATTGTAATAAAGAAGTTTCGTGACATTTAGTAAACTCTATTTGCGATCGAGCCTAAATCGACTTCGGAGATAATGAGCAGTGTTGGCCTTGTGGCTTCAGCGTTCGACTCTTTTCCTGATGTCGTAGGTTCGATCCCCGGCTGTGCACCAATGAACTTTCTTTCTATGTGCGCATTTAACATTCGCTCGAACGTTGAAGGAAAACATCGTGAGGAAACGGGGTTGCCTTTGACTCAAAAAGTCGACGGCGTGTGTCAGGCATAGGAGGCTGATCACCTACTTGCCTATTAGATTGACAACCTAAAAAGATTGTAGCGCCACTGATTTATTTATTTTTTATCATATTATAATAATTATAGGTTTAGGAGTGATAAAACGGCTGCAGCAAGAACCTAATAAATAAGTAATTTGTGGAAAAGCTCTTTCAGTACGCATTAAGACGTCTGATTAGGTCTAGTTAGAAATATAAGACAACAAATAAAGGGCTGATCGGAGCCTTCTTTATTCTAAGCACGTTTGTCATCCGTAAATAATTCCCTAAATTCTTAACCAAAATTAAAATGATAATACAACTACAGAATTTAGTTATTTTCGTTTTTGTTTGGAATACAAATAGTTGGGTTTATAGAAATAGAATTAAGGTTTAGTATGCTCACGATCCTTATTAAAGCTAGTGGTGTAAGTAGCATTTATTTCAGTAAATTTAAAATAAGCCATTGTCTTTTCACGAAGTAAAACTATTTAAAGATCTTAAAATGCAATTTTTTTACTCAAATCTTCTTGATAATAAGAATGAAAATTTTGACCGTGCTTTTTTATCTATTGCAATTTGCATATACAAATATAACACTTTTAACATTAATAATTTATGTCTTTATTGTTTGTTGATACTATATTTCTGCAGGATCAAAAAAGTAAATTTACTAATCAATATTTAAATTTCACTGACATTAAATTTTAGTTACATAGCAGTAATAATAATAGTTACAAAAATTGTTTTATTTCTCTTTGTTAATAAATAATATAGTGTTGGGTTAAAATGAGCCTGTTTCTCAGCTTCATAATAATCGTCCTATTTGTAATGGGAATACATTCTTGTGATAATAAAACCTTTCACGTATACAAAAGCTCATTCACCGAGGCAGTAGTAGTATTAATAGAAATGGTTATTGTAAATTGTTATTAGAAATTAAAATTAAGGTTTTACAAGTATGATAGCTTAGAGTTTCATCAATTACATCAATGGGCATGAAGCAGGCAATTCTTACTTTTCAATTATTACTAACAATATAGATTTAAACAATGAAAATGTTAAGTATCGATCAAAATCGTTATAAACGGTCGTTATGTCTTCATTTCGTCTGGCAAACATCGTTAAACGACCATAACGAAGTCGTAACTCGTTACATGCAGCTTGCGATAATTGAGTCAATGCACTAATTAAGAGGAATATCATATTTTGATATTTAATTTGGCAATAATTAGAAACTTTATGTACCCTACAACAAAGCAGTAATTTAGATTCTGTCTTAACCGTTAATTTTCCTTCTTAGCTTTAGATAAGAGGTTTCTTTCGTTAACAGTTATGCTTTAGTTTGCAGACTTCATTTCAAAGGAATGTAATAGATTACTGAGGACAGTTTTTATTTTTTATTAGTGTGTAGTTTTCTTCATAAAACAATGTCCACAAGTTCGTATTTATGCCTTCGGTTAATTATGATTGTTCACTCACACAATTTGTGAGCTAATCAAATTGAATAACCCTAATAATAAATGCAGGCTGTATCTGTAATTTGTAAGGAAAGATGACGTAAGAGGGTCGCTGAACTGTGGTGAGAAAATCTAGTTTCCCCGTCGGGCGCCGAAGTGACGCGCTCGGCGGGAAATCTGATGCACTCTAACGATTAAGATGTAACGTATACGATTTAAGTGCTAAGTATCACATGTTTTATAACCAAGTTTCAGTTTTCATACAAACTATGAAGTTGGTTGTACATTCTGTATTTATCGTAGTCATTTCAGGAACCATAAGCATAACTTATAATCTTCACTAAGAATTATCTCGGTTGATGGAAATTATTGATATAATAGTAAATAGTAATATAATATTTCGAAAAATTAAATATTCCACCGACTAAATTCTATTTTTTATATAATTTATTTTCACTTTAGGATATTAATGATTAAAAATGATATCAATTAATAAATAGGTTGTACATAATACAACTAATCTCAGTAAACCAAAATCACTAAAACAATTCAAACAAGTTCGATTCAGAACATTCACTAACGCAATTAACTATTTAAACTGACTAATAATTGGATGTATTAGTTTTATGGATAGTAAATCTCTGTCGAGACTCGTTAGTCTTTGTAATTTTATTTGACACTGCTGTCACAAATTGGTTCGCTTATAGTATTTATCCCTTGTTTATTTTAGTTTGATCGGCAAAGATAATACTGATGGTTATTACTATTAATGTAAATAACAAGAAATGAACTATATTATTTTAATAGTTCAAACTTATCAAAAGTTTGCATATTTATAATCTATGGAAAATAATAAAAAATTGTGACGTCGTGTTCTGACTTCTCTACGGTGACGGTAAGATGTATATTAATATGGCATAATTGGAAATAGTTAAATTAAGGCCAATCTAAAAACTGAAAGTAGTAGGCGTGAGACAAAAGTATAAGGAGAACAATAACAGACAAGTTTAGATATTTTATTATAACTTATCGTTAACCACTATTGAAGCTTGTATATATATTGAGGAAAATCGCAACTTCGTAACAATACTTAAAGTTCATCGAATATCAATCGTCATTAGAGTAAACACGAAATTTGTCAAGTTATTCTAAGACGTTGTTTGCGAGTGTTCAAATATACAAAAGATTTTGCCTAAAATGTCCAGCCATTTCTCTTTATAATATAAGTATAATACTATAGTATACGTATATGATAATAGATTCATCAATATCAGAAGTAATCATTCTGGAGATTGTCCTTCTTCGTATCTTTGTAATTAATCACTGTTGTAATGAAGGAATCTAGCAACCAACCTCCACAAAAGTAATGGAACAATATTTTCTGAGCATTTTTATCGATACATCTGGTAGATGTTTTGAAATGTAGAATAATTTATTAAATATAAGACTTACTTTACTAAAGGTCCTTGTAGCAACGATCCGAAATTATGTTAGACTTTGCATCAAATTTTTGCTATTTTCTACCAATGGCATTAGTGGGTAAATAGCTTATTTAAAAGATACCCGTGTGAATCCAGCTTACCGATAGTAAGGGTAAATAAATGTAGCAAATAAAGGAATTATTTCTGCTAGAAATACTTTCCAGTACAAATATTGTGACATCAATCAGTGTCGCAATATCGTATTAAGACACGCAAGCACCTGCCCATTCCCCGATCAATCACAAAATTACAAGTTAATATCCACAATTGTCGCTGTTCATTATGAAGAAACTCTTTTATTTTTTAGGCTAAACAAAAACTGGTGTGTCAAAAATGTCCACATACTGTTTAATTTGAAAAGAGAAGCAATCAAGCAAGCATCTAAACCGTAATTATATTTGAAGTAATTAAAAAAAAATTGTTAAAAGTTTTTGTTAAATATTGTTTATCTTTAATTTTAAATCTTTATCGAATTACATTTCCGAAAAGTTCAGGTATTATGATCGCGGTGGATTTTTTTTTTCGGTGTTAATTTAGTAAACATTGACGATTAGACGTACATGCGAGAGTGTAAGATCCTTAAGGCCCATTTACATGATGCCATTTTCTTGTACATACCAGAGCAATAATTGAATGCAATAAATGAAGCGCAATAATTGCCGTTCAAGAATTGTATGCAACTGTTTACACTTGAAAACTTGAATGCAATTATTGTATTCAAGTATTGACAAGGAAATAATTGCACATGCCTTTTGTTTACACCAATGCAACTATTTTAAGGAGATTATTGCTTTCAAGTTTAGACTTGTCTAAACACAGGCTTGTACGTGCGTATACCATTTAATGGCGCTTTCGTGCAAGTATTGCACGTATTTGCATTGACAAATTTTTCATTCAAGTCTTAAATATTTTAGAAGAGTGTTGGAGTTTGAATATGTAAATATTAATGTAATAAAGGCAGGCAACACTTGTCACATGTAAAGAAAAAGTTTTAGTTTAGAATATAAAGAATACCTGTTTGAATTTTATATAAAAAGATAGTTTCTGTTTTTTGTTTTTAGTACTTCTATTCTAGACGCGGATAGTGTAATATCTTTGGCTCTTTATAAACATAAATTGTTGTTTTTTAAAATAGACCCTCACCACCAGAGCTCAGTATTTTTAAAAGATTAGAACCATTTAACAGAGAGGTATGAATATGAGTAAAAAGGTGTTTAAATTCGAACTGAATTAATAAAGTTCTTTGAGATTTATCGCAGTCATGAATGTTTATGGGATACCGAAAATGTAAATTATAAGAACCAATGTACGTAATGCTTTCGTTCACAGGAATTTGTAGTTGACGGTTTCGGACCGAAGAAAATAACAAACAAAATAAAAAATTTAAATTAATTTAATTTAACACGTTCGTTGCATTACGAGATCTATCAGCCCTGCGATTCTGTAACTCACTTTTCGAACTCATACAGCGGTTTTCGCATCGGCGGTCGCTCTCAAATCAGTCGTGAAGCAGTCATTTTATGATTTGGCATTCTGATAAACAATAAACTACAAGCTCCCACCTTTTCAGAATGCCAAATCATAAAATGACTGCTTCACGACTGATTTGAGAGCGACCGCTGATGCAAAAACCGCTGTGTGAGTTCGAAAAGTGAGTTACAGAATCGCAGGGCTGATCTCTTGCAGGACTTTTATATTGTGCCTTGAACATAATCGTGTTTTTTCACTCCTTGCGGGAGGATCTAACTTGTAAAGTTCTTTAAGGATGAGCAGGACAAATATACATCCCTTTTTGCTTCCTACTTAAAGCGAATTTCAAGGACATTAAAAAATAAATTAGAGATGGATTAGGTCCCTAACGCACAGTACTGTAATTGTTTTAGCTCCTTGCGTTAGGAGTTATGTCGGTACTCGTGAAATCGTACGCCTCGTAGACGCACGTTTTGGAAATAACACTCGCGTATATACCAGCGTGTTGATTATTTTTGATAAACAATGAGTGATTTTAAAAGAAAAAAGTGTAAAAAATCTATTTTATTGGTGAAAATCAACGCCGGATTATACTGCTGCATCGTCCAGTAAAATATTTGTTTTGGAAAATGTTCAAATTTGCCCCCCATTGACTAATAATGACAGTGATTCTGATTATGAAATATTTAACGATTAACCTTTTTCGTTGGAGCACACGCAGTTAAACAGCACTGACGCTTCTAAAAAACTAAACGAATTGTTACCATTTGCGCGTAATGTGCAAGCAATCAATGAGCTTACCATGTTTTAATGAAAAACACTTTGCATAATTAATAAAACTTTTAGAATCGATAACTGAGATATTATTTTATTCCCATCACTACTTACTACACATATTGAACTATCTTCGGTTGCGGTACGAGATACATCATACAATCGATATCTAATTTTTTTTTGGTATTTGTAGTTTATTCTAGTGTCGTAACTGCGTCCGAACCTAGCAAAATATAAAGCAATTAGCTATCTTTCACCCACAAAAACTTCAAAATATATGTCATTGTTTTTTTGGAAGATATAAATTATTTTCAAAAGTGTATTTTTAGGAGACTGATAAGGTCTCATACGCACCAAAGGATAGGCTTGTTACGAGATCTTTTAGGTCTCCAAAGCACCAGCTGAAAGTTCTTTAAAAATGATGGCGCAGTGAACGTGTTAACACACCCTCAATCACTGTACTCATGTTTGCAAATGAAGAAGTAATTGCGTACAAGAATTGCGTAAGAAATTATTGTACGTGCTGTTTACATCAATGATAGTTTTGAAAGGAAACTTTTCCCATTGATCAAGAATGTTACGTTTTGTTTAGACCATGCAACTCATTTATTGCGTCGACATAATTGTATGCTACAGGCAAGAAAATGGCATCATGTAAATGGGCCTTTATTCTATTACTTATCGATATTTTCTGTGTCATACTAAAAACAGTCGTCAAATATTGTCCTGTATAGGTTAAGTTGTTTGTCGACTCTTTCAAAATAACGCGCAAGCTCAGACGTAAATGATGTGAGCATCGCGTACTTTTATTATCTGTATGAACATCATAGAGGTAATAAAAATGTAATTAAAAAACGAAGGATTTGATAAATACATTTTTCATTTTGACAATTTAGAAAATCGGATTCGGCAACTTTTCTTTAACTAATTATTTATCGCTTAAATATATATATTTATGAATTATTTTTACTTTAGTGAAGTTTTAAGTCAATAAATGTAGCTACATCGCATAATAAGAACTAGAATTATAGTGAAAACTTAAAAAACTAACGGATTCACATAGAGAAATCCATTCTGAGAAAACCCTGTAATGTCCTTCGAACTGAGGACTTCGAAAGGAATGAAGAGTAATGAAATACATAATATATGGTGCACATGCCAAAAGGCAATCTCTCATTGAAGCAATTTCTATACAATATTGTGTTGCCCATTTCAAAGACACCCGAGATAGATCTGAGACTACCTCCACTAAGTTATGCATCGAAACTTAGTAGTACCGTATGATTTTAAAGGCAGTTCTATTCGCATTTCAATGTATCGCTTGATCAATTTGTCCGGTTGAATGACACTTGAATATTGCATTCGGTTCGCTACCGTGTCTAACCAATCTGCGTATGTAAATATAGACTAAGGATTGAGCTTTAAATTACGCTAAGCTACAAATCACATGGAATTGAACCAGAGATAAAATGTATATAAAGAATAAATACAAAATTAATTCTTGCGTATATATATATATACGTAACGCTGTGAATAATCAATGGATAATATTGAATTTTTTTCTATTACACACTTAAAGACAATGCATTCTTATATCTGAAAATGTAGGCGTAAAGTTAACGTATATATAATATATACAAAAGTGCATAGTTGATTCCTTTTTGGTGTATATATAAAAAAACTTACTATATTCAACTTTGAAATTATAGTAATAGATATAAATGGTCGGCCTTCAAAAAATTGAAGAAACGAGGCTTAAATAATCAACTGAGGTTCTAAGAGTTCACTAGAGCAAAATGTTACTTGAGTTGTTGTTGAACAACAATTTACCGGTATGTACGTGCCTTAATTTGTATTTGCATTGAGTAGTAGACCATTTTTTTTTTGACCTCAGTATTGAGTCTAATTATTTTTTTAGGCCTTCAAAGAATGCTACGCTATGGAAATCGGTTTAACTACCTTCCCTAGTGGGAATGTAAATCTGTGTGATGCTTTCATGGAAAGTGTTAATTTTTTTTATAGCACGGTGCTTTTTTAATACGGGGAGTTCTTAGATCATAAGTTTTGACATACTGACGTACTATGACTTACGATAATTTATTATTATTATTATAGCCTCTATTCGGACATGCCAGTATTTTTCTTTATTTTTCGTATATTGTACTTTTCTTCCACTTTTGCTTGTCCGTTTGCCAGATGGCAAAGGCCTCCTCCAACCTTCTCCATTCTGGCCTTTCTATGGCCACTCTACCCCATGTTGATCCCGCGACTTGTATAATGTCGTCGTCCCACCTTTTTTGTGGTCTACCTCTCTTTCTCTTTCCATCTCTTGGGTACCATTGATACGATAATTTAACAATTTTTAATTATATTTTGAAATTGCTAATTTGGCTTGGGTGATTGTGCGGTTTTCTGTAATTCATTTATATTGATGTACCACTTTCTTTGCAAATAATGGTACACATCGCTCACAACCTAATAAAGCACTCAATGGTAAACAATATTTCATTAACAGCCTGTGTCGACCCAAAAAAGAATCGGGTCGGACCGACACGTAAGACAATAAGATGTTTTTGCTTATTCAGGCTCTACTTAACACACCGGCCCGTCTTTTTCACCCTTAATTGGGAATGCCATTTTTATTTGCATCTACGTACTGCATAAAAAATATTTAATCTAATAGACAGGCAAATAAATAAGAGTTCTTATTTAAGGTACGCCCCAATGCAAATACGCCTTATATCTAGCCTGGCTAACTCTAAAAGAACATAAGTTACGTAAACTTGTATACATTCTTAAATTAATTTTAAATTTTTACTATAACGTGCCTTTTGATATTTTGAAAGACAATTTAAATGAAATCGAAAATTTTCTATAATTTTGGCTAAAGTTAATAGTTACAATGACTATACTTAATATTCAAGCTGTAGCATATAGCTATGCTATAGATATATTTTCATAAAACTACTTGACATAGGTGTCGTATAGGTATTATACTATTTATATTTCTTCATGAAGCTTCTTGCATTATCTTCAATTGGTTGGCTGGGTGGAGGCCCGAATCGTCAACACAACAACACAATAATCTTATTAAAACTCTTACGCCGTCTGATTTTAATAATCATTTTCATGAATTCTCATTAAAATCTTCATTTATTGAGTTTCCGAGCGCTGCCATAACGTTGGGGTAATTAAGCCCGCAAAAGATCGTTACGAAGATTGAAATCAGTCGTATGGATGACGAAACATTTTATGACCCCATGTTGGCTGAAGTTTTTAATTTACTTAGAACCATATTGTCCAGTTAACATATACATTTATATATTATATATGTTCTATATAGCTGATAAAAATGTGAAATATATCGATCAGTTTACATCGTTAGCTTTAGAGTACATAGTTAATCTTGAATAAATTACAAAAGTACGATTATTCGGCATGTTGTATCTGATGTAAGGTTATATGTTAAAGAATTTTAAATCAACAACTTGGGATATTCGTCTTCCAGATCTCAAACTCTGCCCGATTAAAATGTGTATCAGTTATCTAAAGCGGTTAAATTGAAAGCTAGGAGGAACAAATTACCAAATCAGGTGTTAATTTCTCCAGGAACTGACTAATTAGTAAGAAAGTTTAATTCATTAGAAAGTTAACTCCTCTTTAAGTTCATCTACACCTCCTTAATTACTTAGCAACCATTAAATAGGAAGAGCGGATATAGACAACTTAAATGTTGAAAACGATTTTGGTTGTTACCTTTGGAAATACGCTTTTATGAATACGAAAGAGACTTTTATATAATGGCTCTAATCGTTATATAGTATAGACAATATTTGCATGCATTATTTAAAACTACCAAATAAATCAAATTACTTGTTAACGATAATTATCTCCACAGGTCATCGAGCATGAAACAATAACGGAGCCGCCGCGATAGCACTTCCTGAGCAGCTGTTGATAGCCATTATGTCTTATCAAATACAGAAGGTCTGGCCTTATCAGTCGTGGACGAAACCCGCACGCGTCCCGACCTAAACACCACATGACAAGCGCGAGAATACGATGAGTAATCTCTTAAAATGGGTGATTTGTTTCCGAGTATACAGAGGAGTACGCTGGCCAGTGACGTAGACGGCGACAATTGGAGTGTTCCTGGCCTTGATGAGTACAGCACTGATGAAGAGTTGGCTTCCGTGGAACTATTCAAGGACTATCCGGAAGGACTGCTGCGCTTTGCATCAGTATGCTGCGTTTTATTCATGCTTGTGGGAATCCCCGGCAATTTCATCACTATCGTGGCGTTGGCGCGCTGTAAAAAAGTAAGTAAATTAGTTTACATTTAATACATATTTGCGTTTTTACAAATAATAGAAAGTATATTGTCTGTGACATCTCGTTCAGTGTTACACTCGTTACTAGGATTTGATCGAAAATTGAAAATAATAACTGCAAAACGAATAATTGTTCTTTAACAAATATTTTCCCTTCACTGTTTTCCTTTTTTCCGTACTATATTTGTGTTGTGTTTTTAATAAAAAATACAATATTTTCGTTAAATTAAAAATTAATAACCGACATTTTCATTCGAAAATTAAATAGATTTGTATAATTACAAAACTTTTGCTATCCCTAATTCAAGGGTCTTCGTTTCCCGCACCATATTTAATAGATGTAAATCTGAGCAGAAATTGAAAAACCCTTCATTTGTGAACACACATTGAATTAGATTAAAAAGTAATCTATCGAGCTCAAATACTTTATGAAACCGAACACAAATTCATTTTGTTAATTTAATTGTCTAAAACTACTCTTTGCCTTTGAGGAATTCAAATATTTTATTTTCTATACCAAAAATAAATTGTAGCAATACAAAAACTTCATATGGATATCGAAGCATTACTAGACATTTATATAATCTATCTGAAATAGTTTTTACAATAGTCATTGTTCTTTCGCTTCTTTAAAAAATATATCGTATATTGAAACGACAAAACTATGATTGTCTTTATAGTACACAATAAATGTACGGCGAATGCTATCCAGAAATTGCATGAATAAACCAGTGCATTTAAAAAGGTCGAACTTGCTCCGGAAAATGTTAAGCACGTATAAACACGTGTAACTCCATCTAAAAATGTACCTGACTTCACGAAAGGTTTCATAATATAGAAATTAACTTTAGCAGAAATAGAAAAGTACAAAAAATAAGTGTGATTTTTTTCTAAATTAAACATAACGTTGTGGAAATAGATACATTATCATTAGGTACGCTTAGTAATTACTGGGATACGGAAGAGCAAACGAGATAAAATTCAATTGTTTGTTCTTCATGTTTAAGATAATGGTCAGTGTATAAACATAGGAATCGAAAAATAATTTACTGCGAAGATAACGAGGCCGCTTACATAACCGGAACTATTAAAATATAAAAGTTTCGAGACGGTTTTTATAAATTTCCGGTTTCGAATAAGTCGATAAAAGCGAAGTCCTAAATATTTTTCTTTCTTTTTATACTGATTAATTACAGAACAATATGATTTCCGTCGCCGTAAATATTATTTGATAAAGCAAGAGAAAATACGGGAAGCTCATGCACCGGGTGTGCCGAGTGCCAACTGAAATTCAATATTGCCAGCCCTTCTTTGAAAATATAAAGGTCTACCCGATGTGAAATAATGTAATGTGAAAATATATCCTCCGTTTTTAACCTTCCGTCCCCTTCCGATTCTATCTCATATTTTAAATTAGGAAAATTTTGATAGGTATATGTATATATGTTTTGGACCAGGTGTCTATGTATTTATATCCTTATACATATTATCAGTTACTGTTGGAACTACTACGTACATAATCTTATTGTTAAAACCAATTTTTCTGAGCGGCAGAAAATATCGTACAATTGGTAAAACAACTACGTCCATATTATTTGATTTACCTCAAGCACGAATCTTGCTTGATGATGTATACAAATGTTTATTACAGTGAAGCGTAACTTTACTGTAAGCGGTCAAATCAGGCTTCTATTTAGAATCGTGACATTGCCTGAATATTAAATGTTGCTGTGCCTGTCACGAAGAAGGCTCGATAAAGTTTTGATCGGCTGTCGCGTCGTTGCTCTGTCGTCGTGTCATTTTCATCACGATGTGTGATAAATATTAGTCTATCTAATATGGACTTAGTATGAATGGTCAATATTATTATTAAATTTAAGTTTAAGTTTCTTTCACACAATATACCACTAAAAAATATGTAATGTATTAGAACTCCTTTAGCCAGCTAGGGTGTCAGGTCAATCCCTGTTATTGTTATTAAATATTAGTTTTCAAATAACCTCACAATAAATTAATTTGTATTTATGAATATTTATGAATTTTGTCGTTTGTAATCGTAATTACCATCGCAAATTCTTGCTCAAATTTCAGCAATATTGAAGTAGGTAATGCTGGGTTTGACGGTTAAATTAATCAAAATCTAAATCAAAATTTATTTAATCATATTGATATTGATATTTCAAGGAAATTAATATACTTACCTTTCCCTCGCAATATATTTATGAAAATATTATGTATGTATACAAAAATAGTGATAAATTTACTAAAATAGAACATACGCTCAATGTTAATATTTGGAACAAACGCAGGCTGCAATTTCCCCGTTCTAGACTATCTAAAGTTAGTAATTCTTTTTTAGGAAAATGGATACTCTTCTTTAATAAAATCCCAGAGGCTCTTTTATCTCTGCCTTTTAATAAATTAGGATGATGAGAAATGTATTAAAGAAAAACTGTGTAAAAAGGCTTACTATAAATTTAACGATTATCTAGTTGATAAAAGGGCCTGGGACTAGTGCTAAACAGGCTACTTCTAATTAATTTGCGATATTTGTTTTAAAATAAGTGTTGTTTGATGATTTGCTATTTTAAAAGAGTACCGAAAGTTTTTTACGCCGGCTTTTTCTCTCGGCCTACACCCTCTGCCTTCTTTGCCGATGAGTAGGGATGCCTATAGATTCAAATTTAATGACGAGGAATAAGTGATACCTGTATCTTATATTCCATAATAAACATATTTTATTTATTTAACTATGTACACTTATGAACGTCAATTTACTACAAGTTCAAAAACCAAGGGCTTAGAACGGGCGAGATACTCTCCATCACTCTTTTTAATCGCCATAAATAATATGTAACAATAATATACATGGGTTCAAGCACGACCAGTCGCTAAAAGTAGCACCTGTTTACGATCACAACGACGGCCAGTAATCGTTCCCTTCGCACATATTTTAGAGCGGGGGATCACCCGACGCATGAGCTACCACAAGCAATAGTATCAATGTACACAATTGTATTAATAGAAAACATTATTTAATTAACTTAAGCTTCAATTAAACAATATAAAATATAACGACATCTGACAACATAAATCATTAATAAGTTGCGTAGGTCAGTGTACCGATCAGTAATAAATAATAACTTTTAAGGACGTCGATAAGAGCATTTAGTTTATTTTAAGAGTATAATAAACACTATCTTACGTATTCAGACTTTTATCTATTCTTCCCTTATACTGACTAGTAATACCAATAACATTGATTATAAAAGCAACAAAAGATATTATGTGCTTTAATTTAGACTGTTCGTCTTCCTGAAAGCCTCCTCGCAATAACATACATTGGAAAGTAACGAAACTGTTTTTCAGAAGTGTGCAATGTTACATTTTTTTCTGGCTAACAATTTTTTACTTTAAGTAGTCTGTTGATATCAGGCAAAAGCTGTTTTTAAAGTAATAAACAGCATATATTTGTTTACCTAATACTAATAATTAACAAAAGTAAATAATAATCAAAAAAGATCCAAAAATAAATATATTTAAAATACCTACACTTGTATAAGCAAAGTGCATTGAAACTAGAGTGTATAAGCTTTTACAACTTTAAGCTCACTTATCGCCTTTACTCAACAAAACTTTAATATGAAACATCATACTTATTAAAGTTCAACCCTGTAAGCTTAGCGATATAATGAAACTTGCAGCTTGCAATAGATTTGATTCTTACGTAATAACAAATTATAATAAATTATAACAAATTTAGGACTTTTGCTTTTAGTTTTTTCTTCAGTCGCACTCTTCTTTTCTGAAGGCTAGTGTTAGTCGCGCCGCACAACTTCCTCCACTCTCCCTTGTCTTTGGCAAGCCTTTGGTACATTTGTATGGAATATTTACGTGTGTTCTAATTCGTAAAGCATGTTAAGACAATGAATTCCACGACTTTTTTTAATAGAATGCCCCCCGGGCAAACGGGCAGGAGGCTCACCTGATGTTAAGGGATACCGCCGCCCATGGACACTCTCAATGCTAGAGGGCTCGCGAGTTCGTTGCCGGCCTTTTAAGAATTGGTACGATCTTTTCTTGAAGAACCTTAAGTCGAATTGGTTCGGAAATACTTCAGCAGGCAGCTGATTCCACAAAGTGGTGGTGCGTGGCAATAACTGCCTTGAAAAACGCTCAGTTGTGGAACGGCGTGATACGGGTGGAATTTCGTATTCTGCCTCGACGTCCGATGATGAAACTCAGCTGCAGGTATAAATCCGAACAACTCCTCTGAACACTCTCCATGGTAAATGCGGTAGAAGATGCAGACTTAACCTTTACTTTAGAGAAAATTCGTTAGCGTTAGTTGAAACACACTACGAAAATGTAAATAAACTAAGTATATCACTTATTACTTGTTTCAGGTGCGTAATGCAACAGCCGTTTTTATAATGAACCTGTCCTGCTCTGATCTGCTGTTCTGCTGCTTTAACCTGCCCCTGGCAGCGTCTACGTTTTGGCAGCGCTCGTGGGCACATGGGCGGATCCTTTGCCGGATGTTCCCTCTGGCCAGATACGCCTTGGTGGCAGTCTCACTATTTACAGTACTTGCTATCACTATCAACAGATATGTTATGATCTCGCATCCTAGACTTTATCCCAAGTAAGTAAAAAAATATTCTCACTATTACTAGTAGCCTGAGAATTAAAAAAAAACGGTTCTACTCTTTATGATCTGTAAGAAGGCTGTGCATTATGCATGGTTAAAATTCCGATGTGAGGAACTAAAACATATTTATTTTTGTTATAGGTTATATAAAAAACAATATCTGGCTTTGATGGTGGCAGGAACATGGCTTTTCTCATTTGGGGCTCTTATCGCGACGTGGCTCGAAAAATGGGGTCGTTTCGGTCTGGATCCATCCATTGGATCGTGTTCAATTCTTCCAGATCACAATAATCGTTCTCCCAAAGAATTTCTTTTCGTTGGCGCGTTCATGCTTCCCTGCTTAGCTATAGTTATTTGCTATGCACGTATATTTTGCATTGTTAGAGAAGCTGCTAGACGCTCCAGAGCGCCTTTCAAGGGGAGACCGCGTCCTGGTTTAGAAGATTCCGCAGTCGGTTCCGCATCCACTGCGCTAGAACGCTCGCCAGGCCCGGAAAACGGTGTCAACCACAGTAGTGTACCTAGGAAGGCACTTCTAGCACCACCCATACTTCATTGTCCAGTCACCCCAGGTCCCGAACGGTCGTCCTCTTCCGGGGTGGACACTCTGGATGGTCATGATGATGAATGCGCTCTAGATGCAAAGCCCCGCACTCCAAGTGGCGGAGAGACTGCCAAGCGCCTCCGACAAGCAGCGGTCGTTCTAAAGCGATCGCCAGCACCCATTAGGCCTCCCCGTTTGACTCCGAAGGACAGAAAATTACTAAAAATGATAATGGCAATAATGTTATCGTTCTGGGTGTGCTATCTGCCAATAACGTTGACAAAGATATTCCGCGAGTTCACGTCACACCCCGCGGCAAACATCGCGGGCTACATACTCATATACCTGACGACGTGTATCAATCCTATTATATACGTGGTGATGTCGAGCGAATACCGGCAAGCTTACAAGAACCTGTTAATGTGCAAGCGAAGGGCGTGACGTTCGCCCGGCGACGGCGTCTCGGAGAAACGCCCGCCGTAAATTCTTAAGAACAGTGTTACAAATAATGCAAATGCTCGGAAACTATATATAATACCTTTTGTTTAAACGTATGAACTATTTATGTGAGAATGTTTTTATTAAATTGTAATCGCGAGCCGTCCGTGATTGTGCTAACAGATGATGAGTGCAATGTTAACTTCAAAAATTATAAAATCGAATAGTAGTCTAAAATAGTTATATTGTACTTACATAATTATGTGTTTAACATCCCGATAAAAGCGATAAGGAACTGTAAAGATACGAGAATTGTTATTAATGTAAATGAATGATAGAATGTTATTGTTCCTAGCGGGGCGTACGAAATACTCCTTTTTATTCTTATACGATTAATTCGTGTTTAACATTCCTATATGTATCGGTGTCGACGTGTCAGTATTGATGTTATAAAGTACGTAGTGAGCAATAAATTTTGTATGATAATGTATGTAATTCAGGGCTGAACTGAAACGGGCAAACCCGTCGCAGTCGAACTGACTCATTAAGGAAACGTTCTAGGAAAGATCACCGCAATGATGTTTATAAACTCATTTGTAATGGAATAATTGTGGATGAATGACGTGCGTACATTATGGCTGTTGGAATAGGGAATGTGTTGTTTAGAAATGTAAGTGCCAATGTGACGGAGTTGTATCTGGACGAAGTTCACCTCTACAAGGACTACCCTGAAGGCTTGTTGCGGTTCGCGACGGCCTGCTGCTTCATTTTTATGATCATCGGGATCCCGGGAAACCTCATTACAATCATCGCACTCTCGAGATACGAAAAGGTAAGTTTATTTTTTATTTGCTAATTAAATCTTGTCTTTGTCGTTAAAGTTATCTTCTCTCGATAATAATATTCAATCGAAAAAACATTAAACAAAAAACTTAAAATAAATTTATATATTTAAACAAACAATATTTTTTTTAATCCGATGACACGTAGAGCGGTGTCAATCTGACTCAACGCCTTAGTTAACGTCAATAAAAATGTGTGTTAGACTAATATTCTTATCAATAGGTTCCTTAATTAAACACCACTTCAATATTAAGCAACATTTTACAAATTCTTAAGAGATACTTAAGAATAGAGATTCTATTGCCTTACTCAATGGAGTACGTTTATTGACAAGTTAAAGGCCGATTCCTTATCACAAAAATACGTTATGGTCGCGACGACAATTGGCATCATTTAGTTTTTAGATAACATTCTAATTATTACCAATAACGATAAACTACTTCCGTTTAACATAATTATATATCATAATTAATTACTCTGAATTACCTCTTAAACCCGTTACCATTACTTGTGTTATAGTTTAATAATTTAGTTAATTAAAGCTAAACAACCTAAAAGCTAGAAATGTATAATTCATAAACATAGTTTTTAATAATAAATAAGTACAACAATGTTATTAAAATGTAGAGGTACCAGAGATTGGGATGTATAACATCGCCCACATAAAAATAAAATTAACGCGATCGGAAATCACGTTAAATTGTGTTTCAAAGTTTCACCTTCGCTACATTTTAGCAATACATTTCGGCATCACTGAATATTGAAAACGTAATTAACTGCTCTGACAATGCATATCGGCAATTAACTCGTTATTAAACTCGTTGATATCAAATAAACACATTCATAGTGATTTAAATTAATGTATAGAATAAATAGCCGCTTATACATTATTGCCTAATTCCTCTTTATTTTTCTGGCATGTTCTAACATATTAAAACTAATACAGGTTAGTTTACGCAAATATACAAATATATGACGTTCAAGGTTTTTACCGACTCATAGCGTAAACATTTTATTTATCAAAGTCCAGTGTCCACTGTACTGAGCCCAAACAAGTTGTTTATCCTGCTATTAGTCAGAGTTGTAAAACAATGACATTATAATAAATTGGAATAAAGCCCTTAAATGCTTGGTTTAACACTAGTGAATATATATTACTATGTAATCCATCTATAGTGAGATTTAATTAGTCGATACTACGTGACATTTCATATCAGATTCTGAGTATAATATTTTGTCTCAATAGTAGCCCCAATTTAAGAAATATCGTTATGTGTATGTCAGTTTTATCCATTACATTAACTTTCTAATCAGTTTTTAATAAATATTACGCGTACACTGCTGCTTTATGTCGGCTACTACGGAGATCGATTACGAAGTTTCTTTTAAGATTCTTTATTATATTTCTATGTAGTTGTTAAAGTAAATTATATCATTAAATTTTTAAAATTGATATGGCATGTTGTAAAGTACGTCAAACAATAAGTATTTACCTCAGTTAAATCCCCAATGAAACAATTACAGCGAATGGGACTGAATCCCCAACCGCAAGGACGCAATGTCCTACGTTGACGTGCGTAAGACGTATCGCCTTGAAGAAATTAGGGTTATACTCGTACATGCATGTGATGCATAAACAAAACATAATATTTTTGTCATAATAGTGTGGTGTTTGAATGCAACATTTCGCTACTTACTGCGAACGTCAAAGTCAAAAATCATTTATTCATATAGGTAACACAATGAACACTTATGAACGTCAAAAAAGAAATATACATTAACTACATCTAATTTTACATTTACTGCCAGTTCTCAAATCAAGGGCGTAGAACAGAAGAGAAGAACTGGCAATAAACTCTCCGCCACTCTTTTTGCACTGATATAATCAAATAGTCTTACTCGGGTGTGGTGAAGGTGTGTCTTATCTTATCAAACATAACTATTTTGCGAAATGGGATTACTGTATCAAGCACACTTTCTTATCATATTTTATTAAGGTGCCGTCATTTAATGAAACGAGCAGCGTGATGTATTTTAATCACTTAACGTTTGCTTATAATGGTTGACAATGTTTAAGTTGTACGATTACATCCCGCCTTAACACCTGTCACATGTTAATATTTGGCGATAAAAACTTCAATTATACAGCTATACAATTTCAATCACTTTCAGGTCCGCAATGCGACCGCGATCTTCATCATGAACCTTTCATTTTCGGACCTATTATTTTGCTGCTTCAACCTGCCCTTGACGGCGTCCACCCTTCTCCACCGGTCCTGGGTCCATGGAGAGCTCCTTTGCAGACTGTTTCCTCTGATGAGATATGGTCTGGTGGCAGCTTCCTTGTTCACTGTTACTGCTATCACTATTAATCGCTATGTCATCATCGCCCATCCGAGACTTTATCCGAAGTAAGTTTTATAAAATTAAGTATTGAGGTGTGATGCTTTCTATTCCAATGCATTATTATTTTTAACTAATATTTAAGTTTTTAAATGTACCAATACTTTTAGCTTCTCAAGTAATTGGAATAAACTCTACATTGTCATTCATAATGTTACTAGCTGACCCCGCGAACTTCGTACCGCCTAACGTTTTACAGATTAGCGGAACTTAATTTATGGTAACATAATACAAAATAAATATTAAGTTCATTATTTACTAAGACACAAAAGGAAATAAGCGTCTGAACGCACGCATAAATATTTGGCAACCAATATATTATATGTCAATTCTTTTTCATTACATTATTCAAAATTTTAAAATCTAAAATTCGCCGTTATTCGAATATTATAGATGTATCTTGTAGTTTCGAAACCTTTGTTTAATAACGTAAAAAACATCATGGATGAACATTAAATGTTTGACAGTTACAAAAACAGATCTTATGAACATTTAGTATTGTATTTATTTTTTCGTCAATTTTCCAATGTTTTTAATAGTTATTCTTCTAATATCGGTCCAGCCGTTCTCCAGTCAAACCTGACTTTTTTTATATATTAAGATTAGTATTAGACTTTAAAGCAAACATTTAATTACAGAGCATACACAACGAGGAACATCTGCCTGATGCTGCTTACAATATGGCTAAGTGCTTTCGGATGTTTGGTGGCGACTTGGCTCAACAAATGGGGCAGCTTTGGGCTCGACGCTAGTATCGGATCTTGCTCCATCATCCAAGACAAAAACGGTCGAACACCGAAAAAGACACTCTTTATTGTAGCGTTTACTATACCTTGTATTGCAATAATTTTCTGTTACACGCGAATATTCTTCATAGTTAGGAAAACCTCAAAAAATTCTAAAACAGTAAATACATCTAAACAAGAACAACCTTCGTGCGACGAACTCTCGTCCGTCGTATCGTCTGACTCGGTGTCCATAAAGTTCTCCGGCCCCGAAATAAGTATCAGTGAAAACACAGAGTCCTTTACCTCTGATCCACCTAAAAGTACACAGCGCACATTCCAAATTGAAACTAGAGACGAAATAAAAAGAAAAGACCATAGGCTTCGAAGGACAGCATTAAGAAAATCTATGGCGATGCTCAGATTGTCTCTGCCCACGCGGAAAGACAGGAGATTAGGGACTATGATAATCGCTATCATGATTTCGTTCTGCATGTGCCACCTCCCTATAACCATAACAAAGCTGTTGTGGGAGATAAATCCCAAGCCGGCGTTTAATATAGCTTCTTATATCCTCCTATATCTGGCTTCTTGTATCAACCCAGTGATTTACGTAGTAATGTCGAACGAGTATAGGAAAGCATATAAAAACCTTTTCAAATGCAAGCGGAAGTCTTGATGAATGTCGAATGGTAATTAATTAATGGACTGAATGTTTTAGAGAAATACTCATTTAGGTCTTAAGTGTGTGTTATTGTTGTGAGACAATGAAGCAATTATTGTAAAGATTAATGTTTTCATGTTTACGGTAGTAATTGTGTATATTACATAATTACACATATTTAGTAATAAGTATTGTTAAACGGGCCCAAGGAGTTACATGTATTGACATTCCGTGACAAATTGTCAAAAAGTATACGAATAGACTCGAATAAAAGATATCACTGATGAAGTGGTGAGTTAAGCGAATGTCTTAATATATATGTACACCCGTTTATATGTTCATAATACAGATTGCAGGTGCCGAAGACACAAATATTTAAAATTCCATTTCCGTGCCACAAATTTACTCAAGGTGAAGATGTATTCTTTTATTTATCTGACAATTATTAAATAATATTTTGCAATTTTAGTAATATATATGTACGTGAAAACATTTAATTATGTTTATCACAACAGAAATGTTTTATTAAAGCATGGCTATAAATAATTTGAAATGTGTATTGTATTCGAAGAAAGGAAATTTATTTATATTTTATTCATGGAGTATTTAATGTACACTAACCGACGAACGACCTATTTAACATTTTATAGTAAGCTATAATCTATGGTCTCTACTAATACTATATTGTCTGTGTTTCTTGTTATACGAGAATAAAAGTAGACAGTACTTTTAATTTTAACGTGAAATTTAATTATTTATTTGCTTAATTAAATAATCAAATTGTCTCTACATTTTGTTATAGTAACTCTTGAATTTGAATAGTGAAAGTTTGTATAATATAATAATAATGAATAGGTTTCGTTCGGCTTCGTATATAACCGAAATGAAAACAAGTCAAAAGACGTAGCATTATTTACA
Organism: Pieris napi; assembly: GCF_905475465.1. Classification (NCBI taxonomy): domain Eukaryota; kingdom Metazoa; phylum Arthropoda; class Insecta; order Lepidoptera; family Pieridae; genus Pieris; species Pieris napi. The sequence continues at coordinate 12,273,695 of NC_062249.1, read as the reverse complement.
CATACGGCCTACGATCCAAAATATTTAAAATACCTATTAGTATTTAATATTGTTTTGTTTAATTGGTTACTATCGATGTTATATATTCTGATATTTTGTCTACGTATAATTTAAGTAAAATATACTTTATATAAGCATATAATATCATATGTTATTTGTATAAGAGTTTAAATGGTTTTATAATGAGAAAGACCAAAATGTACCAAAGAACCTCCTGGGGCCACGATGCCCAAGCCATTGTACTTACCAAAGATGTAATTAAATTGACTTATGGATTTAAGCTACCAATTTTATTTAATACCTTACAATACGAAAAAGGTCTCTCAAGGAATTGTCGGGAGCAATTACATATCTTGTCCATCAGTATCATCTTTATGGCAGTACGATCTCCACAGAAAAATCAGAATAGCCGGCATGTAAGAAGATTGATCATTGGTGACAAATTTTATCTAAGATCTACGCTCTACCCTTTTCAAAAGCACTTAGTAAGAGGTAAACAATAACTATAAAAAAATATTACTGAAATGTCAATTTTATGAGCGACTAAATTGACAAAAAATGGTGTCAGTAATATTTTTTATTTTTATTTTAAAAGTACACCACATCATATATAATACTTTTTCTACAGTATAAGTTACAATCTGTTTATTCTAAAATACATGAAACTTACGGTGAACATAAATTTTACAAAAAAATTATAAAATATGACACATCCAAAATAGAGAAGAATTTTTTTTTACTAATTTTTGTTTTTAATTAGTAATTACCTATTTAAAAAAAAGTGCGTGCGTGCAAAGTACACATGTCAGAAGTAAAACTTCTTTGGCAAACTAATTTTTAACTCTTGTTCATATTTATACAAATCTAAAACTTTAGCTTTCCGAGAGGGAGGGAAAAAGGAAGATATATTAGGAATTTAATGAATTTAATTCGTCATTTGAGATTTCAATAAATTATTTTGCATAAAATATAAAATACTAATATTTCATAAATTCTCTTTACGAAATTTTAAAAATAGAATTTCTATAAAGTAGTTCACTCTTCTCACTCTCTCTCTCAATCGGTCTCAATCGCTCTCTCCCATATTTTCTTCGACACAACGCTGCACACCTTCGTGACGTTCCGTCAATTTTACCATCATGCGCCTAAAGAAGTTTCACTTCAAAATACTTATTCGCCTCATACGGATTAGGTACTCGGTATAGGTGCTTAACAACGCTTTTTTAAATTGATCAGCTCACTACCGAATATATCAATCTCTATTATATTCCCGAAGAATTGGAATAAGAGGTGCCTGAACTCCTAGGTTTGTTTTTAAAGACGAGATTTGGAAGATTCTTTTGATTTTGAACCTTGGGAATTAATTGACAACAATTTTAATATTCTGTAAGTGGTTATAAAGGTAGTGTTGGTATACTATATAATAGATTTACGTACATTCTGGATAAAAGGATTGAGTTTTCAGAGAACAATTATGCAGTCTATACTTCAGAGGATGTCCTAAAAATATTCGACCCTCATTATATTTTTAATTGTGTAATAAATTTTCTCATCGTAAAAATTAGAAAGTAATAAAAATTAAAATAATCGAGTTAGCGATAATTAATTTTCTTTGTATTTTTAATTCATTATTGAAAATTCAACTCAAGAAATGAGGCTTCTATAAAAAGGCTTTATCAAAATTAGAGCAATTAAATCAAAACTTACATTAATGAGGTTATTAAACAAAAATGGAACCTAAATTCTGAAAGGTAAGTCAAGACAGAAATCGTTTCATTTTTGAACTTCATAACATTAACTGTTTCATATACATTTTAATGCTCATTCGAGAGGCAGTGCAATGGATAAATTATACTTAATTTTAGATAGAAAATATTAGATATTTAAAAAATATATTCTTAATATCAATGTCCCTATCATATTGAAACGTGTATAAATACGACATTATGAGAGCAAAAAGTACTCGAACAATGTCGGACCCAATTTTGATGAATTGATGACTGAAATAGGCTCTCACTTTTTATGAAACCCAAAAAATTGAACCTAACGCGTTAAAAATAAAATTAAGACTATGTATTTCTAAAAAAGGCTTGACAAAAATGTTTTTGTTTTTTGTAGTCAATGAAAACACCTTCAAACTCTTCAACTAAACTCAACTAATTGTTAAGCGAATTAAAATGGTATTAGTATCTACTATTGCCTACAATTTCTTTAAAAAATAACGAAAATACGTCTGCATTTACAGACATATTTTCGCAACAAATTTCGTAATTAATAGGTGTAGTTAAACCATTGTATCTTCTATATGATTAATTGTTTCGAATAATGGATAAGTTTTCCATTATCTAAAAGTTTTAGGTCAATAAGTTTCGAAGCTTTTACTTAGGTCAAAGTTTTGACACCCTTGACATACTTATCTAAAGAATTTTGCTTCGTGTAAACAACACACGTCAAACAAAGGATATATTATATTCATGATTGGGTATTTGAATCATATCGCGTTCTAAAAATTATTTTTTACGCATATTTTGTGCCGTCTTATTATCTCTACCATGTCAGCGAATGCAATGACTGTAGATGAAAGGAGAGTTGAATAGCAGGACCGTAGCAAGTGGAGTTCCGTGGTCTCTGCGTACCGTAAAAGTATGTATTCAAGATTCATATACAGTGTAATCACTTTATAACGAATTACAAGTGACCGATCTTTTCGTTATAACGAATAACGTTATAAAGAGTGTAATGTAGAACTTTATTTTTGATTACAAAAACATAATTTTTTATTTACATGAGAAACAATATACCTATACATTATATTATAGATTGGTTATAATCATAGATTGATGATACATTATTAATTTTGGCCGTATATGAACGAGATACGCGTCACCATAAGCTATCCCAATTATAGTCTATTAGGCTCTTTCTAATATACGTATATTTAATGCACTTTTGAATTGATTAAACGCGTTAATCTTACGAATTTTAGAGGTAATTGATTAAATAATTGCACACCCTCATAGTCAATAGACTTCCTTCGTTTACACTGTATATAAAGAAATAAAATATTATATATAGAAACAAGCTACAAAAACTTAGTTTGTAATGTATTCATATCCGGAGGGTCAAGGTTTGGTACCGGTGAAAAATTGTTTCCAATTAGTATACAAAATGTGTAAAGGTAACTCTGGTAGGGTTTTGTAACATAAATTGTCTTTTGATTAATGATTCAAGTACCTTGTCGTTTATGTAGTTCCATTGATATTGTTCGTGACAATCCTAGTTAGCGATAAGCTTGTTGACGCGCTTCCGTGACCGGATTTCCGTTTTGCTATCTGTCCTGATTTGTAAACAGCCCCGATATTTCTTCACTTTCAGACATATTATCTCTAGAGTCAACGATAAATTGTCAAAACTCGCGCTTACTAGCGTAAAATAGTCATAAAAATCTGCCAATAAATACAGCGATCAACAAAAAATAAGGACAGAAGAAACCACTATTTTATTTGCTTTCATACATTCTACTCGTATAGTCCAAGTACAAGCTCTAAGTTTATCGTCTTGTACGCTGTAGGCTCAAAAGAATGAGCGCTCATGAGCCCTCGAAGGCTCTAGACATTTTGCCTCAGAGAGTTCTAATCGCAAATACCTTTCTTTGTTTATATTATCCCTCCTACGCCGATATAATCGCTTTATCAACAGTAACCCAACCCTATAGAGACTGAGGGCCTGAAAGTTATACCTAATAAATTTGATTTATTAGAATTTAAATTTAGTCCAATTATTGTTTATTGTTTTTCGTTATTTATTTTGCGTACTCTATTTAACCTGACAATGATTGATTTAAGTTTAATGAGTAGGTACTTTGTTGAAATCCCTTTTTGTTATCTGCCATGTTAGATCACGTATGAGTCCATCATGCTTGACGGAACAGGAGATAGAATGTTCATTTTTGTGAACATTTTAATTTCCATTCGTATTTCCCATGTCTATTAATCTGATTTTAATTCATTTAATGTAATGAGTCGTCTACATAAAGTCATATCTGTAAGACATAATTTTCAACACATATCATCTAGTCATTTTAATATTTAGTTTTTTTCTATATCCGTTATTTTAAAAGTCTTTGTTCTCTATATTACGGGTTCAGCAATTAAGAAGAAGGCGGAAAGGGTGACTTTTGAAATCTCAAAAATCAATGAAAGGCCCAATTTGTCTATAACGATCGCGTTCAGAAGTAAACTTTACCATTTACGGTTTTTCAGTAAGCGTAATGACTGTTTCAAAGTTCATACTTGAGATAAGTGTAATAAAATGAATGAAAACCCTCTGAAGTTCTATTCAAAGTGCAAAGTAAACCATATAATCACTTTTATAAATTGTTCTTTTTCTTCCTGGAATTCAAAATTTGTTATCAAAAGAAAAGTTGAGTTTTCTTAATGTTCTGAATAAACATTTAACGCAAGAATGATTTCATATCAGCTTATCACAAAATTGAATCGAAAACATTTAAAGTGATGGGGTGTTCAATAAAAAGTTATAATGAGTATGACGCAATTATCTTTTCATAAATGTTATTTTATTTTTCGACTTTTCGACGATCTTGTTGGTTTAAACACTTTTTATATCTTTTTTCTAAAGATTTATAATTACCTTTATAAAATTATATATTTATAAAATAACCTACTACCCTTTGATCCCTGAAAAAATCGTATACCGTGGTGACCACTGCATCATCATCTTCAAACTAATGGCCTCTAAGATGTTCCTTTAACCGCGGAAATAGGTAAAAATCACTAGTAGCCGATGAATATGGAGGATGTTCCATCAATTCGAAGCCAATGTCTGTTCTTCTAGTGTCCTATATCATATTTAGAACACTTTATAAGATATAAGTTATGTATCCTCTTCTTTCTTCTTTTTTGCTATAAATCAAACAGGAACACGACGATGTTTTCAGTTAAACTCAGCACATCAACGCGCAACTATAGAATTTCATGATCATGACCTTGATATCATCTTGATTTACCAGCGACGTAGTAGATTTTTTTTTCATTTTTCATTTTCCGACGCAAACAAATGACTTTTATTTTTGAAAAACAGGATGAAAATCATTGCTTTTTTATTATAATTTTATCTAATGTCTGGGCTATTCCTGCCCGTATTTTTTTAGTCATCGTTCCAAGAATGTATCAGTATTTATTGAATATCCCTCGTAAGCAACTAACCAACCCCACTTTGCGCACTAGTTTTTATAGTGTTATGACATACTTTTAATAGCTGTTTAATTTTGGTTTCATAAAGATACTTTTGTGAGTTTTGTTTGATTAACCATAATCTGTTCATCAATTAACATCTTGTATAGTGGTGTATCTTTGCGACATGATCTTTTGATCACAATAACTGTTCGGTGTACGTTAATACAATATTTTTAACGGTAGCGGTACATACCTTGATATATATACCCTTGAAAGACTCAAAGCAAAAAGACACACAATTTCCAATCTTTGGGATATTGGAAGAAATAATATAGGAACGAAAGGAGAGGTAAGACTGGTTACAGGGGTCATACTGGCCTAAAAAAAATAAAAAATAGTATCGCTTTTTGTATCAATCAAATTTTCATATATCTTATCAAAGCGTCTTTGCACTTTATGAGTAATTAAATATATATGTATAAACAATTTGTTATTAATAGCCAACGCCAAGCACAATAATTGATTAGTGAGAGTATTACACATATAAAATAAAACATGACAGTTTTACGACTGATATTATAATCATGGATAAGAAATAAATAATTGCAACTTCGTTAATCAATTTACGGTGTGGTAAGAAGTCAGTTAGTAGTCAAATAAGATTCTTATTGCATTCATAGTAACCATTACCAATTTTACCGAAACATGTTAAATAAATAACAGTACACGATCGTGTATTTCATATACATAACATTATTAAAAGACACTGCAAAAACATACAATAATATGTATATGGACTAAAACTGGCACGTACTAAATTGCTCGGCATATTCAGTTTAACACTAACAGAATACACGAGAGTCCATGGTTTGATATGAAAAGAGTTTTTTCTTATTTTGTGTAAGTTGCTCTAATCTTAGAAAAATAACGTTAAAATAAATAAGTACATACATACCAAACGACGTTTCCAGTGTTTTCGACAATCACTCTCACGGACCACGATCAACAGAAGATTTAATTAAATGAAAACAAAATTATTCTGCAATCAAACGTTTAAGTTAATATCCAACTTATAAATTCTCAAGTAAATATTTAAACATTTTCTGCGGATATTAAGTCATTGGAGTTAACGGTTCGATGTTTTACCTACAGAAAAAGCAGAAAAAGCAGAAATGTGTACAAGTTATAAAATAAACAAAAGCTTAAGCATTGTGTTTAACAATCATACAAAATATAAAACGTAGAAGGCCGCTCAATAATAGCATTTAATTTCAATAAAAGTTTCAGTGGAAAAGCGACGCAATCTATTAAATTCATTGCAATAAATTTATACATTTATGTATTTGCATTTTATTATAGGGAAAAATGAACGATTCAGTGAAAATACGATTTGCGATAGATTTACCTTTTGCGGTAATAAGTTTTAGATGCAATTCAATTCTTGGCGAAATCATCCACAACCTTACTACAACCAACTTCTTTTTAGCAAACACAGACATATTTTTTTACTCACATCCTATTAATGCTGTATTCCCACATAATGTCGGTCTCAGTTCAGTCCCAGTGGAATCGAATAAGTAATCGATAGTCATCCCTGAGAGATACGACCTCCAACAATTCGAAGTTCCTTCCCCAAAGGCCGACAATGCACCCACTGAAAATGGGTGCATTGCCGGTCTTCCGCATCGATGACGGCCATGCGCTGCGATGACAGCCTTTAATGGGCGTCCCGTAGGCTCGTTTGCCCCCAAAAAAAAAGAGTGAATAACAAATATTGTTTTAAATACTTTCACTGCGTAGATCACGTTAACATTTACTTATGATAAATAAACTCTGAATCAACATCTCTCTTCTCTTAATAACAAATCATAAACTCATCATTGCATTTTATCTAATAACTAATTCACACTTTGAAGAACTGAAATACAAAATCACGAGTTTAGTTAAAATAATACGAAAATCCTCATTGATTATGGATAATAAATGGACGGATACAATAGTAATAAAAGATTTTTCCAAGTGGTAATATTTCACAAGAACATGAATAAATTCCCGTCAGGTGGTTGTGTTTCTTCGGTCCAATATTAAGGCCACTATGATGTATTGAAGGCAACCGTGAAGAAATAACCAGATCAAGTAAACAAAACACGGCTCGATTCATTTGAGATAAATTATTTTGTTCGTTGTGATTGTTCAATAATGTTTTTTGCTTGGAAAATAATTTCACTTTTCTTTGACGTAGAAAAACGTGTAATAAAATATAGAGTTTATAGAAAACCTTCACATTTTTTAAATACATTTAAATACGCAATACCCATATAAATAATAGAGGATAAGAACCTCGACATTTTTATTTTCTAACGAATACATGTTCGAGACTAATTGAATACATTAGTTAAGTAATTTTGCGAATGCGTGACCATTGCGTCCAACCATTAATGTCCAAAAAATTAATTACGAAAAAATAGTGAAAGTTATTCGACGGTCCGGAGGTAATAAGGACAGAAATCTCAGCTTTCCGTGTCTCAAGACATTTGTCAAGATCAAAGAAACACTTTTTCTTACATGACTGATACACGAAAGTCGACCTTAGTATATTTCTTGTAGACATTCTTGTTATAAATATGTTATATAAAAATCACTTAATAACACAAAATGTTCTATAAATTATCTGTAGCCAGTGCTTAAACAGTTAATTGTAACAATATACCAACCTTGTTTATTATATGAACTCAAACTCAAAATATCTTTGAGAATTGTCAGAAAGAAGTTAAATTATTTGTAAATTTACATTTACTACCAGTTCACAAGACAAGGGCGTAGCGCGGGTAAGAAGAACTGGCAAGAAACTTTCCGCCACTCTTTTTCATCGCCAAGTACTGTCATACAAATTGTTTGAACTGGAGCAAATCAATTCCAAGGATTAGGATCATTTAAGTATTTCTCAAATTTATAAAAAGCATTATCGATTAATTTTCGTTTAACGAGGGCTTTGAATTTATTTAGTGATAATTCTCTAAAAACGAATACAATAACTGGTTGGTCGTACGCTCAAATTACTTCTTTTACGCGTATTACACTGGAGAAAGTCACCATTTGTTTTAAAATCGTTTACTGTGTTTATTGTGCCCATACTTTTTATATATTTTAAGTTGAATCAAACTTACATAGAACCTGTTAATACATTTAGACTAGTATATGCTCGTAGAATCGTAGCTTATGTGATTACCGTATATGTGACGTTGCTAAATACCCGATTGCGGCTACGGCGTAGCTGATAGAGCATTGTTAACGCATTTAATTTATAGTCGTAACTGCACGAGAGCAATTTCAAAGGTTGAAAAACTTTACTATACTAGGGTATTGCTCATTAACTATTCTTACGTTTGTGTAACCGGCATAAAGACCGGGTGACCAAAACATAGCTAGATATGAGTTATGACCAACAAAATAACTCGAAATTTCAATTTGAAGTACTGTGGAATATTAACAGAATTTCATCCCAGCCGTAGCCCATTATCTTATTCGGCACGAAATTAATGGCAGCCGTCTACATTTTTCGGCGTAAGATGACCCTTATTGTGAGTAAAATATTGGCCATTTGGAGTACGCTTAGTCGTCTCTGTTATAAAAAATAATCATTCTTATTTTGTTAATATATATATTATTTTATTGGATTTTTTTTTTCATGAAATCCCATGAGTTTACAATGAGTATTTTTATGGGTTATTAAAAGAAGTATAGCAAATCAAATTAAATTCATCGACACGTGATACTTTAAATATCAGTTTCGTTAAAATACGTGAAAAATGTTTAATAAAAAAGTGGAAAGTGAAAAACGGCTTCTATATTAATGAACAGCAGAGCTTTGATGTCAGGAAAATGAAATTGGTGTAAAGCCTGAATGTACCTAAACTTGACTTGATATATTCCATTATTTCCCTTTCTGTTGCTAATATCATTGTTAGGAATTTTATTCCAAACAAACAAATTTTGACAATTTAAACAATTTACGATTTTAATTAAATGTTAAATTGGCTTATGCTTAGAAGATTGAATACCAACCGACCAGTATTACATTCCATGTAATATTTAAAGTTTATTAAATTTTATAAAACCGGCGAAAGAAGCCGTTAAGTAGTTCTGAAGATGGATTCGATGTCCATACAATAGACAATAAAAATAAAAGAAAAGGGTGCTTGTATACTTCTTTGGCATTATTAAAAATAGTTTTTGAATAGCATGCAAATAATTAATTACAATTAAATAATCAAAGACTGGAAAAGGAGTTATTATAGTCAATAAAGTTCAGTTTACATTTGAAAAATTAAATAAATGAATATTTATTATTATTTTCTAATATTAATTAGTATTGATTTAAATATTCAAATTAAATCACTTCTGATTATAATTCAGACGCACATATAAAATTCGCACTTGTATAATAAAAACACGTGTTTTAAATGTAGAAACTCAAAGCATATGGATAAATATTATAAATATAAAATACACAGCGAACAGAGGCGGCGTCCGTGCCAACATGCGCCACTAACAGAGGTTCCATTTCTGTTTTGTTGGTAGCATATTTTCCTCAACTTAATGAGCGATTTAGTGGGCAACTTCATTCTGTTAATTTTGTGTCGCGGTGCGCGCGCATCGTAAAATTTCACTCTCATCAATTTTTCATAACGCGCCTAACGAAGTATAACTTCATAAAACCTTTTATTGTGTTCTGTTAGTCTTATCTAACCGCCCACAATCATCTTTTCTTAATTAAATTAAATACTCAGTACTTTACACTGCTAAGCTATTATCTATAGATATGTCTAAAGCACCTTATTGACTCAGTATAATGTATGTGTGATCAAGCCACATGACGCCTTAGACTTCTTGTCACGTAAGGGACGAGATCAAATGCCGAGAAATAAATGCGGATTCATTCATATTGAGCATCCAGGCCAGGTCAGCTTCACTGCGTCACCCAATTCATTACCACAGAATATATTTCCTTAAAAGATTTGCTTTTAAAACGAATTCGTTCATTAATATGACTTTATAACCGAATTCAGAAAAATAACTTAGTATATCAATGCGACGAGTATTTTTTATTTTTCTTATGTGTATGTCGGTACTCAATAATAGTATTAAAACTCGGTATCATCGAGTTACTTTGAAAAGAGACAATTTTGGGATAAGACTTCGCTAAGAGACCTTTGGCTCTACTAACTAAATTGTAATGTACGTTAAACTAGTTTCAAGGGATCAAATAAATCTTTTGTGACCCATAAACCCTGTTATTTCGAATTTTGCTTAAGTAATAAAGATATCGTTAAGTAAATAAAGTCTTAAAAAAGGAATTTTGTATTTCCTAAGTATATATACTGTAATATACTATAATAAAAGCTTTGCGAAAATGGTAAAATCAGTATTTTAGCTCTCACTTAAACTCTGTCACTTCACACAACCTATGTCATTGTGAAAACACTTCTATATCTGACTGTTGACATGTGATGACTGATAATGAGAATCGAATCCTATTAGAGGTCAATTCCACATGTACGAGTATAAACTGCCAGAAATAATATTCTGCTTTAGAAAAAATCATAGAGAAAACACCCGGTTTAAATTCAGAGAAAAAATTCTTTTCTTTAAAAATTAAGACTGAAAAACGTCACTTATAATTGCTTTTGAAGTAAAGTTAAAGAATTTGTAGATCTTGAAGAACATCAAACTTATCCATCCGTGGATCCACGTAATCGTGCACTTCAATTTATTTGCGTGACTATTATTTAGACTGGTGAATAATTATATCGCCAGAAAATCGTCTTAATAATTTATGCTTCTTTTGGACATTTTACTTGATTTTAAAACGAAAGGCAAAACGATTAACATAATCTCTAGTCTAACTCACATTGTTACGCGACATGATATTGTCCAAACAGAATCAATCGCTCAGTCTTTAGTGTTGCCTTGTAAATACATTCTTATTAAGTACCTATGTTTAATATCTCGAAATCAAAGTTTATAAATTCAACCCAATCTTAGTTCTTCATCGTTAAGTGGCTAAATTATAGGTACACAAATATATTTAACAACTTGTAGGTCGTTGGTATATATATATAAGCTGACCCAGTTTCTTAATGATACATTCTTTAACAATAAGTAGTAAGCCCTGAATACATATCTCGATATATCCTTAATTAGTTAATAACAAACAAAGACACACAATTTTCAGTCGTGATAAAGAAAGAATTAGTATAAGAACTTAGAGGTTAGACTAACAAATACCTCAAGTTAAAACCACAAATTCACAAAACGCATAAAATAAACTGACTAAAACCTAAACAATTCCAAATGCATCTAAAAAAGCGTTATACCAAAACCACAGCGAAATGTAAAGTTAAGAAAATCAAATGTGGCCGTCTCAAAAAATCATGAATCACACCCACTTAATTTAAAATATTTAATTCGAACACAACTTGATAAATGTACATAGAACGAAAACGAAAGAATTGATTATAATACAATAATAAGTCTGATCATTTATCATTATAATCTCAATATGAATAATATTTACCCACAAATAATATTTGTTGTAAAATCTCAACAGTATAAAAAACAAAACAAATAACAATACAATAATGCACAATATTTTTTGTGGTTTTACAGTATAAAACAATATCGTATTTTTCGGAAACGACAGAAATTATTTATCCTGAACGACGTACAATTCTCTAACCAGGTTACGTTTTAACTTTAACAATAAAACCCTAATGAGTCGCAAACAAAACCGCTTCATAATTTTCACGACAAAATAAGGAAAGTTTCTTTTGAAAGAAATTAAAGAACTCGCTTATAAATTATAAATGTTATGGAACCAACTCAGTGCTCACGTTCGTGATTTGTAATAACAAAATCATTCTGTTTTTTGAAATACATTACGAAAAATACTAAAGTAAGGTTGATCTTATTATTTTCTTTGAAATATTGATGTAAGTATTTCTTTTTAAACTGATTCAATGGAACAGGCGACGGCGCATTCACCTCAATGTTTAATTTGAATAAGTACTCGTACTTTTCTTGAATTTACCCGGCTTCCTTGTTTATTTTAAGACTGAATCTGTGCGCCATCTCTGTCTCTAAACTCTGTCACAGCCATCACAATGGAAGTATGTTCGCGTAATATAAGGCATTATACATATAAACAAAGTGTTAATATGATATTGTTGTGCGTAAAAAGTATAAAAACTCTAGTTTTGACGACCATAATAAAACACACACAGAACACAAGTAATTCAACGTCAACACGACACATCGGCATAACGGTAAAGTTCTTCTGAGCAACCCTCTTGAGCGATAAACGACAAATTTACCAGTTAGAGTTTTTCGCTACTTCGTATTATGTATTAACAAAGTAGTTGAATCAGTTCGACGGATGTGCTAAACACCTATTGATATTTGATCCATTTTGGGAAGTGTAATGGCAAATTATATTTTAAAATAATTACTTATTGAGGAAGTTTATAATTAATTTACATTTTTTAATAAATATTTATTAAAAAACAAATAATTACTTGGTATAGAATGATCCCTTACGATCTATGTCCGAACAAACAAATACCTATTACTAGTCGATAATTTACTAAGTTTCTGCTACTTAGATAAATAACAACTTGTACGTAAATAGTATTAGTAATATGTAGTACCTAATACAAAGTAAATAGTAATTTTGTAGCAAATGTGGCTTCATTTTCATAATAAAATAAACAAATGGATCGTCCAAATCATAAATTACTAATATTCGCCATGATTTGCACATTCTGTTGTCTGTAATCAATCTTACGTTGAGATTGATTACATCAAGATTAAGAAAACAATTGTCTTTCTCCGATGTATAAGAAAGATATCACATTTATATTATAATATTATTACTTCATTATGCTTAGTTTTTTTTACATAAAAACTAAATTATTTTACCAGATAAGCGTTTAATTTGTTAGAAAAAATAACTTAAGTTTTTACCCAATACTAAAACCTTAACTTTTATATTTTATATATTAATGTTTTTAAATTATTCTACTTTATAGCATGATACTTACCTATTACAGTGCGTGATTTCATATTCATGGCCGTAAATTTAAAATTTGGAACATAAAGTGTAGAAAAGTTTAATATTAAACAAGCAGTCTCCTAAATTAAATCAACTTTTCGTAAACGCGACGGGTGTCTTAATAAATACATCGACTCGAACAAAATTGCTCTATTGTCTTTAAATTTGTGATAAGATCTGTTCATTGCATAATTACAGTCAGTTGTTTCTAACAAAAGCAAACTAATTGCAAGGTATTACTATTTCCACGGCTTGAAGACAACACGAAGTGAAAATAACTCGGCGTGTATGGCTCGGGAACCGCGAAAAGCCTACGCAGGAATATATCGGCCCGATATGTTGTTTGGTTGTTTAGCACCTAGCTTTTCCATCATGATTGCAGTTGTTGACAATAGACCTCTGCCGTTATCGTCTAGCCAGATTTAAGAAAGTTATGGTGAATGACCCAGGCACAAATCCACCAAACGCTCAAATGTAACTTTTTTGGAGTAAATTTTCGCTTGGGGCACGATTTGACTGGTTTGACTTGGTTCAACTATTGCGATGAGCGCTTCCGATTATCACATGATCCACTTTTCATCACAGGTAATTCGATTTAAAATCCCTTCATTATTATGCCGGTTGAGTATTGTAACGCAGCAGTCGAAGGGCGTTTGTCGATTCGCTTCACTCAATTTATGAGGTACCTTACCTTTCAAGCTTTTTCACCTTCCTAATTTGCTTCAAGTGGATTAATACAGTTTTATCACTAATATCGCAGCCTGCAGCTAACTCAGACGTAGTTTGCGATGGATTCCACAATACCCTTCAATGCTTCGTTATCAACTTTGGCCTCCGGCCGTGCACAGGGCTTGTTCTATAGGTCGAAATTTCCAGAACTAAAACGTTGGAACCAAAAACGCACTGTGTTTTCTTTTGTGACACCGCCGCCATACACATCATTAATCCTTCGAGCCGTTTCTGCAGTGCCAGTGCCAATGCCATGGTGGAACTTATACTCGTAAGTAACGCGATATTTCATGTTTTCCATTTTATAAATAGAGTGACGCAAGAAAATAATTAAAACGGTAAAATTAAATGAATCATGGTAAAAAATTGAATTTGGAAATCCTAACCAAATAGAAGATATTTGACGTGCCCAGACAAAACGCCAATTTCATATGCAAGGACTTAATATTTGCGTAGCCAAATGATAAAAAGACAAACTAGTAGGAGAACAATTTACAGAGGACGCTACATGGCGTATTTCTTTATACATTAATTAACCTTTATGTTATTCGTCCTACAAAAACCGAGGTCAGTTTTGCGAACGCACTTTTATTTCTGTTTTTATATTTGTGCGGTCAAATTCGACGACTCTCTTAATATACCCGTTGAGTGCTCGGTGAAAGAGAAGTGAAACGCTGGGAAGTCAAGACTAGATTGAATCTATATCTAACAAGAGATCCTCGAAGACAATAGAGTTGCTGATGAGTTGTTGCGTGTGATTACACGTGCAGGTGGCTGTTTCTACGTAGGTTAGGATGCCGGCGCCTACATATCAATATAGCACTTTAATTTACTCAATGAATATAATGAATTAGTTCATATTCTCATTTTAAGATTTCTACGCCTTAATACACACGGCGCATATTTCCTAGCTTACTGAGATTTCATGTTAAATGACTTCCAGATTACACTTACCTGCGGTATCATTTACACAATTGCTTGGAGGAACTCCAACAATTTACTCATCATGGCCTCCATATATTAAATTGCTCTCGGTGTTATAAGAAACTTTATACGGCTCTCTTGGGAGCGAGGCATCATCTAATCTACAATTAGATTATGCCCTACGGCATCAGTGATTAAATCCTCCTATAATGGTTACTGATTATTGTGTTAGTTGTGGTTGAAAAATTAGTGCGTCTATATATTATTAAATATTTAGTTGTGGGCATAAAAGACGTAAAAATATAAAAAAAACAAAACAAGCTAAAAAACTGCTAGGAGAAGCGAATTCTTCCTCTTTCTAACTACTACAGGATTTCTTGCTGCACTTTAGAACTTAAGAACAATGAATTTATTATAACTTCTAAGTTCAATGTATACCTTATTTAAAGGTTTGCTGGATAAACATTAAAGAAAGCGACTATGTACAATGTATATTATCCACACATTCATTTGGTCATTGTGATAACAATTTTTAGACGTAAAGTGATCAACGGGCGGGACACAGCGGCTCATCTGGTGCTAAGTTGAAGCGTGTTTAATTAGTGCGTAGCAAAAATTAATTAAATCTAATGAAGACCGTATGTTTTTTCTATAAATACCATACAATTACAAAAGGTATTCTACGTTTCGGAGCCAATCCGTGTTAAATAGAATTTACAGAGAGTATTTTTTCGTAGCGCTAAAGCAGCCGACTACTCGGAAAGTTATATATGAACACTTCGACCACTTTACGTGGAATGAGGCTGAGGGAAGAAGCTGGTAGTGGGAAGTTCCCACCCACAGGATAGTACGCCTACGTGGGAGTGAATTTCAAGAAATATATTTTTGGTCCAAGTTGCGTGCACAGAAGGTTCATTCCCACACGAAACGCTGTAAACGGAAGTAATGAATATTTTGTATAAAGAAATAAAATAAAGCTGTATTTCGCAATATTGGGAATAGGTTCTTCAATATGCTAATAAACTAGTTACATGTCTATCCATCAGTCAACAACGTCCAACGTGCAAACAAATATCGTCCCTTCCAGCGATTTGTAGACGTGATATGAAATAGATCGGGGTGATTTGATAGATTTATTCTGGGTCTGATACACGACACTTATTTGGGTTGCTAACCGCATACTGCCATACATGTCCAATTAAATTTAATCATTGTAATTAAATCGTGTACTTTTCTATTTAGATTTTACTGCCTATTTGATATTTTGATTGGAATAAAAAATACTAGATTATATAATATAAATAATTGCGTCTAACATAACTCGAGTAAAACTAAACAGTGACTAACAAAAATGAGACGATCGGCCAAATAAAAATATTTTGGATCACCCTCATCAAATTTTATTATACTACAATTATGTATTTCGAACATCTAGATTTGTGAGCATATTAGAGAAACGCTGGAAGAGCTACACTTGATATCTTGCGTAGTCCTAATCTACCAAAGCGAATAGGGAGCGATGCTTGATTCCAAGAAGATGTTTCAAATCGATTAAAATAGATTCCAAAAGAGTTTTTAAAAGATTAACTGAATGATTCCATAGAAGATTGTTATACATTTGACGATATATAAATTTGACGTCAACTTTCAACAACACATCAAATTTTTCGTTAGTAAAAAGAGTGCGCATTGTGTATAGCGAATTCACAGCCGCTTTTAGTGCCAAAGCCAAGTTGTTTTGGTTCAATTTACTGATTATATGGTTTACTGCTATTTTCGAGGTTTTCATTTAATATGAGATTATTCATGGCAAAATATAAAATACCGCTCACAACTTATTCCACATTATCCTCACACAAATTGATTTCGTAGTTATTAGTTATTGCGTAGCATCCTTATAACGAATACATAAATGCAGTGGTTTTCTTTTACTTAACTTGTTTTGACCCCAAATTATTCAGTAGGCATCGTATTAAGCGGCACAAAGAAATAAATAAGAGATTATTCCAGGTATAATTTGGGGCGGAGATAAGCCACAAATTGCCTGGAAATTGTAAACAAAAGCGCCTTAATGCCTGCCACAAAGTTTTAGCACCTCAAACTTCATAAATTAATGCTAATTTAACTGAGCAAGCCACGAAAATGCAATTATAGGAGGAAATATTATCATAACGACTTCGTAATTTAGACGTACGCAATCCTTTATAGCACTAAGCGTTTGCGAAAATCACCTGAATCTAAATAAGTATCTATTACTTTCAAACGTAGGATGAATTTTAAAACTTTTTACAGTTAAGCTTTGATTTATAAATGAAATATTATATTAATAATAAAAAATACTTTTTTCACTTTTCTTTTCATATACGATTTACTACCTGCTTTCTTAAAAAGACTTTATAGTGAGGCAGCCATCATTTCGCTAGACCACTTGCTTCTATTGAGGAAGCATTAGATTATGAGACTTTGGGAGACATTGCAAATAGTATAATATGTATTTTAATTAGATAATAAGACAACGAAGCAACACTTTTGCAAAAATAAAGTTATACTTAAGTGATAAAAATCATTCCCAAAAAATATTGTAATAGGTACATCAAAATATCCAGGGGATGAAAAATAAGGAGTTAGAAAGTGCACTATTCTTGAATAGTAAAAAAATACTTTTTGCGCATAACACGGCACTGGCTAATAAAATGTGAAGTTTTGTTTAATTTTTGTAAACACAGGGTTAGTGGTAGTGTTCTATCTTTAGTTTAGCGGATTAAATGACCCAGATACTTAATAAATTAATATAATTCAAAAAATGATGTGTATTGTATAATGGTCGTAGGCCAAGTGTAAAGTGACATGACTAGACAGATTTGTATGAAGAATCTTCAAGCGCCTGATTAGGGTGACGGCAATGTTGCCGTGATGGTGTTTTGGCGTAATATTTGCGCAGGCGTTAAATCTGAACATCCTCCCGGCCGTTAAAAGATCACTTTCAATCTTGAAGTTCCTCGGCTGTCGGCAGCTTGCACAGCCTTACTAGAGATCGGCGCACACAGCCATTATTAGTCATGATGTCTGTCGCTGTTCCACTCTCGCTGTTCCATCGGATCCCGACGGGATACGCCTCATCACCTAACCTAACCCTTGGGATTGATTTGCTCCAGTTCAAACAATTTGTATGACTCAAAATTTAAAATCAATTTAACATCTTTTCTGTTGACGTTTGAGTTTGATACTACAAGTTAGAGGTGAGGAGGGACTTTTATATCATTGTATATTTTTTAAGCTCCTTAGAGGTAGGATATATAACACGGAAATGTTGGAGGGACTGGGCCTGCAAGTGCCAAATACTCACAATCGGCTTGGTAATCGGGAGCAATTGCTTGCAGTGCTACGAGCGCGAACACATTTACTCGTGTCTTGCGCATCCTGAATATTATGGCATGTGAGACGGATTTCGTAAGCATTGCATTATTTATAATTAGTTGTAAAAAGGTTTAAGTTTTCTTGTTTTGTTTATATTATGTTCTTAGTTTAATTTGGATATTAATAGTTGTATATTGTATTATGTAAATGTAATAATAGAAAATAAATAAATACATTTAATTTGCTTCCAGGATTTTTGTTGAAGAAAATTATTGATTGTCAAAAATTACATATATAGGTATATAGTTTGTGAAACTTGTAACTGCAGTAAGCTTATTCAAGCACAAATAAAAACCACATAATATTTAAGATTATTTATTGCCTAATTAAAAGAAACACTATGCTAAATCAGGGATATCTCCAATCCACCAGAACACTAAACTATTTTCGGACTCTTTTGAATATTTCATATGTTCAATTCTTTGGTACTCTATTTCATCGTCATTATTTTCTCCATCCATAGTAGTCGGGTCTACAAAGTGATACTGTCCAGAACCAGTTGCCAATATGGGTCTACACGGGTGTATAGAAATACTATTACAGCAATCTCTGTGTAATGGAAACTGAAAAAATAGACTTATTCAATAAGTAGCAAAGATATATTTATGTGAAGTTCTAGACATCAATTGTAACATCCATGTAATGAAACTGTCAATAAGACAACAAACAACAGATATAACTTAAGGTACACACAAATATAATTTGTGCTTCATTATAAATAATTTAATATTTAATCATATTTTGAAATCAGATTACAACAGCTCTTACTTAATACGAGTCTGAACAGATAAAAAAATAGTAAATATAGGTAGCTTCTTTCCTAGTATTCCACATACAAGAGAGCAAAATAAACAAAGTTTATCTGTAATTCAATAATTAAACATGTTAAAAATACTTTAAGAAGCCACTCACTTGAAAAGTAACATTATCCTTCTCATCCATGGCGTCTAATTCTTCTTTCCAATTAATTTTATTCACATCCCATACTTTTATTACACCATTAGTGCCACCGGTGACCAAGTAGTTACCACATGGTGATACATCAAAATATATCCTTTGGTTTGTCTCAACAATTCGGCTGAGAATATTAAGAGGTCTGCGATAATATCTTATATCCCATACTAGCAATCTGTGGTCCTTACGGGCCCCTGATATTAATTTAAGACCATCGGATGTAAATTTCATGTGAGTTATTCCACCTGAAATATATTAAAACCTAAGATATAGTCTATGCAACTTGAAAAAGTACTTGAGAGGACAATTTCTAGTTAAGAGTTAGGTTAGGTAATAAGTTAAAGACTAAAACATGAAAAAGTTTAATTTTCCTTATGTTTTAGTGCTGTTTTTTAAATGGCATCATCTATTATAATAGAGGCGGAAGAATATATACCTGAGTGACCATGCATTTTTCCTATACTTTTGTATGTGCCCATTTCATTCACATTGTACAATGAAATACTTGTATTCCATGATCCTACTGCGATCAAGTTACTGTTGGTAGCAAAACAGGAAGCTGGAGAATTTATCTTGTGTTCACTGAATTCTCTGCCAGGCCTGAAGGTAAAATATTAAATTTTAGATAATATATTTTACACTATGATATTATACATACGAGATAGATCTTTTGAAACCAAATAATACAATCAAATGGGATTTGGTTTAAAACCATAAAATAAATGTTGATATACACATATGCGTATTTTAATATGATTTGAATGAATGTAGTGTAAACCCGTATAACTGCATCCTTTTTGTTTTAAATTTGCTTAAGCAGTTATTTGTGACTGTTCGGAAACTAAAAAAAATGGTTTCTGCTACCTTGTATCATTTGTGTTTGTTTGGTATTTGTTACTCAATCCTACTTACTGATAGTTTACTACTAGTCTAATATGTAATTGCATGCAGAAATAGTTAAAAAATATTATAACCTGTCAACATCAAAAGTTCTCAATAATTTTTTATAGCCAGCAATTATCCTGGAGCCATCAGCAGAGAAAATGCATGACACTGCAGGTTCCATTTCATCTACTGCATTGAAACCTCTGTAAGAGCATCTTAAGGAACCATCAAAGGCGTCCCACATTTGAATTGGTGCATTCTGTTTTGTTGTTATCCAACTGTAACACATCTTATCCTACATTGTAATATTATAAATATTATGATCTGATTTTTAAAATAAAATCCAATTTTGATCCACAAACCATGTTTTTTTAATCAGCTAAATTAAGTCATATTTAACTCACCAACAACTTTCAGGGACTGCACTATTCATACCAGGATACCAACAAAAATCATACATCAAGCCTCCTTCTTTAACATGGATTACTGGTTCTAAAATATCAATAGTCCTATTTGAACTAACGTCGCCCTCGTAAAGATCTCGGGGCAATTCCATAACCTGAACTCCATCATTATTAACCACACACAAACAGCATGTACCATCTGGAGACCACTTACATCCCCTTACATATGGCTGTGTACTTTCTGCGGTCACATTTTTGGTATGGCACCATGATGTGCTGCATAGTTCAACTAATGTTCTATTTGTAAACAATGCCGGGTAGGATATAAGATCTTCGGAATACGTTTTACTGATTTGTATGTCATATTCATTTTCGTCTTTAGAACCTATCTCATCAACTTCCATTGCATTAAGTAATAAGTTACTAACGCTTGCTTCTAATTAAAGTTTTATTTATGGTGAATTATTTAGAAATTCTGTTTTAGAAATAACCTCAAAAACATTGGAATTTGGAATTATATGTAAAGTGTAAACTGTAAACACTCAGACGATAGACACTCACCCGAATTATTTTTTAATAGAATAAAATATTTCTCGGACAGCGACAGTTGACATTGACACTATACTCGTTGTCAATGCATACAAATTCATACAATGAAATTTTGAGAATGAATTTAAAATTATATTATTTGAGAATTGATTATTGAGATATTTGCTGAAAAGTGAAAACCTGTAGGAAAACCATTGAACGTTTAATTGTGAAGTGAAATTATACCGAGCGTATGTTACGGATGTTTCGTTTTATAACAACTAACAAATCTTACGTATTAATAATGATTATCTGCGTGATGTATTGTTTTTATTGGAAATTGTTGTTGGTTTAAAATATAACATGTAAATAACTTTCTAAAGTGCTTTTTCTGTTTATTTATTCAACAGTTTATAAGAATCGTAAATAAATTGCAGATGAGTCTAAGACTAATCAATCGTGGGTTTCGATTCGTGACGAGAAGTTTCAGTAATATGTCGTTCCCTGAATCACCTGCGAAAGCCTCAATATGTTGCGAAGTGCTGGAAGGTGCGCCGCCTACGTATGCTATGTACGAAGCACTAAAGGATTCCTGTCATAATAATGCTACATATTTTCAACCTGATGATAGTGAGAATGGTCAACGTTTGTACCAAGGATTTATAACTCTGATAGATCACATTGATACTGTATGGCCTCTGGTTGACCACGTTAGAAAGGTAAGGATACTTAACGTATTTTCAAATTACATAAAGCTAATAAATATTTATTTTATTATATAAAATTGCCTTAACTTTAAGTGACACTTTGTTTGCTGATTTTTATATATCACTAAAAACGCAATTAAGATGATAAAATATAACATATGTTTTACACATTTAATTAGGTCATGGGTCAAAATTTTACGGAACATATAACTACTTCATAGTGACCTGATTTAGTTATATTTAACTGGGTCAATGTATTATTAGGCAATTTATTTTTATAGGCTAAAATTAACATTCCAATATATTGTGCATATTATTTTTAGGGCAAAGATAAATCCGTGTTTCCATTAAAGGGCCACAAGAATGTAGTAAAATAATTACATTATTTATTGTTATGATATTTTGTTGAGTATATGAAGTTAAATATTTGGAATAAAATTATTTTTCTAATAGGTGGCACCGTCATATGATTTTGATGAAAAATCTCCAGGCAATGGATACAGAAGTTTCGTATCAGTTGTGGATTCCTGCATCCTACATGGCCTTAAACTTAGCAGACAAGTTTGCTCCGGACGGGATGCATTGTTATTTAGAAAAGGATATTTTGTTAAGTATGTATGCTTTTTAAAATAGCTTTTTAATACCTCAAACAAACCTATGTAAATAGTAACCTTTCTAGAGAAGTGGAATCATGTGGACAACTCTTGGCATCACTCGGCACATGTCTTCATCATCTCCACACCCTAATTTCATGGGCACCTCCTGGAGACCTGTTTCCTGTCGAGCCACACTCGCCGGAAGAACTTTTCTCTAAGGCAGACACAATAAATCAGTATTGTTTTTATGGAAGATGTCTAGGTTTTCAGGTATTTAGACTTCAATTGGCCTTGTATACGTCTTGTCACTTCGGAGTAGCCTATTTACTTCTAAAGTTAGATGTTACGTTGCCTGACTGAGTACAGCATGTTAAAGGAACCTCAAAGGTACCTCGAACTATTGTCCATGTTTACGAGTATGGATTGTAAATTTAAAAAATATGTTTACAATAATTGAATGTGAATTCATAAAATATTTCTGCATTAATTAATATGGTAACACAGTAATTATAAGTACAGAGTATCAAATTACCCTGGAATAATTGCGATTTCCATACAATAAGGTCACCTGTCTTTGGTTCACTGCTCTCACACTTTTACTCTTGCAGTTTATTTTATCAAATAAATAACATTCTCTCTGACAAACACAGAACCTTCGAAAGCTAACAATAAAAAATATTATTATAAAAGTGTGTTTAAGTATTATTAACAAAAATTCGATCATATAAATAGATAAATTTGTCTTGGAAATGTTATTCGTCATTCCAGTTCGCCCCGTCGATACGCGGGATCCTCAAGGGCATATCGATATGCATGGCCGGCTTCTCGGAGGCCTACTACAGCCAAGGCAATCTGATAAGTTCGGTGTGGACGGGCGGGCAGTACTTGATCGACCCCGAACTCCGGGCCAGAAGGATTGTCAACATATCGCAGTCCGCCAGCGTGGAGTTCTGCAAGGCCTTTTGGTTTCTCACTGAGAGTGGTGAGTTTTATGTCCATACTTTTCCAAACCACTAACAGAAATATAATTAGGTTATCGTAAACGTGTGTAAATGTTCGATTATTACCTAAGCTTAATTATGTTAAACACGTGCAACGGTTCATATTAATACAATCATTTATGTTCGTTTAATCGGTATAAATGACTCGTAACTGAACTCGTAAACAACATTTGTGATGTTAGGTTTATTTGTGGCAAATAATACTATTTTATTATTAAATCGATCACGTCACGAATTGTTCGTTCCGTTTATCGGTTGGTATATAACATTAGAACATAATACACAGACAAAGGAGAATAATTGTTTAAGAAAAATTAAACCTATCTGACTATGATTTAGAAACCGCTCTGAATTATCTTAATTTCTGCTCATTAACTAGATTTAAAAAAGTGCGTTCGTACAAAATACACTTGTCAGAAGTGAAACTTCTCTGTAAATTAATTATTACTAAGTTAAAAGCCCCAATCAAGATGATCATGCCCCAATATATGATCACTCCATGTATTTGTATATCTATATTTACACTGTTTACACACTGTGTACGTGCTAATGATAATATAAATACATAAAAAATCTGCGTTTACTGCACAAGACGTTATGCGACAGAATTTTCATCTAAAGTTCTAATATGTAACTACTAAAAGAATACACCAACCAATAGCGTATATTTTTTCTCGATCTCCCTTACTCTCTCTCTCAATCTTTCTCACTAAAGCTCTTTCCCACCTCTCGCTCCATGCCTCTGTGCGTGATGCGGCATCCACTCTATCTCACTCTTTCTCTCGATCTTTCTCACTTGCTTGTTCCCTACTCTCGCTCCATGGCTATTTGCTTCATCCTACTTTCGTCCTTTCTCACTGTCTCAATCGCTCTCTCCCTTTTCTTCTACAAAAACGCTGCATATCTTCGTGACGCTAAAATTATTATTATTTCGTTTCATCCGTAAAAATTTTACCCTCATGCGCCTTAAGAAGTTTCACTTTTTTGTGGCAAGTAGTGACAAAATATTAGGAAATACCGTAATTAAATGAAAATAGCCCATATTCGATTACTATAATAAGGATTACATTAAGTTTATCTTATGTATTTAATATTAGTACACGACCTCCGACGGATGGAAGACCTTTTCTAAATTCTCCAATTTGTCTGTCATCAATTGCTACTATTTTCCTATTTTCCCCCGCTATCTCTTTTATTTCCCTAATGACCAATTATGTTTATAATGAATATGATAATAAATATTGCACAAAATTGCCCAACTAAACATTAATAAGAAATTTTAGAATCGAGAATCCAATAACAAGAGAGGTCTGCAAATAACATTCTGCACATTGTCTTATAAAACCTCAAATCGTAGGTCGCGCATAGTTAAGGTATGTCGGGGTCGATAGAACTAGATTTGATAGTTTCTGGAGGATTCGTGCAGTCACTGTATCGAAACGGCGTTAACAGAAATAATGCGGCGAGTGCCGAGTCTGATGTCGACCACGGTGGCGGTGAACAAATTGATAACGATAACGCCTCAGCCCCTCGCGGTGGCGACCGCGGCCGGCGGGGAGAAGACGGTTCTTCCGCCGAACTCGCACATCGGCCTGCACGACCTCAACGTCAGGCTGATCAGTGTCAACAAGAGGAACGGAATGGTGAGTGTTTTCACGAATCACGACTCCGATCACGATTCTACGAGATTCGTTTAACCGTTCCACGTAAATGTAACTCCAGACGAACGAAAGCTCCACTCTTCCGGCGGCGGACGGCGTCATATTCCACTGCCACGGAGGAGGTTTCGTGGCGCAGAGTTCCAAATCGCACGAGAGCTATCTGAGAGATTGGGCGGCCAAGCTCAACGTGCCCATTCTGTCCGTGGACTACAGCCTCGCTCCGCAGGCTCCCTTTCCGAGGGCCTCGGAGGAGGTCTTCTACGCGTACTGCTGGCTCTTGAACCACCTCGGGGAGGTCGGCACCACGGGTGAGAGAGAGATATAATCTCGTTTTTTATATTACATTTTTTAAAATTGTTGATGATTTTTTCGACTTTCGCCAGGTAAAAGGATCGTGTTCGCGGGCGACTCGGCCGGGGCAAATCTCCTCGCGGGCTGCATTCTTCGAATACTGGAGAGCGACATTCGGGTCCCGGAAGGCCTGTTCATGGCCTACGCCCCGCTGCTCGTCAGCTTCATCCCGAGCCCCTCGAGGCTCCTCTGCCTCATGGACCCTCTGCTGCCTTTCGGCTTCATGATGAGGTGTCTCAAAGGTGACGAGACGAGCGAGTTGTCAATTGTAATTTTGACTTTTTGTGTAAATGGCTAAACCGAGACCAATTATTCTTCGACACGAATCAAATTGTAAAAGTGTCACCCGGACGACAACAGTAATAGAACTGGGGCGTTTTTGCGACCGTTTACGAAACTACTAATATTTCAGCGTACGCGAGTCCCAATTCGAAGAGCAAAGAAGAGAAACGCCAAAAGGAAGCGACTTCATCGAACGCGACCACGCCCATAGACGGAAACGGCTTCCTCAGAGTGAGCCCCTCGCAGGGTGCGTATTTGCGCGAAGCGGCCCCGTCGAATTCGCGGCCGGGTCTCGGGTGTAGCCTACGTTTGCTTCCAGAAGGCCTCAGCGAGTCCTCGTTCGAGGAGGTGTCTCCGTCGGACCTGCTGGAGCTGCAGGCGCACAAGTCCCAAGGCAGCCAGAGGAGGCACTCCGGGGACACCACGGTCAGCGCCGCTTCGCTGCAGAGCGAGCACACGGCCACGGGTGAGGGTCGCTTCCCCCTCCTTTGCCGTCTTCCATCTGGCGTTTCATTTCATAGTTTTTCTATAATGATCCACGTCCGTCAGGCGTCAGTCCGTCGGAGGAGCGGTCCCAAAAGTGCGCGTCGGAACTGCTGGACAGATACGTGTTCGACAGCGACTCCGACAGCGAGGGCCGAAGGATCGATCGTGCCAGGTAAAGGGGCTTCGGTTTCCGATTGGCAGCCGAAACCCTTTAGACAGAGAGTACAGACGAGTATTCGTTTCAGTCGCGGAGGTGAATCCGAAACTTCGAGCACTCTGGTCGGCGAGCCTCCTCTGGTGGTCGACGGCGAGAGGGAGCCGAAGAAAAAGGGCAAATCACGGTCTCTTCCTCTTTTCGATTTAACTAGTATTGCTATTATAAAAATCATTTTATAAATCTGATGAACCGAATCTGTCATTCCAGCATCGGCGAGGCGGCGTCGGGCATAATGGGGGCCATGTCGTCCCGTTTCGCCTCCATGAAGGACTCCAACGCCATCTCTGGCCCCACGCAGGAAGAGTAATTATTGTTATCTTTCTTTTTAGCTAATTGTCATCAAACTGACTGTCTCACCGGTACTCTCGCCTCCGATTTCAGAATGGCGGGGCGGTCGAACCTAGACTCCCTGATAGCCAGGAGTCCCTCGGACGAGTTCATGTTCTCGGTGCCCCGAGACCCCGTCCTGTCCCCCTACTGGGCCGAGGACCGGCTGCTGAAGAGGTTCCCGCCCCTGAGGATTCTGGTGAGGCCGATCGATCCGGTCGATCGTTCTGGTATTTGTATTTTTTAATAAAAGGTATTTATTAAGCAGTCGGTGCACATGGACCCGTGTCTGGACGACTGCGTGATGTTCGCGAAGAAACTGAAACGTCTGGGCAACGAGGTGGAGATCGACGTCGTCGAGGGACTGCCCCACGGCTTCTTGAACCTGTCTCTGGTGAGAGATCTTCGACTGGGCCCTATCGTTCCCCGTTTTGGCCTTTCACTGTGACTGTCCACTTTCAGATGGCGAAAGAGGCCAACGACGCATCCCTCCAGTGCATCGAGAGAATAAAACAATTACTGGACGCGGATGCGCTTTCCGCTGATTTATGAACGCAACGGCCTTCGTCTAGTGTTTAGGTTCGTTGCCTTTGGACGCGACGTCGACGTTCCGACGTTATTCTTTCGTAGCGAGTAGACGTTGAAAATGTTGAAGCGAGCGATTATTGGCAAAAGGCATAGAAATACTGAAATCACAAATATGCCGTTTCAGATTTAAAGCTTTCCGAAGACGACAGTTTTCAACAAAATTACAGTAAAACGTTATTTTAAAAAAATAACAAATATGACATTCCCTAATTATTTACTAAAGAAATTGAATTTAAAAATCGATCTATAAATAATAACGGCTGAAGAGTCGATATACCGAGATAGAATTATTGAAGATTATAATAATAGTAATAAGTTATAGAGTATAAAAATTGTCTATGATATGTCGAAAGGACCAGAGGGTATAATTAACAAATTAAAAACATAGTCCAACAAGAAGGGCAAGGGAAGGACTTCAGTTTCTTGCTCGGCGATTAGCATTTATTAATTTTTTATTGTTCAAAAGTACAAAGAATCTCTATATACATAAATGTTTGTATGAGATTTTTAGGATTACGTATGTTTGGTTATGCAATGGGCATACTGGATTTAAATATCCAAGGAGATAGTACATAATGCAAACACCATGTGTAATTGTGTTTCTTATGCAGTATTTGACTTACAAGATTTAGGAATACATTTTCTCCGTCCTTCATTCGTAACCTATGCATATGTATAAATAACTAAATATGTACTTGGTTAGATTAAAATTAACTATTTGTGTTTTGTTTTTTCTGTCAATTGCTTTAAAGGGTTAATACAAGTTTAAATGAAAACCTTAAAAAGAAATGGATTAAAGTTAAACGAACAAGGTGTAAAGGATTGTCGAAGTTGAAATAACCTTAGATATATCTTACCAATACACTCCAAATTATATTTGTCATATAAATATGCCTAAATAATTTTGCCGCCTCTTTAAAATAAGCTACTGTAAGTCACCTCTCAGGTAGAATTCCTCATTTTTGATTGATACAAAACTTTATTAAATATATTCTGGAACAACATTGTAGCATATCCTTTTTTTAATAGGCCATAATAATTTAAATTTATTTTATTTCCAAAAGCTTCTATTATGAGTGACATAAATGAAGCAATTACATAGGTGTGATAATATTGTGTAGAAATGTCTGTGATAGAATGCTTTTAAAAAGCAGACAGTATTTTAAAAAATGCTTCAAACTAGTGAATTTTGTGTGCAATAAAATGAACACAAAGTATACTCATAGACATGGTAGTTCACAAAAGTAGGGTAATGTTTTATTATTATTAGCTAGGTGACTTATTTGTCTGTATAACCAATCCTTTCCATTCCTTTGGTAATTGTTTTAAATGTTGTGGAAATTGATATAATGGTATAGTGGTGTATAAAAATAACAATTAATGTAATCACATACTGTATTTGAATAATTGTTGTTGTTGGCCTCTATTGTGAATGTAAATTACCCTTGGATAATTCAATTATTTTCTTTTACTTGTTAAAATACCTTTTTATTTAGAAAGAATGTCTAGTCAGACAAAGTTTTGTTAATTGAATGTTTTAAAATTTATATAGTTTTTATAATATGTGCTGATTGCAGAAGTAAAATCAATAAATTATGAGTTAGCTATGTGTCTTCATTTGTAAGCTTAATTGGTTTAAACTTTAATGCCCGCCTTCCAATGCGAGGGGAACGGACCCATTACGGACTCCGCTATAGTCGTAAGGGAGCGTCCATAAATTACGTGAGTTGTTTAAGGGGTGGGAGGGGGTCGAGTCAAATCTCATTTAATGTTACGCTGGAGAGAGGGGGGGTCTTGGCAATTATCACGCAATATTTTTTCTGATTAAAATTTTTTTTTTAGGAAAACGGTTGACCCTACCACCTCTTCGTGCCCAAAAGTACGAATTCTGTGTTATTTTGAGTTCTCCGAGCTCGTCTGATAAAAGTTTGATAAAACACTGTTTTTTGAATTTTCAAAACGCAATAACTTTTGAATAAATTAACCGATTTTTACGCGGTTGGTGGCATTCGACGCCGTTTTTAAAACTTCATAACGGAATTATAAGATCAAAAAGAATCGATCGAACGAATCATTCGATTTTGACGGGACTGGTGGCAATCGACGTGGTTTTTCAAACTTAAAAGCGGATTAGTTTTTGGATCGCTAAATCCGTTTAGAAGTCAGGTTAGTTATTGTTAAATTTTTATTACACCTATAATTAAATTCTCAGTTATAATACCACATCGTGTGGTATTCGGGGGATTATTTTTTCGACCCAAATGTCGGCCAATAGAATTGCACCATGAGACGAAATGTACAGTTAACAAATAAGAATTTCATAATGAATAAAACAACTACTTAATACTTTTCTTGAAGCAACGACCAGAGAAAATTTTCACAAAAAAATACCAGTATAATACCATGTAGGTTGTACCACGTGACGTCGAATGGTGCAATTCTATTGGCCGATATTTGGGTCGGAAAAATAATCAGCAATATTGATTACTAGTCTTAATTAGTCGTAAATAAAAGAACGAAGCAATTTTTTTTTCTTTTTACACTAACAATCCAACGCGTTTACGTAAGAAACCCACATTTTGAAAAATCTCATGTGAGATTGGGGGAGGGGGTTGAATAAAATCTCACCAGGGGTGGAGGGGGGTAAAAAAAACACCTCACGTAATTTATGGACGCCCCCTAACGATGATTTTCATACATGTGCTTCCACCAAAGCGGAGAACAGCGGAGCGGAGTGAGCGAGTTTCCCACGGACTCCGTACGAAACTCGCTGAACTGGTTTTATTATATTTCATACAGGTTCTTCCACTGCAAAAGAGTAAAACAAAGCGAGTAAGGCGGAGTCCGCTGCGTATGCTCTCGAAATTAGTTTAAACCGAGTCGTATTGCAAAACATACATTCGTAATAAAACTCCTTTTGCGTGCCTTCCTCAAATGTGATTATTGATCCAAAATCTTGATTTGCGCCGCATATGCTTCTTTTTATTAATGATTTCAGTAAGATTTTATTTACCATATTAATATAATCATGTTCACTAGAAGAATGTGGCATAGTGAAATTCACAAAAACGTCATGATCGACGAACAACGTTCAGCTCCCCGCTCGCAAAAGGACGCACCACCTCGCTGGATGGAGCAAGAACTAGCCCGCTTTTCGCTCCGCCTAGTTGACCTCGTTGTCAGTGGTAGGCGAAATAAATTATTTTAAAAACTATTATCATTTCAAACTCAGTTCCGCCGGTCAACTATTTCACGCGAAGGCGGGCATAAATCATGCTGAGCGCAGACTTAAGACACAACGTACTACGTGTATAACATTACAGAGGCAAAGCCTGAAACGATTAAAACATAACATTGTCTCTGTACATATATATATGGCTCTCTTTGTCTCATCTGCAACTGTACGTAGCTTGGGATTGCCACGCATTCGCTTTCCCTGTGGGTTCCAATGGGGATATGATTGGAAACTCTTCGGAGTGTATATATACATATTATATGAAACTTATTAATATTTATACATTTGAGATCATGCTTAAAACATTTTAAGTTAAACTAAGTACTTTATAAATAATGGGGCAAAATAAAAAGCCTAAGTTAAAGTTATGTTTATTGTACTAATGCTAGGTAGGTCACATGATATTCACAGGTAATACAGAATTTGAAAGGAAATTGACATTTTGGTAACCATAAACAATACAGTTGACACAAAATATAAATAATTATTGCTATTCAGAGCAAGTAGTAATTTTTAGGATACATTTTATTAATCTTAAAAACTGATTACCAAATGTATTGTAAAGATTAAAAATGTTCCACTTAATAAATCTATTATTATACATAGATACAAAAAAAATATTAGTAAACAAGTGATTGAGAATGTCGCAACTGTTACTTTTATGGCTAGAGCTTTAATGTTTAAAATGAATAAATTGACTTGAAAAATTTACTAGTGGAAAGAAATGGTACAAAAAACTTGAACCACAAGGAAGTATAGAAAAAGTAGTAATTATGGTCTCATACAAAACCACAACCATTCTTTAGTTACATTCTGTTCGGGACCTGAGTAGCCTTAATTAGTATCACTTGCACTTACAAATTGAGTTGAGATTTTTGAGTTTCTTACATATTCAATCGTGTCCATTTGTCTTTGCATGGGGCACATTGCCGTTAACTAACGGAGTCGTATTTGCTTGTCTGATGGTCTTCTGCAAGACGTGAGCGTCGGCTGGCTCTATTCTTTTGTAGTAGTGTTCCTTTGTTTCAACAATCTCAAAGCCAAACTTTTTGTAAAAGTCTATTGCACTCTCATTATTCACCTGGACATGTCTGTAATGATAGAATAAAACATTTAAAACTATTTCTGGATCAAATCCACATTTACAGAAGTTAATAACAGCATCCATGTACAAAGTAAGCAGTAGGTAGACATTATATGCATCTAAAACAGATGAACTCCAGTGTTAGTGCATAGGAGTACATTTTTCCATTCCCATTGTCTTATCTACTCAATTCAATATCAGTCAAAGATTATCTAGCGTATAGCAATCAAAGATTTATATTTGTATGGATTGACTCTGTCATAAATGTATATTGAAAGCACAGGCACAACTCTAGCACAACTAATTACAATGTCTCCAAGAGCTACCTAATAGTATACCTCTTTAATAAAACAATCTCTCAAAAATATATAACTTTACTGTATTTTTTGCACATATGCTGCTTAAAACCATGAAAATAAAGTTTATTAAATTTCTACAAAATAGTCTAGATATAACATGAGTGTTTCATTTTGGAGACATTATAATTAGTTGTGCTAGAGATGTGCCTGTGCTTTCAATATGAATTTATGACAGTGACTCTGTGAATCCATACCAATAAAAATCTTTGATTGCTATACACTAGATAATCTTTGACTGACATTCAATGGAGTTAAAGAATTTAAAGGTAAGTCAATGAGAATAGAAAAAATTATTTAAATTGGTTCAGTCCAAAGCAGCAGATACAATGCCAGTAAAACTATTAAACAATGTGATGTGAAATAAGTTTCTACAATTATTAAAAGAAAAACCTGTTAATTTACATAATTTAGAGTAAAATCAAAGCAAAGCACAATTAAACTCACCATCTTTGATGAGGGAACGTTTGGCAAAATCAAATACCCATATTCTTATCTAAAGTATCACTGAATCAAAGTATATGAATGCATAAAATAATAAGGGAACCTAAATTTTCTGCATTAGCAGGTTATCTACAGCTATGCATAAGGTTATATAGATTTATATAACTTAAACTAACACCTAGCAAGATCGAAGTGAAGTAGCTTTGCTGTGGATAAAGAGTACTTACAGAAAAATACTATCAAAATTTCCATCGTGTTCCACGTATTTAAGCACATGCTCCACCATAAGAGTGCCAATACCTAATCTTCTGTATGGATATAAACAACCAAGAGTCATAATATACAATCGCCTTGAATTCTCCGATGTGTCTATCCTGCAGCACACGGCTCCAACCACAATATCGTTGTAATATGCAAGTTTCGCTAGTTCTCCAGCCTCCAATACATCCTTGTAGAATTTGTCATTATAAGAAACAGGAAATACAACGGTGTTCAACTTCTTCAATTGCTTAATATTATGCGGAGTCACATCGCCGAGTTCTATTTTAGCTCTGCAATAAAGGCACACTATTACTTATTTGATGTAACCACAAGTGAACGCGCATGAGTTTCAAGATTTAAAAGAAGATAACTTTTAAAAAAGAGCAATATTTTCACAATTTGGCAAATGCACCAATAATTACCTAGTCATCTTTATAACTATGTTTTTACACTAAAATTTATTAACTAATCTTTTATCACACTAGATCACTCCCGCCATCTACTGTTCCCTTTTCTTTCCTCCTCTTCGGGCCCTCGAGTTCGATTCTCAATTTTTATTTTTCTAACATTTGAAATTTATGTCAAGCTAACATTGACATCTACAGAGTATAGAAATGAGAGTAGATTAAACTAGGCCCTAGGTATTTAAGGTAAAGTGCTTATTATATTAGGCAAAGTGAAGTAGGAAGTATAGACATACTATTTTCTCTGAAAACTTCTTAATTTTTCAAAAAACATATTCGCAAACTAGCCCTCGTAGCTTGCCCGGCACGACGTAGTCGGACTAATGTTAATACACGGCGACAAAGATGAAAAATCTATGTTTGTTCCTTCCTATGTTATGTACTAGGTACACTCTTTTATAGGAATCGTAGATTCAGTAATGAGTTAGCGTTTCTGTTAACGTCTCTCGACATCATTTTAGCGCTTCCGTTCCCGTATTGGAATACAGTTCTATACGAATTCAATATCGTCATATCGCTTTTGTGTTCACATATAATATTATTCAAGACCCAATCCACAGATTATTTAGAAACCTTACCTCCTCAGTCCTCTATTCTTCATCATGTAGTTTTTATTGTCTAGTAAAAATAACCCACAGGGGTTTGTAGAATTAAAAAAAGGCTGTATTATAAAATCACTCATATAAGAAACATGTATGTTAAATATAATTGTCAAGGGCAAATTTATTTATCGGGAGTTAATACATTACAAAATTTTTCCTGTGCTTATTACATTCTTTTTTTTAAATTGTTTACAAAAACCTACTCCAAGAGAAAGCGCGAAATTTAAATTAATTACATGTTTCATTTGTTTTCTGTCACATTTATTTTAAAGCTATTAATGCGCAAATTGTAGTTTTGATTTTCAAGTATTATTCTTATTTGAACGAAAAATGTTATTAAATAAAATACAGTGCTCCCAGTTATTTCTTCGAAAGTACTGCCATTATTTTGAAAGAAGACTACATGCTCAAGTAACAACGTTCCAAACTGTTAAGACTTTGCAAATAAGCGTTGAGGAACCAGCTAAACATCCAATAACTGGTTTAGCAACCAATAAGTCAGCGGGAGATATTTTTCCGGCTCCAAGAGTGGTTCCAATGGTACTATCTAAGGACCCCGTAGTCTTACCTTTTGATGACGTACCTGGACCAAAATCTTTGAAATATTTATCTAGTATCCGGCACTATATATCTGAAATAGGAACCCAACTCACAGCTACGCTGTTGACAACTGGTCTCAACATCAGTATGTTATATTTTTAATCTATTAAACTTAAATCCATCAGAGCATTAATCACATAATTAACTTATCTCACTAGGTTCTTACCTAAGCAAGCGGACGTCCATACAGAATTTGTCTTCTCTTTTCGACGATTATGGCCCGGTGGTGCGATTTGTTAGTCCAGTAGGTGGCGACATAGTACTTCTTAACCACCCTGACCATATACGTAAAGTGTTTTCTTTGGAGGGTGATTATCCAGTGCGGTCAACGTTGGAGTCACTCGAGAAATATCGCATGGAACACAGAAACCATGCTTATGGAGGTATCTATACTGTGTAAGTATATACTTGTATAACGGCGTAACCGAGAGCGTCGATAAAAAATGAAGAGATCTCTATATAATTTAATAACAAATTAATATCTTAATTCTCCTCGGCTACATCAACGAGGGCTGGTTATCGACTAAATGAAAGGCAAAATAAAATAAGATTTATAATTCGACGAGTGTTTATTTTTTTTAAACTTAACTATTATATTCTGTCAGTCACGGTCTGGAATGGGTCCGCCAAAAATCAATAATGGAAAGGCCGCTTCAAAGTGCCAGCACCCACTATGCTTCTTCAATATACGAAACGTGTGATAAATTCACCCAGAAGATATACAACTTGCGAAACTATCAGGATGAAATATCAAAAGATCTCTACAAGGAGATACACAAGTGGGCTTTTGACTGTATGGGTATGTCATAATTATATTATTTAATTGATTCAAATACAGTAGAACCTCGATAACGTAAACCTCGGTAACATAAAAACCTCTGTTACTTCAAAAAATACTATGTTCCCTTCCCATCAGAGCCCAAAACCTCTATAACTTAAAATACGCAACCTCTATAACTTAAATAAATAATCTCTGTATAGGCCCTCAGTAACTAAAAGAAATATTTCCACAACCTCTATAACATAAAATTGTTTGTGAATGAGTCATTTTGAAAGAGTGTCAAAACAAATGGTTTCGGTATTTATTGCTTGCACGTGTTTACTAATGTATTGTTAACGTAAACAATACATTACCTATAGTTTGCTTTATCTAAATTCTTCAAAGCTTTGCGGCGGTTAGCTTTGTGACAACGACTTACTTGCATCATAAGTTAATGTGTTAATGTATTCTCCTCTCTATTTGTCATTGAAAATCAAATCGATTTAGAAACAGTGAATTTTTTAAAACAAAAGAAAATCACAGATTTTTTTAAGTAGACTAAACATTTAGTTGTTGTTTTATTTTTATGTAATGTAAGTAATGTGAATAAATATGATTACATATTTAATTTTCCATCCTTCTGATGCATTCAAGTAAAAATGGGAGCAAGGGTACATAGAAACATGTACATACCTCTATATTAACCTTCACCTAACATAGAACCTTGATAACTTAAAACCTCTATAACATAAAATATTTTGTGTTTCCCTTGGACTTTATCTTATCGAGGTTCTACTGTATTAGGACAAATTCCACTTCATGAAAGGTTTTAAAAACGCCTATGACTATCACCTTAAAGCTCAGAGTATGGGCAAGATACTTCAGAGAAGATGGCATCCATGATCCATCCAACCGATTAATTTCATTCGTTAGCAAATATTTGTTGTAAAAGGCTATAGTTGCGTGTGCATAAAAAAGCCATTATAACTGTGTAATATGATTAATGTGGAAATCCAGGCGTGTTGATATTCTCGAAGCAGTTTTCGATGATAGACACCGAGGTGGTGTACAGTCAGTGCGACAAGTCGTGGATGTACCATTGCCTGGAGCAAGCGACCGACGCGTTGGACAAGTGCGAGTCTGGCCCACACCTGTGGAAGTTGTTCACCACTCCCGCCTGGTACAAACTCGTCAAGTACTGCGATAATTTGGACCAGTCAGTATTTTTATGCTAAAAATAAGAAATGAATCCAGTTTTTGAATGTACTGTTTTTTGCGAATGAAATACAAAGATACTTTCATTAAATATTGTATATACATTTTGCAGTTTAATCGGAAAACATGTATTGGAGGCTGATCGAGAACTTTCTGGGAAATCCCCTGACGCAAGTGAGTAAATACGATCCTTCAGTAACTTCTGCCGCAACATATCTACATATACATAATACATATAGTACGAAATGAGTTATAATATGGGCTGAATTGATATCAGGTGAATGAATGGATAATTTAATAAACGCGGGTAATTTGAATAAAATGAAAAGTGACACCATTGTTTTATAGGTTCACATTGTTTAATGAATGCAATTTTGCTAAGTGACAACCAATTATCCGCTGAAGACATAGCTACTATTTTGATGGACATGCTAATTATTGGTGTTAATACGGTATGGTGTTTTAAACTATACAATAGTAAAAGTAAGCACTTGGTTATGCTCCTTAGTTCCCGAGTCACTACAACCTTATTTAATACCTGAAAACAATCAGTGGAGTGAATTGATGATTAAACCTAAATTAACCTAATAATGTATAATATAGTACCCAAAATCATAATTTATTTATAATATAGAATGTTCTAAAGTTGATTAGTGTTTACTTAGTTAGATTGTTACATGAAATAAAGCTTAAAAATGATAATCAATTAATTTTACAGATTGCATCCTCCATGTCATATCTCCTATATTACATCGCAAGATATCAAAAAGTGCAAAATCTTCTTTACCAAGAAATTGAGAACATGTATCCTAATTTAATAATTGATGACATTACTAAGCTTAAGGAGAATACCCCATATTTGCAGGCTTGTATAAAGGAAACTTTAAGGTAACATCCTATTACTTACTTTAAAATTTGCAGTTTATTTGTAAGGTTAGAGTTACAGCTACTATTTGCTAAGACCAGATTGTATAATTAATCATTGTATGAAACGGTTGACCACTTCACATAATGGTTAATTGTAACTGGCCATATCACAAAATAGTTAGAACAGAAAATTAATTAGAATTTATTATTATAAACAGCTAAAGACATGACTAATGGTTTTTTTTATAGAATTGTTCCACCAATACCTTTAATCTCTAGAATACTCCCAAAAAATATTACATTGGATCGATACAAGTAAGTACTTAATTCTAACTGGTATTACTTTTACAATTGAGTTTAGAGACATATAAAAATACTCTTTGCAGTATACCAAGAGGGACTCTAATAATTATGTCTACTCAAGAAGCCTCACTCAAAGAGAGCAACTACGATGATGCTAAAAAGTTTAACCCAGACAGATGGATAAAGACAGTCCATGACTACCATGCCTTTGCCTCGGTCCCGTTTGGATTTGGTTCCAGGAAATGTTTGGGACAAAATATTGCTGAAACTATGCTCTCACTGCTAACTATAAGGGTAAGAATTAAACAACAGATATCATAATGGAGAAACAGAGCAATTT
The DNA here is from genome assembly GCF_905475465.1 of Pieris napi. Taxonomy (NCBI): domain Eukaryota; kingdom Metazoa; phylum Arthropoda; class Insecta; order Lepidoptera; family Pieridae; genus Pieris; species Pieris napi. The sequence goes on along the minus strand of NC_062249.1, from coordinate 12,235,802 downwards.
CAATGGTTTTTTACAGGTGTTGCAGAAATACAAATTAGAACATCATTATGGAGAAGTGCAACCAACCCGACGCTTCATATCAAAACCAAGCAAGCCACTTAAAATAAGATTTATTGATAGAATGTAATATTGCAATATTTTTATTATTTTGGATATAAATAAATACATTTAAATGATATTAACTTATCTATAAAATTAGCACAATAAACAAAAACATAACTTCCTAATAAAACAATATGTACAAATTTTAGTTATCATCTAAGGCATCTATCAAATGAGCTGCACTTCATGGCCGGTTTTTCCTTGAAAATATATTTAAATACTTCCCTCTAGTCATCTCTTTCGCCTCTTCCAATCCAAGTTGATAAGCTACATCATGCAATTTCTTTACCTCCATTATAAGGCCAATTGTTGATAGTGATCCTAATTCTGAAAATATTAAATTTCTATTAATAAAATTAAATAATATATAATGGGACGAAATATTCTAACAAAATATGTTTTTTATTTTTTTTAATTATCATCAACCTAACTGAAAAATTCGAAAGGCTTACGCTGTATAAAGTTCATATCATCTTTCGTCAGGCCGCTGTTCCACGATGGTGGCGATTGACTAGGGCTTTGAAGTGGTGCAAATTCCGACACACCAGGAACTACAAAAGAATCATTAGAACATTGTGCAATATCCTCTTTCACAGAATAGCTTTTATTCTCTTCCATTTTAAACGGAAATGTTTAAAATGCGATCGTTACAAAATTATATGCCAAAATATAGATAATCTAAGCACGTTTAAGTGGGAGAAATGACAACTTAAAAATTACTAGTCACACGGCAACACCCGCCACTTTCAAATAATCACCAATCGCAATAAAAACATTGTCTTAAGCTACGCTTTGATGCTTGAACCCTGACATAGCACTTATTAGTATTTTCCTTACTTTGTTCAGGCCATAACTCTGGTGATGCCCGATCAAGTTTTTCAAAACTAAGAAGGCTTTCCTCTAAACATGTCAAGGGAATATCAGCGGAGGCTGTTTGTTCTGAAAATAGTCCTTATATTATAACCGGTAAATAACAATATTTATTATAAAGTACTATTTAAAAAACGAACTAATTTTAGAATTGCGGAGTGGTGTTATCAGAACTGCCAATTTAATAAAATAATAATTTTACCTGCACTTGATTGAGAAGTTGGTTTCGCGGCCATTTTCTAAATATTTATGATTAAATTATTGACATTTGCTACTTGACACTTTCTACAGGTTAAACAAGTATTCACACAGTACGGCATAGAATATGCTCACAACTGCCTCAAATTAATACGGTCTAATACCTGATTTTAAAAATGCACTTTATAACTTCTGAACAAAGATTATTTCTACAAGAAATAATCGCCGCCTGCGTCTTACTCCCTAAACGTTAATTATTCGTTTCAAAAAATATGTAGATTCGTAAAATTAACCATAGTCTATGATCAAAATACAAGCTTGCCAAGTTTGACAAATTACTTAGCTGTAGATACATTTTTTTTTCTCTGTCTTTCTTCCGGTTGCCAACACAAGGCAAGGTGAGTGTTTTATGTTGTGCCTCGTGGTTTTTGATAAATAATTAAAAGTGATTCTAATAAAGTGTGTGTCTTGGCATCGTTTAACGCATCAAGGTAAAATATGTGAATATATCAATCAATTTGTATGTATTACTCAAAGCTGGAGATGTTGAGTCGTATACCACCGTGGGTACCGCGAGTGTACTCTCTTTTTATAAGAGTTACGGAAATTGAATTCATATAAAATGTAATTTTAATTAAACGTTCGGTAAAATAATTATTAAAACTTATCTTTACGATAGAATGCCTGACAAAAGGGCTTAACAGACCTAACCTCAATCTGTCGTAGTAGTGCTAGAACGTATGAACGAAGTATTGATTCACGGTTCTGCCTGAACTTATTAACATATTTTATTGATTTGTCAACGATGTTTGTCTTAGTATATATTATTTATAAAGTACTCGACTTTAACTATATTAAAAATTTTATGGCACTTATTTCTCTTTTGCAGATGAGATCCGTTGCATTGAAAGATGTTGAACAAGACAAGGTCGTCAAGACCGTTGCTTTCCACTTAAAGAAGTAAGTGTGTCATGTATACAAATATGATTTGTAAAGTTTTGTTTTTATACTTACCTTTTTCATAAATTAATATATAAACTTATTACATTTCACATATAGGAGTCATAGTCATACTAAGACCAGACAGCTTTCTGTACCCCACGAAATTCATGACATGATCCTGGAGAAGAGAAGATTACGTAGAGTGTGGCATAATAGTCGTCATCCCGATGATAAAACAGCACTAAACCGCTACGCTAAACACCTTAAACAGACTATAAAAGAAAATCTAGATGCTACTATTGAGGAAAACCTGATGTCGTTAACAGCTACAACAGACACCGACTACTCTCTCTGGAAGGCATGCAAAAATCTGAATCAACCCACAAACCCTAAACCACCTATAAGACTAGATAGAAACAAGTGGGCTAGATCTAAACTAGAAAAAGCAAATGCTTTTGCTGACCATCTGGCTAAAGTATTTGTTCCAAATGAAGCCACTCCTGGGTCGGATGAGGCAGAAATAGATGACATTCTCCAGCAGGATTTCCAATTACATTTGCCCTTGAAGATAGTAACACCAAGGGAGGTACAAAGAACCATACTACAAATGGAGAATAGGAAGGCACCAGGTTTTGACCTCATTGACAAAAAGGTTCTCTCCGAATTACCTCGTAAGGCTATAACTTACTTGACGACCCTATTCAACCGGATTATAAGTGTTGGATACTTTCCAGCGCTATGGAAGGTCTCTCAGGTGATTATGGTCCATAAGCCCGGAAAATCGCCACATGACGTCTCATCTTACCGACCTATAAGTCTTCTCCCGATCGTCTCTAAAGTACTGGAGAAGGTACTACTACGACGGCTCTCGCAAGCTATTCATGAAAATTCTATAATTCCAGATCACCAATTCGGGTTTAGAGCTCAACATGGCACTATCGAACAAACTCACAGGGTGTGTAAATTCATAAGCAATAGCCTTGAGCTAAAAGAGTACTGCTCCTCAGCTTTTCTGGACGTTCAACAAGCATTCGATCGCGTATGGCACAAGGGGCTCTTATGCAAGATCAAGTCACTTCTGCCTCATACTTTCTATGGAATCCTAGAGTCTTATATCACCGATAGAATATTCCAAGTGAAAGAGATGGATTGTACATCAGGTTTTCATGATATACTTGCAGGGGTACCTCAAGGCTCTGTACTTGGCCCAGTGCTGTACACCATATATACCTCAGATCTACCGCGTACCTCTGAAGTCAACATTGCAACCTATGCAGACGATACGGCAATCCTAGCTTCAAGTAAACAACCCGAAGAAGCCACGTTAAAGCTGCAGCGAAGCCTTAATGAAATAAGCAACTGGTTCGATAGGTGGAGAATTAGGGTGAACACTAGCAAATCAGTACAGGTGACATTCACACTGCGAAGAAAGACATGCCCCCCTGTAAACCTAGGAGGAAAGGAACTGCCTCAGAGTGACACAGTTAAATATCTTGGACTGCACTTGGACCGTAGATTGACATGGCAAAAACACATCGAAACAAAACGGCGTGAGATCAACATTAAATATAAGAGGCTGTACTGGTTACTGGGTAGAAACTCGAAATTGTCCATCGACAACAAACTCCTTATTTACAATTCTGTTATAAAACCGGTGTGGACCTACGGGATACAATTGTGGGGAGCTACATGTGACTCTAACAAAACTAAAATTCAAAGAACACAAAACTACATCCTTAAACAAATAAGCAACTCGCCTTGGTTCATAAGAAACGCTGAAGTACATGAACACCTAGGCATACCTACAGTCAAGGAGGAAATAAAAGTATACGCTCAGAAGTACAAGACTAGGCTGGAATATCATCCTAACCACCTAGCTGTTCAACTCACCCTACCGGAGTATATAAACCGACTCAAAAGACGAAGAACCTTGGAGCTCAGCCGCATTGACTGAGCTAATATTATTATGGTAGATATTCCTAATGAGGAATATCTCCACCCGCAAACCATCCTACAACTCATCTGCTCATAGTCAGAAGACTGATGGCACGATGCGCTTCATTAAAAAAAAAAAAAAAAAAAAAAAAAAGGAGTCATACTTGACGCTATGTCTTGACTCTGAATTATACCCCTACTTTGTGACCCTTCGACCAATCCCACTCTTTTGTCAGTAATTTTTATGATGGAATTGCTATTTAATCTTCTCTTTATTTTACCACATATATACCATTGTTATATAGCAACCTCATCTGCAATTGACAAACTTTTCCAGAATTGGCAAGGTTAAGGTGCCAGAACATATGGACTTAGTGAAGACAGGTCGTTTTAAAGAGCTGGCTCCTTACGACCCTGACTGGTTCTATGTCCGATGTGCTGCTGTTTTACGCCACATTTACATTAGATCTCCAGTTGGAGTCAAGACCGTCACTAAAATCTTTGGTGGTCGCAAACGTAATGGTGTCACTCCTTCACACTTTTGCAGGTAACATACAATATATTTGAAATGATATTTAAGGATTACCTTTCATTAGAAAGGATTATATTTAGGTTTGGGTTATTATCATTAGAAAGTCCTTTGAGCAAGTAATGCTTTTCAATGTCAAGTAAAATAGCAACTTAACAAGCACACATTTTGCTTCTGATCAAAATTCTTTCTACTGCATAACTACAACTAATTAAAGTTATAATTTGGTTAAGTTAACATTCTAACTCAATATACATAAATTACACATTCCATTAATGACTTGGATAATAATTCTGTTCTTGAATATTCCTACCCTAACATTATTAAAATTGTGATTTTTCAGATCATCTGGTAGCATCGCACGTAAAGCACTTCAAGCTTTAGAAGCCCTCAAACTTGTAGAAAAGGTCCCTGATGGTGGTCGTATCCTTACTGTGCAGGGAAGACGTGATCTTGACAGAATTGCTGCACAAGTCCGCCACAAGGCCAAACAACAAGCTAAGCAACAAGTTCTTGTTCTATAAATAATGTAAGAATAAATCTTAAAAAATACCCAACATGTCTATTTATTTTCTGGCATTTGTTGTTCTCTTAGTATTATTATTATACCTTTAACCCTTAGTCTAATAGATTTTTTTGTCAGATAAAATAAAAGTGGACACCATTTTTGGGTAAATAGGGTCTTTAGATCCCGAAAAAAATATCTTTTTTATAAAATGGGGGTTTGTGGGAAATTATTTCCCATAATCTGTGATAGCAAAGCAAAATTTAATATTATTTAAACAAGTGGGATATTATCTCAAATAATATCCCACTTAAATAATTTATTTCCCTATATCTGGCATGGCTCTCAAATTTTGACACATTTTTACTTAAATTTTAAACACACTAGCCCCTGCTTTGCTTTTTTTAAATTTTATTAAAAACGTGACTGAAGAAAGCTATAACATGAAACAACAGCATTAAGAACAATGTTTTAATATAAAATGAACTTAAATTATACATAATAGTATATGAGTATAGTATAGTCATGAGGTGGAAGGTTTATACAGGTGGGAAGATATACATAGGTCCCTATACTAGGTAATAGACCAAACATTCTTTGTTTATAGAGAAATTTCAATATTTTGTGCAATGCAGGAACAGACAATGGGAAATAATTTCCCACTAAATGGAGCCTAAGAAAATCAAAAAATATAAATGCTACCAAGACATTAACCGCATAAAGCTTTCAGAAAACAAGTCTAGTTTATAAGAATATTGTGTTTATGCATTTAACAGATTTTTTTTCTCCAAAAACTTTAAAAAACAGCAGAACCGGTTTAAAACCGGCGGTTTTATCTCAAGATATTTCAATTTTTGTTTTTGACATTGACATACGATGACAGTTTGTTGTTTCGTACAAAGTTTTGTCATTAATAGAAAGAGTAGGATTATTTTCGTTTCTGAGATGCTATTGAGTAGAGTTATAAGTAAAAAAATCTAAAAATATTTGTAACTGGGAAAGCCAAGTGGGAAATAATTTCCCAGTATTTGATTAAGAGCTAGTGAAAAAAGCTCGAGTAATTGCTATTAACTTTTGTGTGTTTAAGACCCACAAGAAAAAAAAAGGACTTTAACGAGTTAAGACGAGTTTTTGTATCAAGTGTTAGGAAAGTGTTGAAGTAACGCATTGAAATTCACAGGTTAAATTCAAATGGCGTTAGTGTCGACTGCTATAATTGTCATTATGTCACAGAGCCCATAAATTAACAACATCATAGTTAAATTTCAAGTCAGTTTAAACTTCAAAACATGTATTTTATTCGATTTGCCAATATTTACATTAAATAGGTCTACAAATTAACTTTTATGGAGCCTTGGTTTGGTGGCCGAGATCCAAACTCCGAACGGCTCTGAACCAAAGCTAGAACGCTTCCAGAGGCTCGCCTTCTCTATTCGCCAACGGTTGCATGAAAACAACGCCAACATCAGCGATGGAGATAACCCTGCAAATGGTACCCCTAGACCTCCTCATACAACAGGAGGCAGCACTATGGGGTCACACACAGCTATTCTCAACAGGGCGATAGAGTATCAACATCTTATACCCGCGCCATGTGATAAGATCGCTAATCAACACATTTTCAACGGAAATATCATGTTCGAACGAGAGAAGAGGAACATGATCGGAGCGATGTGCGAAAGAGATAAAGAGAACGTAAGTTCTAGCATTGTGCGATAATGATAGACCGGCTACTCAGGACCACTCCTGCCTAGAAAGTTCTCGAACATCGTTCAAGATTATTGCCAGGGATATATAAGCGTAATTGAAGTAATTAGTGAGAGTATTTTGTGTGTCGTCATTAGTGTATTTCTGCGCGTAATTTGTTTATTGCCCCCAGCGTTCTCGGTTTGAAGGTCAAAACATGCTCCGTCAGTGACGACCTTGATGCTCCGATCAGTGAGAAAGCTGAAAATCCAGCCCTGCGATTCTGTAACTCACTTCACGAACTCACACTGCGGTTTTCGCATCGGCGGTCGCTCTCAAATCAGTCGTGAAGCAGTCATTTTATAATTTGGCATTCTGATAAACAATAAACTACAAGCTCCCACCTTTTCAGAATGCCAAATCATAAAATGACTGCTTCACGACTGATTTGAGAGCGACCGCCGATGCGAAAACCGCAGTGTGAGTTCGTGAAGTGAGTTACAGAATCGCAGGGCTGTTGTATAATTTCTCGGGGAGCCCTAGGCTGGAAGCTTCAAGAGAAGTACACTGTGCCACCCGATCGAAGTCTTTCCCTTCCCCTCGGACTCAATTGCCCCACCTATGTGTAAGTTAAACAAGCTAATCGTATATCATAACGTTAAACAGATGGTGGTCCTTTAGATACCTTAGGTGCTGGCCGTTTGTAATGATTTCCATTAGTTTGGAGAACAAGGAATTTATTGGGCGATAGTTGGCAGATCAGAGCGATCGCCTTTTTTAGGGATCGGATGTATTCCCCAAATATCAACCACGTTCTTCATCGTCTTTGAGTTAGGCTACTACTTTAACATAGATATATGTATAATAAAAGTACGAGAAAATGACTAAAGTATATTTTATTTGCTATGATCCAACTAAAATCGATTAGAAAGTAAACCCATTTCAATCGACGTAAGTACCTACTAAAAGACCAAATTACGATCCTTTCAACAGAATCAAAAAACAGCTCCTAGATGTCTCTCTAGAAAAGGGGCTTATGAATAGTTTCATCGTGCAGTATGTTCTTTCCGGGAGTGAGAGCCACCGGTGCGCTTTGTTCGACATACCGAAAGTGTTGTACAACAGCTTGGTCTACAAGCTCTACAGCTACACCTTTAAGTGCCAATGAAACTCTTGACATCTTATCCTATCACTCGATGCGCTATCGTGTAGAGGGAACTTTATCAACCCCTCGACCAATTAGGGCTGGCGTCCTACAAGGCTCGAATCTCGGGTCCCTCCTCTTCACGCAATTCACTGGCGACATACCTAGAGCTTTCCATGTGGAAGTAGCCATATATGCCGATGACTCCACACTCTATACCGTGCACAAAGGCAGGGGTGTCATCGTGGACAGGCTCCAAACTGCAACCACGTCGCTAGGATGGTTCCGGAAATGGGGCTTCCAAATAAATCCCGAGAAGAGCGTACAATAATTATCAAGTGACTTTGTGCACAGAAGAAACTGAATTAATAGTAGAAGAATAATCTAATCATTTTTAATTTTCACAATGCACTTACTCTCTTTAACACTAGCACTCTTCACCTCCAATTCCATCCATCCCTTCCCAAACAGTAGGTATTACAGTTATTCAGGTCTGGTGTGTACAAACCTCTCTACCTTGTAAACCTGTAGGTATATTTGTTTTAGTAATAAGTAAGTCTCAGTTTTACATTTTTCTCAATATAATACTTTAGTAACGATTAAGTTACAATTTCATTTAACCGTGGGATGAGCGAAGTGCCCTAGACTTAGTTCAGGGGCTCCAATACCTTTGATTATAAAACAATACCTGCTAAAACATGTAACTTGTTATTCAATAAAGAAATTTTGATTTTGATGAACCACCCTGCGAGGACCTCCCAAGGCGAGGTCCGAGTCTCACAGGAGATGCTCTGCCCAAGCTGAGATGCCCTCAGGCCCTTCAGACCAACAACGAGAAGAGATGGAGAAATTTAAAAGATCACCCTCCATTAACTACATCAGTCTAATTGCACCGGTTTAACTAAAGTTAATGATTTATATATGTATTATGTTTTTCTTTAGTACATATTGAAATAAAATTAAACATTGTTTTCAACCGTTGATACCCCATTGCATAATATATGACTTATGAGATCGCTCAGTGAAAAAATTCATACATACAAAAGTAGTATTTTTTAATATTAACCGACTTTATTGTAAAAGTTGTGGCACGACCCTAATAGAATAAAAAATATTTGACAGCCCTAACCTTCAGTTTAATCTGCATTTAAACCATAGATGTTGATTGTTTGTGTAAGTCAATGTCATATTTCTCATTCTCAATTATTTGTCAAATTATCTAATGTCATTTTTCTGTTGATTGTTTTTGTGAAGGTGTCATACTGTCATCATTTGAGTGGTAGAAATCCGTAGAGAAATCGGCATTTTTGTTGTTAGTTGCCATTCGGTGTTTAAATTGTATTGGTGTCTGGATGATAATCAACAATAACTTTTAGTGATGACAAAATGTTTCAGTCTCTAGGACGTTTATTTAGTGTAATTGTGGTGATTTATATATTTTCTGGTATCGTGACTTGTGAATATGAGCCTACACTGTACGTGGCATCAGACCCTCTTAGTTCTCGTAAAGTAACTGTAATAAATAGAAACAATGAAATTACGGATTATGATGCAAATGAAAGGATAAAGCGAGATGCAACACTGAGTTCACCGTCTTCGACAAAAAACATCAGTACATGGGTAACTTGCTATTTCCTTATTAAATTCAATCACTCCCCTAAGCTATTTGTTATTGTGGACGTTGGTAACGTCAAAAAAGTGCGGTGGTATTCAACACCCAACCCACTAAAAAATTACACTATTTTACTAGAACATGACTAGGCGATTTGTTGTTTACTTTTGTTAAAATGATATATCGATGACGAGTTTTGATTCCTTTGCCAAAAAATTTTCTTTGTCTTTGAAAATATAAAATTTATTAAATTTTTTAGTTATGTTTAAGCCATGTGATAGCTCTATAAAATTTTGTATCTCTTTTAGACTACCCACCTAAATGACAGTCACCAACAATTAATGGTTCATTGGGTTGGGGAAGGATCCAATGTTATTATCTGCTTGGCAAGAGATTCTAGCCCAAGAAACAAAGGTACCATATCACCATCGGCTCTGTACATCTCATATGATTATGGAAAGAATTTTACTAACAAGACTGAGAATTTTAAACTCAACGATGCACCGGATAGTGGATATGCACAGCTGGACAAGTTCTTTAATCATCCTAAGTATCCTGAATTTGTAAGTGTTAATTTCACTAATATTGTTTTTCAGTATTGTATTTTTCTTGTAAATATTATTTTTTTATCATGATTATCAAGGTTGTAGAAATGTTCTACATAGAACAAAAGCTTGTCATAAATGAATGATGAGTTTTTGATTATAGATGTTTAGGTTAATGAACTTATGTAGGAAGGTGACTTTAAAATGTTACCTGAACTCTTATTGTTATGGAAGTAGCGACATGAAACACACATACACAACATATGGTCCCAAGATTTGGATTATGTCCAAAGAATATGTAAAATTTATGTTTCAATTCTTTAGTCACAAATAAAACTTGAATTTTATTAATAACAATGCTCACCCTTAATCATTGATTTTTAGTGTGTTTTTATTGACTCCACAAATATGAAGCTATATACAACAAATGACAATGGACATACTATTCATAGAACCGATTTGTCCTTCCATCCCAATGAATTGGCTTTTGATGAGGAGTTTCCTGTCAGATTTGTTATATTAGACAAAACCAATTCAAGTAGAAATGTGAGTATTTTTTAAAACAATAAATTAGTATAGCATATAAAGAAACATTATTTAACATGTTTTCTAATCAACAATGCTTATCTAGTAAGTTAAGGTCATGGTTATTAGTAATCGTGGCGCACTCCAGATTCACACTCGCTACGACAACCTCACGATCTTCCATCTTGCTGAAAATTATTATTTTGGCGTTCAGAGTATAATCTGGAGGTATTGGATGTCTGGGGAAGCAATAATTGCTTTGATGGTCTTACAAGGCAGATAATCACGGCCTAAGTGAAATAAAGAAAACTTAATTTGGTATGACGCATATTTTCTACTCTGTCTACTGGATAAAATTGGAAACGATAATTCTGTTATTTTGAAAACGCGCCCGTCAATGGATTAATAGACTACTACTGTACTACAAATATACAATACGGCGCAATAATGCATATATTCTAATTACAACCATTAAGACTCAAGGGTGAAAGCAACCGCTTATCAAGATATGCAAATTAAGTTTCAATGCTAATTAAATTAGTAATTAAACAGTAACCTTATGTTTTTGTTAAGTTTTACTATATTAGACAATTTTAGCCCAATAAGTAAAATAATTTCAGCTTTACCTCACAGTCGACGGTGGAAAGACCTTTAAGCTCATCCAGAGTTATGTTAAGACTTTCTCCTGGTCCTCCGGTCCGGACTTTCCTAAAATGTTTTATCTGGAAAGATGGATGCCGCGCAACACGTCTAATGTGTTGAAAGTCAACGATCCTGCGAATATGAGCCAAGCGGAGAGGCTGTTCGAGTACGCGAAGGACTTTCAAATTAAAGGCGATTTCATGTTTGCAACACGAGAATCGGACTCCGTAAGTTATCATTTTTTCTTTCACCGTTACATATCGTGTTCTATGAAGTAACTGACCTAGCATTAATATGTATTAGTATAACTGAATAATGGTCTCTATTGGTATCAATGCTCTCATATGCCATTATTACATTCACCGATAAACGTATTATACATCCGCCGCATCAATCGTTTTATTGTGGATCTTTAGGTCAAAGGGTGCGGGATTGTTTCAACAAATTCTCAGTATTTCAATGATATCATACCGCATAATATTACATGGTCAGTATTTTAGTGTTAAGTTGCCTTCCTCAATAATCTGCTTATCATATTATCATATCATATTTATTTATTTGTTCAGATAAAATAATCCATCATTATGTTAGTATAAACTTACAGACTAGTGTTAGTAGTTTATGTTAAAAAAATAAAAACATAAAAACCCATGAAACATTCTATGCATACACTCGTCGATCTGAACCGACAAGTGTACGCACAAAATGCTCATGATAGGCGAAGCCAGGTTATCTGCCACAGTCTTCAAGATGCTGTTCCGACAGCCTCGTACCCGGCTCAACAGAGATCTTGTTTTAATGCTAATGATAGCCCAGAAGTCATTTGTACGGGCTTGGGCGAACATTTCCGAAGCACTGCAGAAACGAGTGCGGAAATAAATTGACGTGTCTGGTTTTAAAATTAGAAAGTATAGCTTAGAATTGCCAGCCGTGCTGTATGAATATCTAACTTTACTCGAGATAACTGAATATTTTTCCGTCCGTTTGAATTTCATCATCAACAGCGGGAACCTAAATTTATATTAAATAAATATCATTTGATTAATTATAAAAAAATTGATTGAAAAATCGTTATTGATTAGACATTCATTAAACACGCAAGTTGCGCAGTGAAACGTTCCAAATCTTTACTCATAATTACTTGTTCTCGACCTTGAAAATTTTTATTAGGAAACCAACTGTCAAAAGACGGAGATCGGAGTTTCTTTTAGTTTAATATTAATTTTTGTGCGTATTTAATTTAAATTGTGATTGTACTGAAAACCGTAGTTATTACATTTAGCGTTTATAAACAGTAGGTTATAACGAAGATTGCTCAGGTTCATGTTAATTAAATAAAACGGGTAAACAAATTACTGAATTGTAATTTAAAAAGCGACTTAGTGAATGCGACCCTGCGGCCGCCCTTCAAATCCCGCCTGCGTCGTAATGGATTTTATTTCTAAGTGCGCATTTAACCCTTGCTCGGAAGGTTAAAAAGACTTCGAGAAACAACGATAGCAAAAATTACAATGAAATAGTCGAAGTGTCTATAAAAAGAAAATAATGAAACATATACATCCTAAGGCCAAGACCCATATAGGGTTTTAGCACAGGATTATTATTCAATACGTGGTTTATAAGAGAAGCTATACATTTAATCTTGTAAAACATACATATGTTACGTAGGTACGATGAATTATTGTTACGGGTCAGTAGAGACTACAAAATGTCCTCTCGACAAAAGTGGTTTGTCAAGTGAATAATATGTACTTGTCGCATTCACATTCATTGCTCCCATCTAGGAAGCTTCATGTGTTATGTTCTAGAAGATGTTCTCAGGAATCATTTTGGCGAAGATGACGAGTCTTTTACGTATCTATAGTATTCGTAGAATAAAAAAACATCAATCATATTTCTCGGCGCATTTTTTCTGGTATTTTTGCTTGTGATAAAATATTAAAGACATAATATAATACATATTTTTTTACCGGGATACTATAATAATTAACGCTTCAGTGTATTAATATCGTATTCACAAAATAAAATAATATTGACTCTAGTTACATTGTCTAAACTAGTACACTGATGTTGCTTTGTTTTGTCTATGCGTAATAATTTGACACCTTGTTTATGATAAAGAAAAGCAAACATTTAATCAGCAACAATGCTTATAATAGTAGTTATATATTTAGATATTATTCATATGATTCACCCAACGATAACAGTTTGTATGAATTATTGTATAGCCGATGGTGTTTCTTTTATTAAAAAAAAATGGTTTTATAATTAAATATTTTAATTATGTATTTAATCGAGCAAAAACACTATTTTATTATTATTTTCAGTCGAAACTGTTACATTTGCGTTTTGATTAAGTTCATATTTGCATACCTCGTACGTTGTCGGAACGTATTAAAGTCTTATATAATAAGGTAATTATGTATATCATAATTATAAAAACGAATGTTCAAGTTACCATTGCCATCTTTCTCTTTAATAATAAAAATGTATTATAATTAAATATGAGTTTTTAACTTATTAGTCTGATTATAATACAATGAGTAAACACTTTTAACAGTTATACATTATTTAAAGGCGAACAACGCGGCGTATTGTAGTTATACAAAATATCTATGACAATTTTAATTAGAACTTGCGTCTATGTAACGAAAATTTTATCGAATTATAATATTATAACATAATGCTTTCTTAGAATATATCTACAGTTAGTGAGGATTAGTTTTTTGTAGGGTTGTAACCTAATAGCCTCAGAAACAACAAATAGAAATATGTCGCGCAACCTTTTGTTCGGGTTAAAATCCCAACTCTACACATGCTGTTGCATTGGTAAGAAAAATATAATTAAATCAATTTTGCTTCATTAAAAGGTTCTTGCTCTGGGGTATTGTGCTTCTTGGATTCAATATGAACGGTGCAGTACAATTATTTTTTTGCAATGTGCAAAATGTAATTATTTCGTAATTATAATGTACGTGCCAGGGTTGGTATGCTATTTACGTACTAATTTTCACCTAGCATTGATGATGAACCGATGCCCGTAACTGCCTGTGTACCTCTGTACTTACGGTAACGGATTTATAAGGTTATATGTGAATATATGTATAATTTAATATTATCTATAGTATGTTAGGTAGCTGATTTTTAAGCAGGAATATTAGGCTAGGACTTAAGGTGCCTTAGGTCGGTTCGAGTCAATCATTTACTAATAATATCAAGGAATATATTATACCTTAAAGTTCAAAATTATGTTCTAAAAGCACGCTCTATGGCGAGTCAGTCTTGACTGCATGGTGCGACAAAAATTTCCCTAATCATAATTTGTATATATGTCTATGTAATGTATAAATACAAGCTTTGCTAAAATTATGTTTTACATTATATTTTTTAATAAGTTCTTTAATGCATTATTGTCGCTACTAATTTGTAATTGCCACTTGGTATATATTGTGAAAATTTGTAAAAGAATCAAACTAACATACATCTAAGAAAATAATAAATATCTTCCTTATAACGTTTTTTGTTTTGCAAAGTTTAAAAATAAACATTTTCCGTAATACGTAAGGCGTTTATGCTAAAATTTTCCTCTATTAAAAATTATGTATAGTGAACCGCATGTTCTTGTTTCAGAAGAAAAACATAGACCTGTACATCTCATACCAACGAGGTCCCTTCTACAAAGCGGAATTCCAAACTGAGCTGGATCTCAGAAAGTTTCACATTGCGGATGTGACAGACAAACGTATATTTGTCTCTGTCATGCACACTGAGAACGTAGCCAATTTATATGTATCAGAAATTAGCAAGAATTTCACTAAATACAATTTCGTCCTGAGTTTGAAGCAGATACTGTGCTATTTCCCGGAGGGAAATTTCAAGAACAGCTGGCTTGAGTAAGTATCACGTTATTGATTTTTTAACAGGAAAAAACAGCATTTATCGAATGTAATTGAGACTAAGCCAAATTTATCTTTTAAACCTAACCTAATCCCATCCAAGATATAAAACTATCTTATAGGCCTTCGTATATGAGTTAATTATTTAAATCTGCTCCACGATCTGGTGGACAGAAAAACTGTGTCCAGTTTGTGTTTTCACCACACTTTTATAAACATCTTTTTATTTCTGATTATGTATACAATAAATAAATTAAAATAATAGTTAACGTTAAAATTATGCCAAAAAAAATTATATAAAGCTATTAAATAGGTATAATATATAGTATAGCTAGTATATACATACTTCTTTTGGCTAGTCGGTGTCAGATTAGCCGAGAGCTGTTTCATTTTATTTTTAAACCTCCGAACCGCGTATCCTTAGTAAATATGTGTGTACGGTATTTCCCCGTGTCCATTAATGAGAAATTTTGCGAATAGTTATATCATTTTTTGTTATGAATATTTGGTATTATTTGCAACAATGTTTAAAAGAACTATGAACCTACAGAAACAAAGTTAAAAGCCTTAGCCAGTGGTTGGAAATATAAATATGCATATGCCAGGCACAAAACGACTGACGAGTCATTGTGTTTTTGATAAGTTGGTTGCAATATGCATAAAATATGGAAAAAGTAATTGGCACTGGCAAACTTACAGACCGATATGAATAGTACAACATGAGCACTTAATTTAATTCCTTAAAGACATGTTTTAGTAATTTGCAAATCATGCATCTGTATCCGTTCGACATCACTTTGTTCAAAATATATTGACCTTTTAGAAGCATTTATAATTTATTTCGTGTTTTCCTGTTGCTAAAGACGAGATTATTATATTTATGCGTGTGATTCATTTATGTTATGTTTTCACGACTCAGGTATATGTCGAGTGAATTGCCAGTTATTTGCGATTTTCAAGTAGCTTATCATAGGACATCTACCAATCCTTAATTGGAAAGTTACAGATTTTATTTATCCTTAAAAGTGTAGGTTTAGATAAAAAGTAGCTTTTATAAATTTTAATTTATACTTTTAACGAATTATTGTGTTTTTCTAACTATCCAATTTGAAATACACCTTCATGATGCTAAGTGTCAACTAGAAGTTTTGCCAAACAGGCAACTTACGCAAAGCGAACTTACGTACACAAGTGAGCGTTTTTTGGAATCAGCTACCTACTGAAGTACTTCCGAACCAATTTGATTTTAGAGTCCTTCAAGAAAAGAGTACAATGTGATTGTCCATGAGTGGTGGTATCACTTAACCTGGGCCTCCTGATACATAAAAAACTTTCTTCTTGTAATTAATACATACAATACATGTTAATAAAAATATGTGGTGCAACAAAGTATAAACCAATAACTATCCAGTCCTTGAATACATAAACATTGTTATCACTTGGTGTGACACATTATGATTTATTTTATGTATACGTTGCTATTATCATATAGGTACTTGACATTTCCTTAATGGCTTTCATTACTAATAATGTGCAAGATATTTAAAATAAGATGCTTCATTTTCAGAATTTATGTAACCTTATTTCTGACTAATGTCGACCAACCAGCCCTATATTTTCTAATTTATTGATTGTCCTATCCCTTCTTGCCAAGAATCTTATAAATAAAATGTCTTTCGATACTAGTCTATCTCTAGTGTAGAGATTGAAGTTGAGATTATAACCAAGGCACGTATCCTTAATAACAGGAAAAATGCAAATTGTGCGAACTGCATAAAAATAGCATCATAGGTAATTACTCGAAAAGTATAGGAAGTTGAAATACCATACGATCAATGCATTTATGTTATTTGTAATTTATGACACGGCCAGGTTGCAATAAACAAATATTAATAAATATATCTAGAAATAAACTGTTTACTTTTGAGTATAATGGTATCGCTATATTTACTTCATAATACAAAATCAGTAATTAAGCAGGGAACCAAACCTGGTGTACAGATGTGTTTGAATATCATTTCCCTTTTTAAAATAATGTCAATTATTTTTTGATGTTCCCCTCATTTTTCAGAGATGTAACTGAAGATCCTTTCACCGACCTCTATCGGGTGGAAGGTTTAAAAGGCATCTACATAGCGTCTAAGATTAACTCTAAGTCATTGGTCGAAAGTATTGAACCCGAACACTTGGTCTCATTGATCACATATGACCACGGAGTCACCTGGTCGCCAATTTCACCACCTGTTGAAGACGAAAATGGTAAGCGACGAGAATTATGAATATATGTATTTTAAGGGTTTTTATTAAATTAAAGACATGAAAATGTTACTAAATCACAGGTTGAAATGAACAAAATAACCGCACTCAGAGTCGTTTATTAAGACTTGACAGTTAAGTAAAAAAAAATTTTTTTCACACTAATACTCTTTAAATAGGTCGTTATATAAGTAAGCGGGCAAAAGCCCAAAAGAAGGTTTACAACTCGACTTTTTACGAATTGTTACTTCTACATGTTTAGTTGGATAAGAATTAAAATGTATTAAAATTACCGTTCTTATTTAAAGAAATTATTACTATGCTTTGTTCTCTATACTGTAATTTTTGTATTATTATTACACTTGATTGGATTGCTGATAAAATCATTGTTATACCTAAGGTAAAATGTACGCTCTATTTATATCTCAGTATGATAATTATGAATATAATAACATACTATGTACGCCGCAAGAAGTATCCTACTTAGATTATGATTTTTTAAATGTGAAAATAATATGAGTAATTGATTATTATTGAATGAGTCATGGTTTTTGTTCTATTGTATTTTTCACTGAGAGTCATGATATCGTTTATTCTTTTGTATATATTTAAACAGCCTGTTTCGAAGCTAAATCTAAGAAATTTTTTCATTAAATAAAACTTGACCAAATCCCTGATACTCAATAAAACAGAAATACTGCTTTTCTACTCCCAAACACATTTGTTTCCTTGGTGACCGCGTTTATTTGCTGAATTACGTTTCGTTTCACAAGTACTGACCAGTACTTGTTAAGGTTTTAATGGATAGGTCTAAACAAGGGTTTGAGTTAAATTCGTTTGTCAGAGCCGTGAAAAAACAAACAGACAAACAGATAGTCATATAGGTATCGTCTGATCACACTAATTTGTATGTATTTTACAGGTAAACCCTTCAATTGTCACATAGAGAACTCGTGCAGTCTTCATTTATGTCAGAAGTTCAGTCAACTATATCCAGTTACAAGGTGAGGATAATTTAATCAGCTCAATTTGAAGTCATCTCTGTTAACGGGATATTTCTGGAGTTTGATATTAATCCCTCTAATAATAAGATTGAGTTTTGCGTGCGTTCGCTTTTCTCATGGAAGTGTGCAAACGGGAAAATCCTATTATTTTTAATCTTGTTTTAGGAATCGATTAGAGTGTGGGTGTTATGTAACTCAGTTGTTTTTGTGTTTGTTTACATTTGCTTGTAAATGGCCCGTAAACACTTTCAATAAATTGCCTAAAATTAATATATTTCAGCAAAACATCCGATCAGCATTGAATTACGCTGATTATACGATAATTGTTTTATTTGACTAAATATATGAAAATACTGTGTTTAGAGTAAACAAATCAATAAAGGTTATCGTACTTAATATTTGCCGTATCAATTGAAAGTGGTAATCAGATTACCTTATCATACCTAATTTGTTTGTTGATTTATTTTTCTACGTTTCTATGTACAACCAAATAAGATTAATAAATCGGCTTCATATTCTAAACAATTTATTGATGTTATTGGTAATTAAGGAATAACTTTTTTACAGCCCCCCGGGAAATGTCATAAATAACGATTTGAGGTAAAAGAGAGAGTTATAGAGAATGCTTTTTTTGTGCGTTATGTTTAGGGTGTTATTTAGATTTGCAAAACAGGGGTGCTTTTTGAGTTTTTCTTCACCGTCATTCATTGGATCACAGCCTCATATCATTTGCACGAGTTTTTATAACGTTGTGGGCCTACAATTAAATGAGATTAAATCTACTTATACCTATTTAAATTGAATCGTTTATGACGATGGATTACTTTATTTACTACAATGTAAAAGTTTTGCGAAATTTACGTAGAAGACATTAGTTATTTGTATGTGTTCATATAATTGGGAAAAACGAGGAAATTCATGCCGGCCTACAATTTTCAGTTATTTTCATTTACGGCACATTGGTGTTATATTGTTTGACGAGTCGGATTAGTTTTCGTGCCACGCTTGTAGGTTTTATTCAACACTGCTTTTATGCGATCTAAAGGGTTTAATAAATGAGTGCACCGTGTTTTATTAGATTTAAGGGGCAGAGATGTATGCATATGCGCATCAATCGAATTTAATGAATGGCAACGTTTGCATTGGTGTTGCTATAAACAAAAAATCTTATTGGTAAACGTGGACTTAAGATACTTTGTGTGTTACCGTTTTGTAATTGTTTAACCATATTAACAAATTATCTTAGGGAGCGCTCAAGTATTACGTAAGAAATTGGGGGGGAATTGAACCTTTTATGAAACGTTACGATGCGGGGCGGGGATTCAATTACGCGTTATAGTAATATTATTTCCGACTTTACAGTACTTTACAACACATAATGGAAACTTTTAACTATAAAGAGTCTCTAGGTGGTCAAGAAACGTTTTACTATACTTGGGTACAGAAAAACGTTACGGCGCGTTACATGGGGGCCCCCCCCCCATAATCCATAATCTCGTCCATAATCTCCAAAAACTGCGTGACGTAATACTTAAACGCTCCCTTAGGTCCGCGTCATAAGGCCGCAAGTGTTTAATCATCAAAGATTGGTGCTGCGATATTCTAGTTGTTAATTTTATCCAACGTTGTTTCTAGATCCGCCAGCATAATGAGCTCGAAATCGGCCCCAGGCATTATAATGGCCACCGGTGTGATGGGCAAGTCCCTCAAAGGCATTCCTGGAGTGTACCTCAGCCGAGACGCGGGTCTCACGTGGAAGAGGATTCTCAAGGACTATTATTTCTTTAACTATGGAGACCACGGAGGTGTACTCGTGGCCGTTAAATACTTTAAATCCAGAGGCGAAACACGAAGGATACTGTATTCCACCAATGAAGGCATGGAGTGGAATTCATACGAGTAAGTGATTTAGTGATTGCTTTTTATAGTTATTACTAGTGCTTGTCGAGTAATTTTTTATTGAGATGGTAGATTCTTTGGTGGCAAAACCTATTCCGACAGATTCTAATGTTCATTCAAAATGGTTGTCGAAATCCGATTTTCCTTTTCAATATAATTTATGATAACAAACACAATAATTGTAACACTTAAACGGGTATATTTGAATTTTTTTCATACAACGCGGTCTTTTCATGCAAGTCACTTTTGAGGAGATATAGGGGTAACAACGGAACATCAACTATATATTTTCCTGAATGACATTTGGTCAAACACCACCCACCTACGTATCATTACCTTCGAAGGCGGTTAGGGTCTAACGATTGAGAGACCATTGTACTATCACCAACAGAAATCCTATCCCCGGGGGTCCTCTATATAGTTGCACAAACGATTTCCCTCGACTCTCGGGGCAACCGAAATCAGTTTTGCGCAGCTGAAGTAAAATAGAGCCAAAATTTCATCTTCCCTATCAATTGCACACCAAAGACCAAAATATCAGAAATCCACCAGTTTGACTTCCCCATATTTGCTTTTCATATGCGCCAAAATACATACGATGGGTTTCTCACTTTTCTCCACTACACCGTGAAAATCGACGAATGAGTGAGTGAATGTGTTGGTGGTAATGCAGCTTTATATATAACGCTACGCGGTTCGACCGTCTCTGTCTAATGATTGATAACCAAATACTTATTAACAGATTCAACGAGGACGAGCTGCGCATTTACGGTCTCATGACGGAGCCGGGCGAGAACACAACTACGTTCACCATGTTCGGATCGGCCAACGAGCAGCACCAATGGATCATCATCACCATCGACTTGATGAAAGCTTTCGAACGTAACTGTACCGACGGCGACTACAAATTCTGGTCTCCCTCGCCACCCAACTCCACCGTCTCTTGCGTTCTCGGAAAGAGGGACGTCTTCCAAAGGCGACTTCCGCACACCGACTGCTATAACGGCGTTTCCTACGTTCGCTCCGTCAGAAGAGAGCGCTGCGAGTGTGGCCGAAGAGATTACGAGTGCGATTACGGATTTATTAACTCGAACAACATTTGCATCTTCAACCGGTCCATCCCGGCGGACAAATACGACCCCTACGCGGTCCCGCCCGAGTGCGAGCCCGGACACTTCTACAAGCGCACGAAGGGCTACCGGAAAATCGACGGGGACGTCTGCATGACACCCTACTACACTCCTTACGAACCGGACCTGATCCCTTGCCCTCTCGAGGAACCGCCCGGCTTCATCTTGGTCGCTTTACGAGAAAAGATCGCTCGCATCGACCTCGTCGACAACTCCACCGTCGTCCCGATCAAAGGCCAGCAGAACATCGTGGCGATCGAGTTCGACATGAAGAACAACTGCATCTACTGGGCCGACATCGAGGTGGATAAAATCAGCCGACAGTGTTTCAACAACGGAGACAAACAGGAGATCGTCGTCGATACGGACCTAGCCAGCATAGAGGGGATGGCGCTGGATTGGATCTCCAACGTTCTCTTCTTCGTGGACGGTTCGAGAAAGAAGATAGAGGCGGTCCGAACGGATCTATCCAGTCAGGGTAGAATGAGGGCGACGATCCTAGATTCCAAAGTTCTGTCCAAGCCGAGAGGCATCGCCGTGCATCCGAAGGCCGGTTACCTGTTCTGGACCGACTGGGACAGGAAGAACCCGTCCGTGTCCAGGTCCAACTTGGACGGGTCCGACGTCAAGAAACTGTTCACGAACCCGATCGTCCAGTGGCCGAACGGCATCACGATCGACCAAATGTCCGAGAGGATATACTGGGTCGACGCGATGGAGGACTACATCGCGAGCGCCGACCTGGAAGGGAAGTACTTCAGAAGGATTCTGTGGCACGACGAGAAAGTCTTCCATCCGTTCGCGGTCGCGGTGCTGAAAGACAAGATGTACTGGGACGACTGGAAGGCCAAGTCGATATTCATCGCGGACAAGGACACCGGCGCGAACGTCATCACGATCAACGACTCGTTCAGCGGCCTCATGGACCTGAAAGTGTTCTCGCACTTCATGCAGCACGGGAGTAACGCGTGCTCGTACAAGAACACCAGTTGCAACTATCTCTGCCTCGGGGCGCCGGGGAACAAGTTCAGCTGCCTGTGCCCCGACGGGTTCAAGATGGTCGACGGGAAGTGCCTCTGCCCGAACGGCTTGGAGCCGGCTTCGAACATGACGTGTCCCAAATTGAACGGAACGTGCGGACCCGTAAGTGTCTCGGGCGACGATCGAGCTCGACGTCGAAGACGAAGCGTCGCGTCAATAACGAGAGCGAACGTTGTTCTAGAACGAGTTCACCTGCAAGAACGGCATGTGCATGACGAGCACCTGGCGCTGCGACGGCAACGACGACTGCGGAGACAACTCGGACGAGGCGGGCTGCGTCTGCGAGCCTCCCATGATCGCCTGCTCCGACTCCAGCTGCTACATGCCCCAGTGGAGGTGCGACGGAGACATCGACTGCCCCGACATGAGCGACGAGAAGGGTACGTTCGAGCGAATGTCGTGTCATCTTAGCTCGTTTTAAAGCACGGTACGATCTCAGACCCTCCTGTTCTAAGACAACCGCAGTGGTATATTTGTGCCTTGCGTTAAAGATCTGTTTTTATTTGATATCATTTGGTCTGCATGCATCCCGCGGGATTTTTCTTGGATTGACTTCGTAACAGGGAGATTCTGCGTAGTCCAATTCTTTTATGGAATTCAAAATAATAAACATTATCATGGTTATAATCAACTTTTTATTCAAAATTTAACAATCAAACACGCTTTGCTTACTAATAATTGGCTAATCATTTCACCGGTTCGGCTTATTTATTAATAAAAGGTCCAGTCCAGAAACATTAAAAAAATACCAACTTTTGGTAGGACTTTGTAGGTACTTTTGTTAACTAAAAATATTAATTCTAATCTTTATCTGAGGTAATAGTTATAATGAGTCTTTTGTATTCACAAATCATATGAATTTAGTTTACTAATTATTACTAATCAAATAATTATTCTTTACTTCTCTTTTTGAAAGTATGATCTTAAAAAGCAAGTGGAATCAATGGTTTTTTCTCCCCGCCTACTTCTTACACGAAACCATCGGCCGAAAAGGCTCTGTCTCTACACTTGTTGGCTTGACAGTTTATAAATAGTCGTACCGCAATATCAAATATTTTATTTTCACTCCATCGGTTTCAAATACCACCATTTCTTTCTTTAATCATCATCATCAATGGTTATACAGCCCCTTGTGGGCCTCCTCGATTACACTTCGCCATCGCAATCTATCCAGTGCTCCCCGCGTCCAATTGCGAACCCCTATTGTTTCGAGGTCCTCGACAACTCCATCCCATCGATGCAGCCTCGGTTTACCGGGTTTTCTTTTGCCACCGGGTTGTGAGTTTAGTGAGGACCTTGGGGTTCTGTCGTTCGCCATTCGGTGCACGCGTCCCGGCCACTTCTTTCTTTAATATTTTAAGAGTATTTAAATAAAAAATAAATTTTTCATAATAATGTAACATGCCTAAAAAACTTTTTAATTGAGTTATATTACTCGGCGTGGGTGCATCGTCAATAGCTTGTTACTCATCAGGATCTGGTTGCAAATCGTCTTCACCTATAAGAAAACCGAGACACTCAAAACTATCTTGGAACTCAAATTAATTCGTTCAATTAATCGACATTATGCACTTTTAAATCGTTAAATAAAATGATACGCCAATAAAAGACAGACTGATTTATTAATACATATCACTAATAACACATTATTCAGATTGCGGTAAGCAGAATTGCACCGAGACTCAGTTCCAGTGTCAAAACGGGCAATGCATAGAGAAGAGATGGGTCTGCGACGGAGACAACGACTGCCGGGACGGGTCTGACGAACGAAATTGTACGGTAGGTGTACCTTCGGCGCAGGCGGCGATTCGAGGGTCTCTCGTGTGATGTTTTAGCAATCTCGAATCGTATTCCAGCACCAAACACCGAAACGCCCCGACAGTCTGAGCTGCAGCTCCCGAGTGTTCGCCTGCGGCAACGCCTCCGACGCCCTCTGCATTCCCAACTCTTGGGTGTGCGACGGGGAGAGGGACTGTCCCGGCGGCGAAGACGAGACCCTGGACAAGTGCCTCAACTCCACCTGCGCCCCTTTCATGTTCCGATGCCCCAGCGGAAAGTGCATCTACAACTCGTGGGTGAGGGCCGGACTATTGTTAGACTCAAAAATCCTAATATGTAAACATATTGACGATTTAAAAATAAGCATTTTCCTCATGTCTCGACCTCGCTGTAGTGATGATTTATCGCGGTTTACGGATTCGATTTCCTTAAGGAAAAAAATTATAATTACTAATTAAATTTTAACGATCTCCCTTCGAACAAAAACAAACACAAATTTAGTAATAATCGGTTTTATTTTTCAATAGCAAAACATGTTTTTATCACAATTGTCAATATGATTATATTTGTTTGTTTACAGCTTACACCAAACGTATTAAACGAAAAACAAATCAAAAATGAGCCCAATAGAATAAAACACGTTTAATTCGCACTTTATAATTAGTTTTAGGATGCTTATTATGCGTCAGATTCACGACATCGATGAAATGCAGGTCTGCGACGGGGAGAACGACTGCGGGGATCACGAATCGTCGGACGAGAGGAACTGCTCGTCGACCGGCCGCTCCAAGCTGATCCCTCGCCTCGACGACAAACCCGTTTTCACGAACGGCTCCTGCCTGGACTGGATGTTCAAATGCGACAACGGAAACTGTTTGCCTTATTGGTGGGTAATTTGAATCTTCCATAAAAATATATAACAAATTACCAGAAATTTTGAATGAAACAATTAACTCGAGGTTAACCAAATTTTTAAAGGAATTTAATATATAGGTATCTGACTGATAGACTTTAATTTCTTTATAAAAGTTAAGTTTATTAATAATGTTAAGTACATTCACCTTTTCGCAACGTGAAGCCAAAGCAAATAAACCAAATAAATGATTTATCTTATAAGAATAGATTTAACTATAATAAAGCATGCCCTTATCGTAATAAATTATAACGTATCACGCTGTCTGCTATCTGCTCCGTCGCCGATGCAGGTGGAGATGCGACACCATAGACGACTGCGGCGACAACTCCGACGAAGTGGCCTGTGGCGCGGTGGAACCCGCCAAACCTGCCAACCCCGCCGATCCCCCTCCGGATCACCCGCGGCATAAGCAGAAGTGCGCCAAGGATCAGTTCACTTGCTCACCGGGTAATTCCGAACACGATAGGACATATCGCTCGCCCCGGGAACAAAGCTTTCATGTTTTCTCAATTTTGACTTCCTCGGATGTTCATAACTGTCATTTTTTTCAGCATTTTTGCAAAACTTTTTGTTATAAATAAACACGAAGATGTGTTTTGTCGGAAATTATTTTGTGCATCATGTTTTTAATACTCGATTACCTAATTTTACTTTTCTGAAATAGGTGGCAACTTTTTAACTAGTGTAAACACTTAATACATAAGAACAATGTTCAAATCGTCGAATAACTACAAAAATATAGCTTTCATTTAATATACATTTATATTTGTTATTCCTTCTTTTATTTTCGGAAAGAAAATAGATATCGCTTTTACGATTTTGTTCTTCGGGGTAAGCGATATGTTTTAAGACAAAGTGTTGCCAAATATTGATGTGTTTGTATTTTTATGGAACGAAGGAAAGCTATATCACAACTGTCGCTTCAGGCGTGTGCATCCCTCTGGCGTGGGTGTGCGACTCGGCCGTGGACTGCGAGGACGGAGCCGACGAGCGCGGATGCACTCGCGCGTCCGTCCCGCCCGCTCCCGCGCGGTGCGACAGGGACGGCACGCCCTGCAGGGACGGCGTCGGGTGCGTCGCGCTCGCCAAGGTGTGCGACGGAGCGTTCGACTGCGCCGACGAGAGCGACGAGAGCTTCTGCGTTCGGGTGAGGGGGACGTCCGGACGGGAACGCTTCCCGCGGAGTCTGGGCGTTCGTATTAAAATTGCGACGTTCTCCAGAGTCTCCCGCGACCCGGAAACTGCTCGGACAAGTTCATCGCGTGCGACGACGGCACCAAGTGCCTCTGGCCCTCGATGCTGTGCAACGGAAGAAGAGATTGCTACGACGGAAGCGACGAGAGCAACTGCTCCGGCGGCGACTCTCATCCGTCTCCGGTAACTCGGCCTCGAAGTCGGTTCATTCCAAATAGTCCGCCTCGCTCTGCCGAAATCGATAGTGACGCGTGATTTTCAGCCGCTGAGCATCGGCGTGGACCAGTCGACCATCAACTCCACCAGCTTCCTGATCTCCTGTTGGATGGCTCAGCAGAAACTGGTGATGTACAACTTCCTGCCCTCCATCGCCAAGGTGTCGGACGACGTCTGGACGAACATGACGTGGATCGACGATAGCGTGTATCGGTGAGTAGGTGTCCGCGCCGGACGAAGGTCGGTCTCTCGGACGCGTTATAAACCTCCGGTTTCGTCGTAGGTTTACGGACTTGGAGCCCTTCACGAACTACAACGTGACGTTCTACATCCGAGACAGCAAGTCCGACGAGGTCTACGCGTCACACAAATACGTGAACGCGAGCACCGGAGAAGGAGGTATCTGGCTCTCCTCGCCTCGTCCGTCGCGTTCGCGGAGGATCCACGTCATTCCGGTGTCCGCTTTCAGAACCGTCCCCGCCCAGACGCCTCACCGTCCGCCAGATGATCGGGAGCCGCGTGAGCCTCCTGTGGGACCCGCCCTCGGCCCCGCGGGGCGTCGTCACGCACTACACGGTGTACTTCGTGCCCCCGCTGCCCCCCATGGAGAAGGTGGTCCCGGCCGGAGACGGGAACGCGACGGTCTCCTACACCCTCGACGCCTATTTCGAGCCGAACACCAATTACTCGTTCTGGGTGAGTCGCGGCTCGGCGCCCGCGCGTGCTCCCTCCGAAAGACCGTCACCGATCGATTTCCTTCCCGCCAGGTGACGGCCTCCAACCGAGCCTTCGCGTCCAACTCCACGGACATCGCGTACCTGTCGTTCGACGACGTCGGAGACGTCGACGAGATCGTCAACGTCAGCCTGGCCCGGCTCAACGACACGGCGGTGTCTCTGCGGTGGCACAGGCTGCGGGGCGTCGAGGGCTACGTCGTGGTCACGAGGCTGCCCCCCAACTACGCCGACCCGGAACCTCTCAAGACCGACTCCGACAACGTCACGCGTGAGTCGCTTTGACCGATCCCGTCCTCGATCTACGGGAAAGGCTTTTAGTTCAAGGGTTCATTTTTAAATAAATGACATAAGCGTTAGAACTTATACTTCTTTGGCGTAACAAGATACAAGAGAACAAAAACCTTTTCAAACATTTTATTCTAAGTTTGTAGAAAAAACTACACTAATAATAGAAAAAAATTCCTCTCTTAATTTTTCCCTAACGCGCCAAAAGAATTGTAACTTCAAAAACCGGAAATTATGCACAGAAATTCACTAATGACCGCAATTCACACAGCACTTTATCACTTTTCTTCACTATTCGCACTTCATCTCTTCAATGTTAGTCTCTTTGTATCCCACTCCAAATTGAATTAATCGGTCGCGTTTCAGCTAGCTTATTTATCCCTGGGAATAATCTTGATCGATGGTCGAGAACTTTCTAGGCAGGATTGCTACTGAGTAGCGATTGCACAATCCTAGAACGTACGTACTCATTATCTCTTTTGCACATTGCTCCGTCCTTGTCGTACGGTGTTCTAGAATGTTTAGTCTGGCTTCGAGAAGGTTCCGATCTTCCCTCTCTCTCGCGTATCATTCCGTCCTTGTCTCACACCTAGAAAAAATCGATGTATAATATTGCTTCACCGAGGAGTATAACTGGTTCTGAAAACGTCTGCTAACGGGTTTCCTGAAAACTGTCCCATTCGACTGTACATGTTCTTAAACTGCATGAAAAAAAGTTTCACCCTCCTGAAAACTAGGGGAACATTATGCAAAATACAATTTTGTATTATGTGATTGACCTTCTCCTGAAACGGTCAGAAATTACATTTCAGTTTGCTGAAAAGTTAAAGTAAGTCAACCCGTCTTCTTAACACTATTAAAGAACGATGAACGTTTTCCAGTGACCGGCCTCCCCCCGGGCGTCCAAATATACGTAGACATAAAGGCCTACAAGGACGACGTCGTCGGCCGACCCTTCACCGTCCCCGTCAAGACCGGAGGGGAGCCGGACGAAACACTCAACGTGACCGCGACGCTGCTGCCGGAGAGGGGCACCTCGGTTCGGGTATCGTGGAGGCCGCCCTCCCGGGGCAAGTATAGGGGCAAGGAGCCGGAGTACGAAGTCTACTACACGCGCATCGCCAACTTCAAGGCCAAGTTCGGAAAAATGTCTAACGGTGCGTTGCGACGTCGCGATGAGGTTCGTTCGAGTGAACGTCTCTAAAACGATTCGCTCACGCGTTTCAGACACGAAGGTGACGACCGGGAACACGAGCATCGTGATCGACGGCTTGAACGCGTGCGAGACCTACATGTTCACGGCGGGTCTTCGGGGAGGGCCCCTGGCGCCCGTCGAAGCCGTCATCACCGGGGAAGACGACAGGCGAGTATTCATATTCCCGAAGAGAGTCTTCGAACGAAGACCCAATTTATACGAATCACGTTTAACGAAAGTTCATCGACGAATTGTTTCAGAGCGCCGGTTAAGGACCTGAAGTTTGCGTACGACGAGAAGAAATCCCACTTGAAAATCTCGTGGAGCGCGACCTGTGACGTCATCAGGAATCCCGTCGCCTACAGGGTGAGCGCCTCGAGTTTCAAACTGGGGTTTGATTTCGTTGCATAAAAATGAATTTTTTAATTTACAATTTTATACAATTTCGTCGCTTTGTCGACCACGATTTACTTTCGTACTTTTAAAGGAATTTGTGATTTAATTATTTCGCTAAAGAGTG
This sequence comes from Pieris napi, assembly GCF_905475465.1. Taxonomy (NCBI): domain Eukaryota; kingdom Metazoa; phylum Arthropoda; class Insecta; order Lepidoptera; family Pieridae; genus Pieris; species Pieris napi. The sequence goes on along the minus strand of NC_062249.1, from coordinate 12,206,499 downwards.
AGTTAAGAGCGCGCATTAGGCCAAATGTATGATTTCACGCGCGTCGTGAACGACGCGTAGTATATGCAATACCATCAGATCATATCTTCATTTGTGGTTTGCTTAAAAAGTGCCCAAAGGGGGCACCGCGTATGCAAACCTAATCACGTGGGCTCTTTGTTAATTGTAATTGTCAGAGCCGAACGAAGAATTAAATCTTTTCATTTTTTATCTTTAACCATCGCTAGTAATAAACAAATCGACAGGTTTTATTTATTTATTGACACCTAACGGCGGCAAAATAAATCATATAGGTATTTTTAATAAAATCACAAAGTAGCATCTGATTAGTTTACGTATATTATGCGGTTTGATTTGAAATTTCATGACATCTTTTTTTTTATTGAATAATTACGTATTTTATATTCTTACTAATATTATAAATGCGAAAAGATTAAGTTTAGTCTTTGGGAATGGTTTTTATTTTGCTCGTGGTAATTATAATATTTAACGAGCGCAGGGCGAACGACCCGTGAAACAGACGTATGCTGGAATTTAATAAAACCGCTAACAGCTCTCGGCCAAACTAATGTGATGTAACTCAATATACTATCGGTTCCATAACACTGGCTATGATTAAATTAAAGGAAATCAGACAAAAGTCGGGGATGGCTGCTCTTTTTAATTACAGTCAACCGTTGAAACGAAAGTGTAGGACCGATACATATTTAATATTTTTAATTCAAAAATTCATTGCAGCTGGAGATAACGGAGAAAACTCACGGCCTCACGAGCCGTTACCAATTGGAACCCAGCCGTGACGTGTCGTTGTCTCACACGATGATGGGGGTGCCTCTCGGGGGAAGATACCACATCTGCGTACGGGTGAGGGAAATACAATAATTATGCAGCGATTCTTTTTATCACTCTCGGTCGGTATTCGATATAAATAAATGTCTCTCCTCAGACGGCGGCGAAGGGCTCCCGCGACTCGTGCGCGGAGACCCGCAGCGGGGAGCTGGCTCCTCCTCGCCGGGTGCTGGCCTGGCTCTCGCCCAACGGCCACGTCATGATGTCCTGGGACCACCCCGAGCACGACGACGCCCTCAAGTATGTTTTTAAATATGCTCTCATCGGTACACCGGGCACTTATCATTCTCATGTAAAGGTTTTTTCATCAAATCGATTCCTATCTCTCCAGACCGAAATACCAAGTCATCGTCTCGAGCAAAGAGATTCCCGAGGACCTCATCCGACCGACGGCGGACATGATGACGGCCGAGACCGAGTTCTCCCCCTTCATCGTGAGCATCCCCGGCGGAAGCGTCGCGCCCCTGTACGCGGGGGTCCGCACCGTCGTCGACGGGTACTACAGCGACCTCAGCGAGGTGCAGACCATCGAGATGCTGGGTGAGTGTTTCGAAAAGGTTTCTTTTCATCAGAGAATATGAGAAGGTTTAAAATGTAAATAATGCGATTATCTCTCTCCCCTCAGGTATCGAAGCCGACGAGCTCTCGAGCGCCACGGGCGCGGTGTGGTGGGGCGTGGGCGGGGCCTGCGCGGCGGCTCTGGCCCTGGGCGGAGCTCTGCTGCACGTGCTGCTGCGCAACCGGAGGCTCAACCGGTCCTTCCTGCGCCTGGCCGCGACGCCCCGCTACGACAGCCGCCGGGGACAGGCCACCATCGACCACGGTCAGTTTAATAAACGCGCAAAAATGTCTCATCGCGAGAGTAAAGGGAAGTGATAATAATTGTGATTCTAATTCTGGCAGAAGACGACGACGTGCCTCCCATCCACGGATTCTCCGACGACGAGCCCCTGGTGATCGCGTGAGCGGGTGGTTTTGTGATCTCGGGCCCCGAGAAATTGGCAGACCTTTTGGAAATTATATGTTTTACTTTTATAATGAGGCAGTTATTTTGACATTTTAGTTCTAAAATTTGTAGTGATTTTTCGTCCGTCACTTGCGTGTGTAAATATCGAGTAGGCCCCGGTGGCCGTTGTGATTGAAAAAAATAAGTGGACATTTGCCAGTTCTTCGCGTCCACGTGACGACCCCGGTCGCGTAAAAGTATTATAATTTAACTAGTTTTAATTTAACGGTCGGTCGATTCGATTCTTTTCTAGAAGAATTTAGTACAATTAGGGTAATCGTTCATTTCGTGACGAGGGCTGTAAACTAGAAGACTTTACGTTTAATTAATCCCCAACTCAAGTTCGACACCAAAGATTTCGCGAACCTTAGAATTAATATGTATCATATAAACGTTTATAGATAATATATTTTTGGTGGACTTTTAATTTTGCCAAATATCTAAGTGAAGAGTGTAAGGGTAGCTCCGATCTCGACGTTCCGATTCCTTCGTAGTTTTAGTTCCTAAGTGAAATGCCTCTAGCGTTCTTATTTTATTTATTTGAATGTTACTCTGATAGCTAAATTCGTATTGTAAGGTTTATATTAATAACGTAGACGTCGCTCATAAAGAAACATGTTTCGATCGTTCTAATAAATTGTCTTAAACCTATTTGTGTTTATTATTTTGTATCCCAAAGAAATAAGTTAGTTCAGCATATCTCGAACTACTCCAGCCGCCCAATCCAGGACGGGTGCCGTGAGGATGAGCCCGTCTCTCCAGACGGCCACTCCGACTACGGACTGACGGTCACCGCTCGCACACAATAGAGGACCTCCTACGCCGGTCTGTAATTTCAAAAAATCTAAATGCCGTATCCAATAATATCTGGACAGATAATTAAATCATGCCTAGACAACTAAAATAAACAATTCAATCATGATGACAGCAGAAATGTGTCTACCCTATGTCACATTGGAGTTGTTTGTCGAAAATTAGAGGTTTTTTTTTTTTTTGAAGTTATACTTCTTTAGGCGCGTTATGAAAAATTGATGAGAGTGAAATTTTACGATGCGCGCGCACCGTGACACAAAATTAACAGAATGAAGTTGCCAACGGAAGATGCTACGGCATTGGACATAATTTAAAAACAACATTCAAATAATAATAGAATTTATGTTACACTTAATGTAAGAGAATAATAATAAATATTTATGTATTAAATTTTTCAAATGTAAACTGAACTTTATTGACTATAATGACTCCTTTTCCAGTCTTTGATTATTTAATTGTAATTAATTATTTGCATGCAATCAAAAACTATTTTTAATAATGCCAAAGAAGTATAACTTCTGACGCGCGTATATAAGTACACGCACCCTTTTTTTTTAATATTATGGCAACAGCAATTACAGGTTTTAGGTTTAGAGTGTCAAATGTATTACCACAGATCCCGGTGTCTTCACTGAGGCACAAAAGGCGTCGGTCGGTAGCTTCACGTCAAGTTTGTTCAGACGCACGTTACACACTTTCGGTGATAGAATTGACGCTCGCTGCCAACGCGGCCTTTGTCGAATGGCTAAAACAATTACTTCTTCTCAATCTCTAAAGAGTGTTGGTAAATAAAAAAGTGCGTGCGTACAAAGTACACATGTCAGAAGTGAAACTTCTTTGGCAAACTATCTTTCAATCTAAAACTATAGATTTCCGATACTTAGAGTAAGGGAAAAAAGAAGATATATTAGGAATTTAATTGCCATTAAAAGTGTTCGACACAATTAATACAAATAATAAATTTAATTTTTTAAATTTATATCATTCTCATTTCCAGAGTTAAAAGAAATTTCTTTATTGATCTATAAAGTTTAACAACTGCCAGTTCCGATCCAATTATTTAAACACGCCTTGCATATCCAAAAAAAATGGCAAGTTCCCAGATTACCGGATTTAAAATCGATGAACCGGTATAAGCTAGCACACTATTATAACTTTAAATGAAATAAACAAATGTTTATAAAGCTTTGACTAGATTTAATTGAGATTGCGTTTTTATCTAATATACAAAATTCTTGTGTCACAGTTTTCGTTGCCATACTCCTCCGAAACGGCTTGACCGATTTTGATGAAATTTTTTGTGCTTATCCGGTATCTATGAGAATCGGCCAACATCTATTTTTCATCCCCCTAAATGTTAGGGGTAGTCCACCCCTAAATTTATTTTTTTATTTTTTAGACAAAATTTTTAATTTTTATTTTTCTATGATACAGCATTAAAAAATACATACAACCCCTAATTTTCACCCCTCTACGATCAACCCCTATTTTTTATTTTAAATGATATACATGGCAAAAAGACGTTTGGCGGGTCAGCTAGTAATTAATAAAAATCTCAAAAATCTGTTCGTGCCAATTAAAATTAATATTTTTATAGATGTTTATAATAAAAATGTGATCTTCAAACCTTCGTCGTAGCCGCCCCAACCCACAAAGTAGCATTCATCACCGAGGTAAGGATCTGACATGCAAGCGGGTTGTACGAGGCTTCCCAAGATCAACGATCGAGTCCAATGCTAAAAATATACGAAATATTTAGTGGCCTGAACTATGTTTATAATTCTTCAAGATCTCAAGAAAACGAAATACAATATGGGTTGTCTACGTTAGATAGATACGTTATTTAAATAAAGAACTGGTTGTCTTCAATGCCTGCAAAGCCGAAGTCTATTAACTAGTGTCGGAATGCTTTTGAAATATAAAACATGATACGTACTAAAACAGCTAAATTATGATTTAGTTGGCCAGGTTTATACTGCGGGTGAGTTATTACATTCGTTACGCGATGTTGAGATGGAGAATTTTCGTCAGCCAGGTCAAATATACCAGCTATTATACTTATTTCTCCTGCTGATGTTCTATAAAAAATATTGGTTCAATTACCAAAAATATTAAATATGTTAATACCTAGATTACTACTTATATTTATTATTTTGTAACGACTTTCATAAGGTAAAGATAAAATAATTTTAAGTTAATGGTTCATATGTGTTAGCCTGTCTAATCTTTTAGAATGAAAGAAAAAGAAACGTACCCATGTACACAATCGGCAGCTGTGATGGCAGCGCGCGGGTGTACCAAAGTTGCATAGCAAAGGATGCTTTGGCGGCTCCTTGTTAACACGACCAAGGCCATCCAAGGTGTTGAACCTTTACCGACGATATCCAGCTCTTTTCCTGAAACATATGTTTCACTACATTGTATACTATAGCCACAAAAGCTTGCAGTAAACAACAAACATAGCGAAACAGTAAAGTTAAACAGTAGGTTTGGTGAGGTACAATATGCTGGTTTTATCAAGACTAAGCAACTTTAAAGAACAAGCAACGCGGTTACCTACGGAAAAACTTACATAACTTAAGGATGAAGCTTCTTTATTTCGTTCCATATTTTGGCTAAATAAAATACTTTACGTACCAGTATCATAAACATTGTTCGAACTTTTTCCACAGTTCCTATAAACTTGTTCATCTAAGTCAACATACTCCTCATCTACCATTGAACTGGGTGCAGCTTTATATGGCTTTATTTCCATCGACTTATCTTTGTGAAATTCACTCTGAGTCGTTTTGCGTACAAATCTATTTTTATTCGGCACTAAGTTAAGTAATTTGAAACCATGTAAAACTTGAAAGTCTGGCTTTGATCTGAAACTGACGACACCGCTCCCAGAATCCTCTCCGGCAGGAGTCATTTTGTACGGTTTTAGTCTACTTTCAGATATCGCCATTGGACGTCCTGTAGGTACATATTAAATTCAATAATTTACTTTTTACTTGAAAATATATTTAAAAAATAAAATTATTCTTATTTTCTTAGTTCAAAACGGTATGTGGTCTTTTAAAGCAGATTAAAGTTAAAAGATAGCAACTGAAAATTTCCAAAATTTTAAATATTTTTTATAATTAGCATCTTACCCAGTCTTGGATCTATTGTAGAATAGCCGAAAGAATCTTCGCCTTCTTCACTAACTTCATCTGAGCCACTAAAAAAATATCCACCAGTAGGTTTGATAAGTGTCCATCCTTTTTTATGATCAGAGCCTAGCAACCCACCTGGTTGTGGTATTTCATCTGCGTACTCTTGGTTACTATAATCAAAGTTTGAGTCACTGTTTTGGGCACTGATGCTTTCTGGAGATGAAGGTTTTCTGAATTTTGAATTCTTTACATTCCAATACGGATCAAAATTATCTTCTGGAGTAACAATTCGCTGTGTTATTATCGCTGGGGATATAGTTGTCGCCATTTTTGATTCTGAAGATTGTAACTGATATTTACGCTTCAATAAAGCATTTCTTTGCCTCATAGCCGGGTTTTCACGTTCGTTGTTATCAGATCTCCGGAATCGCCTGTGATGCTTCGCGGTATCAGGGAAATATATTTCTGATTTATCGTATGTTTTTAAGGGCATTATACAACAAACTATTAAATCGTTATGCATATTTTGACCTGAAAGTGGCCTGTAGGAAATATAAAAAAATTGTCATCTTAATAAAAATATGATATTATAAAATATACTAAATGATTTATTTAATTATTACTTACCGACCATTGAAAGAATATGGAATACCATGACTGTTTCTACAGTTTATTGCTTTAATAAATGTACAAATACTTTCACTATCCTGTATTTTATTCACGGCTCTGGTTAGAATGGACTTCGGTATATTTATGGCGTCACTGACACTTTCTTGAAATTTTACTTCATGGGTTTTATTCTTATTTTTATTTTCTACTACATCATTATCATTATCATCCGGAAACACGAAGTTCAAGACGTCTTCACTTATTGGCGTAGCACTACTAGCTGTTGAACCAGTAAATGATACCAAAGAACTAACATTTTGTGGACTCTCACTTTCCGTATTGATTAGTTTATCCTTATTTAAACTGTCTTCATGATTTGGAATTCCCAAGGCAGATATATCTTTGAAATAAATAGAGGATGAGTTGTCATTCTCACTGCCTTTCATATTACTGTCATTCTTTTCTTTGGCTGTATCGAAATGATCTAAATGATCTAGAAAAACAACTTTAACGCTCTCATCCGTTTCGAATTCACTAATATCTTCGATCTTTGGTTGCGGTGGCGCTAAATTATGTAATTGGGCCACCTTTTCATTCAACCACCAGAATTCGCCATTTATTTGTGATGAAACTATGTGGCAATATAGAAGTGAAATGAATAATTTTGTGAACATTGTTTCGGCTGTCGCGGCTTCGATAGGAATCTGCACTGTTCAACAGCGTAGCGCGTTCAAATGTTAAAAGTGCAGGATGTTGCGTGTGCACATCTATTATCGGGTAATTTTCAATTGTCAAGTCGATTCGATTCATATGCGACAATTATGATTAATGCGTGCTACTCAAACGCAGTTTGCGGATAATTTGCGTTCAAGTATTAAACAATATTAGGGCATGACTAATTTAAAGTACAGTTGCAATGTATATTAATAATTATATTAAAAAAAATAAAAACAACTAAGTTGTTGGGTTGCGTGGCTAACACAGCCACATTATGGCTGTAAAATAAAAGAAGAGGATCTGTCAAGCGCTCTTTGGTATAGACAAGCCGATATCTTAAGTTTATTTCTTTACTGATTATTTTCTGTTCTGTACATGATATTTACAAAAACGGCCTTCTTTAATAATGACATTATTGCAAAACATACTTTCAAATCATTTTGTACACGATTGTACAGTAATATTAAGTTATTACTGACAAATTCATCATCATTTCAATTAATTATAAAGTTTAAATACCGAGATTAACATGACCTACATTCTCTATACAGAAATGAGGTCTTGCGTTGTATAATTACGATTCACAATAATTGGGATTTTTATTGTTACGTTCTTAGTGCTTGTTTGCCATTTTCCTTATTTATTCATGACCTAAAATGATTGCATACCGCACTCTTATTATTATTTTATCGTGATTACTAAGTGACCATGTTTATGATAACACTCATTTTCATTTTTCACACAATAATTTTGGTTTTGAGAACTGAAGCATGGTTCTCTTACGAATATTAAAATCAAAACTGTCCGTGCTTTACAGGTTTACATGGACAACACAAAATATAATTATTTTCAGCAAATTATCGTTATATAATAGAACAATTATATAATCTTAAATATAGAATTAGGTTTAGACGTTGGATAACATAAAATTTACTATCAATTTATTATTGGAGAGAGTAAATTAAATTTTCTTAAACTAAACATTGTTTCGCGTTCGTATGTTCGGAGAATCAGTTCCGCTCGACCGAAGATTTGTTGGTTTGATCTCTCGCTCAGCGGAAAGGCTTGAAAAGTTGGCGAAAGAGAATATTTTATTTAAGAAACAAATCACCTTTGAGGCAGGTTTATATCCCTAAAGACTAAACCTAGATCTATGCTTTTGGCTTTTAAAGTTCGTACGGTATACGATAGGTAATGTAAGTATAGTATAAAGCCTAATACAACACAATTTAAGCCTACTTTTACTTCGTATTTTGGTGTTTAAAAGTATATCATTGCCTTTTTTTAAATTACACAGAAATTAGGCGCATTTATACCTGTAATTTTGGGGTCTAGGTGAGCGTACTATAAAAACTTAGATTCTTCTACGTTGAATTTCTATAACAGAATGTTAAGCGGATTAATTTATATAGGTACTATACATATTACGTCAGCGCCATATAAAGCAAAAATTCATCCATCAATACAGATATTTGCATGAAGTCCAGTAAACCAATCGTGAACATTGTGTGACATTGGATTGGGATTCTTACTTACTTAGGTGTCCGGGATAGAACTTACAATTGGTTGCCCGATATCCTCTAAACACTGCAATATTTCGGGCATAGTGCTATCAATTTATAGATTTAAGACATGAAGGTTTCTTCAAGATGTTTTTCTTCACAGTTCGAGCTTATTTTTAATAATTTAAATAAAAACTCAGTAGAACAAAACACAGTACATAGTGTTGAGATCACGCCGAAGTGAGATGATAAAAGTAAAGTTTATTACAAAATTTCCGTGGCAGCAAGTTTAAGGAAAAACGTCCAGAAAAGTTAAAAGTTTTCTTTAAAGGAAGTGTTAACTGCATCGCAAAATATCTTTATTCGCGTCGTTTGTAGTAAAACTTTACGAAATGTTTATCGCAAATCTCGGTACTTTTTAACTTGTTCAATCCTGTAGTTTGTCGGACCTCCATTAAAAATGTACATTCTTCGGAGTAAGCTTCACTGAATGTTAAGCAGAGTATGTTGGCGGGAAACCGCACAGCACCTCCATGCTTTTCAGCTAAAGAGATTTGTTAAAATGCTAAAACGTTTTGGTCCACTACCTAAAATAAACCTTACTCCATACGAATAGGAGCTATTTTATGTTATCCTGCCAAGATGTTCGGTCAAATCTAAACGATGCATAAGCATATTTTTATGTCTGTTTCGGGTTTGTATTGCGCCTGCAGTGAATTCAAAGCCGGATCTGAAATATGCAAGAGATATCGCGCTCGTATAGTTTTATTTAATTCGAGTACGGAATATGAATGTTCGTGAAGTTTTAACGCATACTCTGAACGGACAGACTATGAATACGTAATGGAGTATTAACTCGGCTTTAAAAAAAAAGGTAATACCCTTTTTTTAATTGTATTATAAGTATTATAATGGGAATTAGAGAGGTGTACTTTTAGGTTTGTTTGAAATGAAAAGGTAGTTCTCAATGATGTGTCGAATATAAATCATATATTCGATATGTTATATTTCGTAATATCGACTGTCTTTGTTATTACCTTTACCTTTTGTTTACCTTTTTTTATTATTACCTACTTTATCGTGGGCATCCTCCCTAAATAAAACTAAAACTAGTTAAATAACATCCTAGTAATTCATATTTTTACAGGTCAAGCGTAATGAAATCTCTAGTTCTACAATATCATCACTAAACGAAGGTACAAGAGTTTACGGCTGAGTGCATCTGAACCACACTAACTGTAACTACTGCCCTCTAGGGTCTATTTCGGCTGAAATAGAGTACAACTACCCAACTTCCCTTAATTAAGCTATAAAGTAACTGATATTTATGTCTTATAGTAATTTACTTGTGAGTTACTAGTGTTGTAAGCATAGTTTAAGTATTAAAGTTTGAAGTATCGTCCAGACCAGAAGTTGGGTAACTAGTAAACACATATTAACATATTTCAAATGTAAGTTATACAATATATTATTTTGTGGTAAATACTTTTTTTTTTAACTTTTATAGAAAAAGACAAAACTTGTATATGATATGATCTGTTTCTGTAGTTTGTACGAGTCTGTACCGGTCCGTAAGTGACCAGTTTGAATTGTTTTTATTTTGCATCTGTAAAGACACTCAGATTTAACAGTGTCAATTAAAAAAATGTGTTAAACTGAAGACAAGCCATGGCCATGATCTAGAGAATATAAGTGAACATTAAGGATAATATTATACCACTTAATACTATGTCAGACATCAGACCGAATTAAATTTCTTTTTCAAGTATTTTTAGAAGTTTAAGAAGACAATAATTGCAATTACCAAAATAGGAATTGTTTTAAAAATAAAGAAGCGTAAACGCGGTATAATAAACTCCTAATTAAAACTCATAACTTGTGAAGACTTTTCTATGAATATTAATCAAAATGTTCGAGTGAAAAAAAAATTATGCAACAATATTATCAGAATAGACTTTGATGTAGAAACAACGAGTTAATAAGTTTTGAATGTTGCTAAATAAAATGGAATAAAAAATATTACAGTGTAGGTGTAGTATAGTAGGAACTTGTGGTGACTGGTCGGGCTTGAATTCGTGTATGCGGTGATGTTAGCTATTTTGACTATGTATTTGCGTGTTGTTCCCACGAGAATGTAACTGCGTGCTCCTATTTCACCATGCCTCCTGCTGATAGAGGACAAATATTTGTTTTTAATTTATTTTAATATGATTAATTAACTATTGATTACTTAAGATGTGGAACATAGTGTAATGGTTGCAGCTCTTTACAAACATTCTATAAAACAATAAACTTGGCGATTAAAAAGCGTGGCGGACAGTTTAGTCCCTGTTCTTCTCTTCCATTCTAGACCCTTGATTTGATAGCTGGCAGTAAACGTAAAATTTGAAGTATTTAATATATATTTCTTTTTCGACGTTCATAAGTGTACATTGTGTTACCTATATAATTTTGACTTTTGGCAACCCTGCATAGTGCAGTGCAATATAGTATTTTAACCACTTGACTAACACAAGAAACACCCACAAAAATGTTTCTGCAGTCAGCGGTACCTAAATAGTTACTTACTTGCCAAGCGCACCGGAGTTTTGTGTAAATCCTAATAAAATCTGTATTACTCACGCGCTCAAACTTGTGACTGATTTTAAGAAATAAACGATATGTTGGTTTTTTTCTTTTATTGTCATCATCAATATCCATTACATGCATTTATCGCATCATAATGCCGTACATAAGTAATGCGGCAATTTGATATAACAGATCCGCTAAATAAGCAATGTACACTATACTGTGTACTTACTTGCCGATAAGTAAATAGAAAAACATTAATCTACAATGAATTAAAATTACTAAAAGGCTCTTCTAATTTACTTCAAATTGTAAAATCGGGTTTGTATAGACGGGATAATGGATTTGGGAAAGCAACTGATTAATTGAAAAAAAAGTGTTTTCAGGCGTTTATTGGAATACATTAATATAAAATGATATACGTACGCACACGACCATATCCTTATGTTTAAAACAAAATATGCCATCATAAATGTAAAAATAATAATAGGTTTATCAAGATTTTATTTATTGCTTATATATGTAGATACTTATTATCAAGGCAAATCATATATGTATATTTGTGTGATTTTCTTACTTAATCTTAATGTATATATGTATCCACATTTACAATTACTTTAATTGTCTTTCGTATACTAATGGTTCTCTACAAAGAAGCAAAAAATGCAGTACTTGGCACAATCACAATTCACATTTAAGAACTCTCAGAGCGACGGAAACAAAATAGTTAACTGCAAAGTGTAAAAATAACGGACACAGCAGGATTATGTAAACAGGTCTGCCGTAACTGGCAGTTAGCGACTCTTTAGTGCATAGCTTTGTTTATCAACCTCAACCACACCGAATATTGACTTGCTGAAGAATTTTGCTGAAAATTCAGCTCAAAATTTACCGCCACTGCTAGAGTTTAATTCGAGTGACTTATTCGGTAATAATATTAAACTACTTTTTTGTAGTAGCGCTTTTAGGTCAGGGCCTCAGATTTCTGTATGATTTCGTCATTATTGTTTTCAAATTCAAATTCAAATCCAAAAATCGTTTATTCATACAGGGAAGAAAATGTACAATTTTTCCCTAATTTATTGTATATATTTTATTTATATATTATTTCCTGATACACTAGTATTTAAGAATCCTATGTGTTAGTGAATTTTTTTTTACAGTTAGTATGTATCAGGAACCCTCTCCGGTAAAGACCTCCTCCAAAGCTTGCCATCTTTTTCTATCCCGAGCTATTTGTATCCATTGAGGGCCCGTGATGTCATAAATTTTTTTTTATATATCCAATTATACATATATTATTGGCACAGTCTATTAGGAAAAACCAATGCTGATTTATAAGTGACCAGCCTTAACACGCGTAAGATTGACTTGTTGGGTGTAAAGGCTTATGATATTTTCCTTCACCGTGCGAGCGAGTGTTAAATGCGCACATAGAAGAAAAGTCCGTTGGTGCACAGCTACGACTCGAATACAGGGTTGAGAGGTGCAGGGTCAAGTTACTAGGCCAACACTGCTCGTATGTACTACCACCATACTGTACTTTTTCTTTCCAAGACATACTAAGGTTTACCACGACATTTTTCTTGACTATACGAGGAAGGTATAAATGCGCGTATTAAAATCTACTTGTGCGCAGTGGAACTTCGAACGCAGGGCTTTGGATTTGTGTGTGCCAACCTAACCTCTAGGCTATCACTCCTTACACCTCTGAGGCCCCAGTAGAATGCAAAGAGACCCTGCAGGCCTATTTGATTTATTGTATATGAGTAGCAGAGTCGAGTGAGTCACACATACCAATGTTGCATTTAGTGCGGGGAATGCGTAAACGCATTTCCAACACGGTATGAAAAAAAAACAACATGCCAAGACACGTTTAGGCAACATCTGGAAGAAAAGAGGAATTGGTATCAAAACCAAAATAAGACTTAACTAGTCTTCCCTATCTTCCTGTATGGAGTAGAAACGTCCGATCCTGACCCAACTCCGCATACGAACTCGTCTGTCTACCATATGCCCACAGCGACTTGTATATTTCGGCCATACAATGCGCAGGGGCAACGAGAACTTGGAGAAACTGATCTTGGTTGGTAGAAGACACACACAGAAGTTAAAAGATCACGTGGTCATCACCACCAACCAGATGGACCGATCAAAAAAGACTCATCGTCCCCAATACTGTACACTGTTATAGGAGAGGCGCTGGACCGAAACCGGTGGAAACAGATAGTCAGCTCCAGGTGTTTTGTTGCTGACCACGACGCTCAGACATGAATTAAAGAGAGAGATGAAAAAAAAGACCATCACTGCTCTGACTAAACTGTAACAAATAAAACTGAAAAAATATCTCTCCTTTAGCAACTTATATAATAATTTCAAAGTCTAAACTATTTAGCACGTATATAATTTTATTAGACGACAACTTTCACGCTCTATAAATTTTGAGAAAGGGATATAAGAAAAAGTTGTTCACCCAATCGCATATAAGGGACGCATTTATAAATCCTTATTTGATTTATTTCATATCTTCAAGCCAGTGGGATTTCATGAAAACGCTTTCAACGCCTGCCGTTCGCGATAACGTGGTGAATATAATTGTTACTTTTATGTTATAATAACAATAATGGAGTGGCGCAACAACTCTTTGTTGGGTTCGACCTCATTTTTTTCATCTGTTTAATTGATAGTTTTGTTATTAACATCATGACGGGCGCACGATGATTTACTTAATTATATGAGAATAATTTGCACACGGAATGATAAAAAACCACTGTGTTGTGTGTAGTGCACTATTGTGGTTCGAATGTACGACCTTAGGGTTGACATTCGTTTGCATCTAGACTATTACTCCAACTTTATTAATCATTATATATTTATTAATCTGTATTGACATAATATAATCTATATGAAAAAAGTACAAAGGTTCGACTCCCTACGATGAAATTGTATTCTTTAGAGTTTATAGGGACTCCTACTCATATCAAATAGATTGTCAACGAAATAGACACATTTACCGATATCAAATTTATACAATTCCTTGTCACAAATATGCTTTTACATATATCATTAATATAAAAATAGTGTGTTAATTTCCATGTTATGATTAATTAGATGGTAAATTTTAGTTTGGCCTGATATTTTTGCTGACCATAAAGTTACATTTATGTCACCACAATAATGAATCCGAGCACAATATTACTTTAGGGGTACCATAAAAGTGTACAAAAGGGATTGTAACTCCGTGGTCCCGACTTGTCCCACGGGCCTATAATGTATGGACACGCAAGAGCGACGATGTGATATATGGAAATGATACCTACAGATGTCTTTTTATTTAGTAACTTACTTTTAATACTGAAAGTATTATAAAGTTATTAAGCTTTGTATGTATGCATCACAATTATATCATATAATCTGATTACTCTTACTATGACAGAAATAGAAGAAGAAACACATAAGGTACCGTAATTTAAACGAATACGTGGTAGTTTTATGATTATGAATGCATGAACTTAGAGGACCAAGTTCCACCTATGGTTATACCAAGCAAGGGAAAATTCCATACATTATGCGTGTGTTTATGACAGTAATAGCCTGTAGGCAACTGCATCAGAAAAGCAGAATACATGTTTAATAATTATTCATTTGTTTCTCATTTACATGAAGTTTCAAACAAATAAAATGGGGTCGCTATATTTCTTTGTGGACGAGTTGAATGGCCCACTATTACAGCTAGTTGATGTTAACAGCGACCAGTAAAATAAGTACAGTAGAGAACAACTAGCAACTTGCTCGTGAAACTTTTCATTTAATTTTCAGTTTTATGTAAATGTTTAATGGAATAACAAAAATTTCGTACAATGGGAACGATTGTTTTCCAGTATTCTGCATTTTCTGTATCACAAGGATGATTTTGTACTAAAACTGTGAATGTTTTACGTACTCCCAACTTTTATAAAATATATATATATATATATGTTTTATTTTAGGTTTTTTTTCTAATATTTCAGTACAATTTTGGCATCGCGTTGATGTGTACAATAAAATGTTCTCGTTTTTGAATAATTTATTGTTGTTGTAATATGGAAAATACTCGAGTACCGTATGTTATGCTAAATAAGTGTTCCTCGGCATATTTTAATCATATATGTGAATATTTTTAACTTGTTTTGCCAATAAATTAGATTAAATTTACTAAGAAAATAGGTTTGTTTTGATCGCACAAATATACTTCTGTTATGTGTAATTTCTTTATTTTAGACAAGATTAATTTGTTACAGATGAATAGATGTTCATAATTCTAGCATAGTAGTTTCGTAACCGTGTTTGGATCATTATTAATTTATATCATAGGCAAGTAAAGCTTTTGTCTGTCTTATACTTCCAATAAATATTTATGAATTATTTTTTATATGTGGAAGGCAAAATTAGATGCTAGAAATTGGTCGTACGGCTAAGAAATATAGTAAAGGAAATTAAAATAAATAAATCAGTGGCGCTACAACCTCTTGGCCTCAGATTTCTGAATCTGTTTCATGAACATTTTTAAATCTAATAGGCAAGTAGGTGATCAGCCTTCAGTGCCTGACACACGCCCTTGACTTTTGGGTCTAGGACATGTCGGTTTCCTCACGATGTTTTCCTTCACCGTTCGAGCAAATGTTAAATGCGCACATAGAAAGAAAGTCAATTGGTGCACAGCCGGGGATCGAACTTACGACCTCAGGTATGAAAGTCGCACGCTGAAGCTACGATGCCAACACTGCTCAGTGAAAAAAATTACAGATTTATATTTATTTCGAACATAAAAGTGGCTTAAAAGATCTTTTATTAAGTTAATCGTACTTCAGCGGCGAAAGTACACGCTGCCAGCTTTTGAATACTGAAAAACAAACAGGAAATAGAGGCTTAAAGCAATCTAAGTTTTAATCGTTGCACTGCGAGGTTGTCTTAATTACTCCACTTATTTAAATATTACTGGAGAGCTCGTTAAAGTTAAATTACTAAACATAATTTCCCTCTTAGACCTCGATAAATTAGAAATAGATGTTAATAAATCTAAATGCTAACGTGGGTCGGTAAACTTGGTGTTGTGTTTTCAATAAGGATTACATTTTCTATCGAATGTTTTTGTTACAAACTGTTTTAGAGTAGGAATTTAGTAAAAGAAATAAATAAAACAGCTGAGTTAGGCAATAATGCGGATCGCTATAATTCCTAATACAGATTGGGACGATACAATTATTATTACAGACTACATTGACAGATACACTGATAGATATAGACTACATAATGTTAAGTGGTTGCGTTCAGTTTAACAGTTTTTGTAAAGGACGCCAGATTTAGGATAATGATTTAGAAAAAATGTTTTGTTTGAAAGTGTACTTTGTGAGTGATTCCAAATATTCTTAGTATTATTAGGAACACTTGAAGGAATTTAATTATTTTATAGTAAAGTGCATTTGCCTTTGTAATATGCTGAAGTCGAACCTGCAATACATCTTTTTAATTAGTTGGTTATAGCTTCTAAAAATTGCCACAACGGAAATTCAGTTCAGTTGAAATGCTATTACGATTCTGATATTAATCATAGTATGATTAAAAATAATGAAATAATTATTATTTTGTGATTATAACGAGTAAATTCAATATTGGATTATAACAAGAAGCAAATTGAATACTCGATTAATTCAACAAAATAAACTAATATATGGTCCCAAACAAATATTAGTTCGGCGCTAATGTTATGGCAGTTTCACAACTATTAATTATTTTACCGAAATGTTATTATATATGGGCATAATTAAATTCAATTAAATAATGTTGGTAAATTACTAGTACATAATAAAACAAAACCCCTAAAAGGTTAATAAAAACACATACAGATAACTGTGGTTATAAAAAATTTCATAAAGATATGGTGAAGATAGATGACTACGTCCTTACTCCTTAAACTACGAACAATTTATCTTCGTAATAAATAATTTTCGTTGGCGTTGTTTCTCTAATAAAATTGTCATTTATTAGACGTAACATATTTTCTAAGCTAGATGGTGTTTAGTACAATTTATATTGCTACGGCGAACATTATGACAATGAATTGGCAATAGTGTACACAGAGTGAAGATACTTCACCTGCGTGCGTAAAAGACAGTTGCACCTGTGTGCACGTGTGAACTTAATATGTCTATTGACAGTGTTATGACAGTAATAAGGTAACGCGTCATGAACAATGAAAATATTAAACATTTTATAAACATTTTTGTACAATGCCCAAATCAGATGGTAAATTTAGGTGCTGTTATGTAAATACAATATGCGGCCGGAGTTTACAACATGGTGTTATGTTTGTGGGAATAGCCACAGTGGTGAGTTCGGCATATCTTTAGCATGGTGTTGGGTCTGTTTCTTAAATTTACTTATTTTATAAAGTTACTTTGTAATATCTACATAAAGATGTTACAAAGTAACTTAGTAACAGTTATTATAACGAGAATAAAGCCTTGAAAAATCACTATTTTGCATGTAAAACATTTGTTATTTTTACCTTAAAATGTTAAAAAGTTTGTTCTGTATTAAGGTTGTCTATTTAATGTTTTTATGTTGTCAACAGAGTTGTCTGAAAGCTCTTAAAAATATATAACCGACCTTTTTTTTTGACCTTTGACCTAATTTTATTTTTTATCCAGTTTTGTAAATAAAACGTCATTATTATTATGTATCGGTAACGTGCGTGACGCACTTCAAAGCATTTTTGTATTCGTATTCAATTCGATATCAATTAAAAGAAACCGCACCTTCTTTTAAACAGTACAAAGTATTCAACCCTCAGTCTGTTTCGTACTAAAACTCAACTTCAACTCTCAGTCTGTTTCGTACTAAAGCTCATTTAGACCAATATAATATGTCAGAGATAACTTCTAAACGACGACGCATAACGATGTAGTTCAATTAATACAGCTGTGTGTCATGTGTTTTGTTTCTTTGGAATACAACACACGTATAAAAAATGTAATTCAATCCCTGCTTTGTGTAGAAATTGAGTTGCAAAAAGCAAATGATGTAGTAATGCATGTACAAGGCTATATGTATCACAAAGGCAATCTTTTCACGTTACAGGCAGCCTATATTGCACTTAGACGTGTGATCGGAAGCTTTGTCTAACTTTGTGTAGAGTCGGAGCGGATAAATGATACTCATACATCCAACGTCATACTCCAGTTTCACTGCAACTCAGCTAGACATTTTCTCGGCTCTCAACAATTGACTGTTCAGCTTTGCACGTTTTCAAATTTGTTCTTTACCTGTGCGAAATGAGTTTTTAATTTCTTATTTAATAGCTGAAGTTTATTTTGCTCTATTTACTATTTATACATACCAAAATATTGCTATATTTATGATATACGCGTACGTCATATTTATTCGGGTGCACTTCTTCACAATCTTTACAAACGAGCATTATTACAATTACGAGTTTTTGTTTGTTAAAATGTGTAAATATTATATTAAATATGTAAGATTCTTTACAGTTCCATACACAATCTATCTGTATTGTTAAAAATAAGAAATTTTTTTTTTTTATTTCAGGTAATTTCATCAATAGTTCTTCTACTGTCGCTGGTTTGTGCCACACTTACGTTGAGATCGGATAAGTTGTTAAACGCTCATCCGGTTGCAGCGATGAACTTTATTTTCTCACTTGTATCCTCCAGTTTCTCCACTTATCAGATCCTCATATCAGCCGTACTGCTTTGGCATGTGGTATGTTTTGGCACACGTTTAAATCGTTTTTCGATTACCTATAAATTAAATGAATGATGCGAAGTAGACACTTGTTTCTGTTTTTGTTGTATTTCTGTTTCCACAACTTGGCTTTGCGCCGTTATTAAATATGTTCATTGTACCGCATATCTGTTACATATCCGCGCATTTCTGGGATAAGTTTATAAAAGTGTAATATGTGTACAATATGACGTATAGTCTGCAAAACTATCTAACACTAACTATTTGTCGCGTTGGTTAAAGCACTGGTAGGCTAATCGCGTTCTCACATGATTAAAACGTAGTATAACATCTTAATATTATTAATTCCTATTTTTAATTCCAGGGCCAAGAAATCTTCTATATATATTCTTTGTGGTATACATCACACTTATCAATTTTGACAATCTATTTTGTTCTGTTCACAATTAAAGTGATTATTTGTTTTGCCGAGAAACATTATGTGACAGCTTGCATTACAATTTCTATTGGGATATTATATGAAGGTGATTTTTTCATATAAAGTAACACAGGCGTAGCGAGGCTACGTCGTAGACCCGTCAATGAGTCGAGTTTCAAAATCAATACTATATACTGTATATGTTTGAGTAGTACATAAATGTGTAGGATTAAATTGTAAGTAAATCTAATTTATTTGTATGTTTCAGGTATTTTTATATATTTTCTTATTATAGTGAACAGTTATTTATACTCAATAAATCAAGATATATACCAATGACGGCAACTTCTTTATTTCTATTTTTTATACACATTGAATGAATGTCATATTTAAAAATTAACACAAAGACTTGAAAACATTGAATAAAAATAGCCTCAGTAGTACAGCGAGGTTTTATGATGGTGAATAAATCCGTCAACGAGCTCGAATCTTTAGTATTTCAGCAAACATCTTAAGTCGTGAGAACTCTTGTTTTATGACGTCATTTCGCCCTCAAACCTGGCGTCGCGCTAAGAAAGGATTTCGCTTCACAGGGTTATTATTCAGCTGAAATAGGTTTTAAGCCCAGATTAAGGGTTTGAGCGTAATTTCCTACTTACGCTCAACTTTAGTGGACGCTGTTATTATTTTATTTAACGTTTTGTTGGTAATTATACAATGTTAATTGCAATTACTAAGGAAAATAGATATTTACAATTAAGACTTGGAATGTTCATCGAAATCTGTTCAAGACCATTAAAAAAGTCAAAATCAAAATAATCAAAAGAGTGACCTCTTATAAGAAAACTGTATTGTGATATATTAATAGAACAATGTTATGTAAAGCTACCATTGAGTTTGTAAATGAATCAAAAGTTACATTAGAAGGAGCTTCCCCCAGAAGCAAGTTTTCTGTTTCTCCATATCAAGCCAGCCCTGCGATTCTGTAACTCATTTTTGTCACTAATTTGAGAGCGACCGCCGATGTGAAAACCGCTGTGTGAGTTCGAAAAGTGAGTTACAGAATCGCAGGACTGGCCAGCCTCCCACTGTCGCGTATTTAGAGTCGTGACCGACCCGAAATCGCTGACAATGACTTCCGTGAATTGTCAATTAAAATTTATAACCTATGATTAGTTCAGGTGGGATTTTAATCCACAGTGACAGTAAGCTTGATGATTATAATATATTTCTGATTGAGATAATATTCATATATGACACTAAATTCCCAACTCATGTTTATCTAAAAGCTAGGTTTCGTAACAATACAGAATGTAAAATATAGTGAACGCTCTCGGAAAAGCATGTAAATCCATTTTCCAAATATATCTATGCAAATCACGATATTCATGAATACTTATACCTCTACGCATAATTTTACGAGCTACATTAGTGAATTCCACTGGCCCGGAGTTTTTTCATTTTCTCGTAATGACGCAATAAATTAAAAAGTTGGGCTATCTCTCTTGCCTCAAAATGGTAAATTTTTTATAAGACTGTTTTTTAGAACAATATAGGATTTTCAACAAGAAATTGTCTAAGGTGGTATCTGAAACATTGTCTGCTGCAAAATACTATAAAAGTGACCTAGTTCAGGTATCAGTAGACCATCAGAAAAGAAACCAAAAATCTTTCTTGCCGTTTATATTAGGTATATTTAATACTGAACCTTAAATATAAATTAGAGCAATGTTGGCCTAGTGCCCCTAGTCCCCGGCTGTGCACCAATGGACTTTCTATCTCCGTGCGCATTTAACATTCGCTCGAACGGCCAAGGAAAACATCGCGAGGAAACCTGCTTGTTTTAGACACAAAAAGTCGACATTTGTCACACACAGGCGACTGATCACCTACTTGCCTATTATATTGACAAAAGACTATGAAACAGTCACAGATGCCGAAATCTGGAGCCCAGATTTAAATACGTTGCAGCGCCACTGATTTATTTTTTATTTTTAAATCTAAATTAAATATTATATATTTTAGTACGTTGCATAGCAATTGCCATACAAAAATGTAACAGGAAGTTTTAATATTTATGACATTCATATAAACTTAAATTGCTGAGTGTTATGATGGCAGTTTTTCAGCGAGTTGTCCGATGATAATTGACGTTGTTATAAATGAGTTTTGTTCTGGCGATAACTCAACTTGCATAAAGTTTTACAATCAGCAATATTAATAACTGTATTGTTTACAGTGTAATGCAAAGTGTAGATAGTAAGTTGTAGTTAATAGTTTGGTATTGATTTAATGAGAATACTGTTTGGATCGCGAATACTTGCCAAACCACTCATTAAAACACTACAATAAATAAATATAAAACTACATAACTCTATAGATTATATTACTGTGAGAACTGTGATGGGTTTCGGGAAGCCCTCGATATAATTATTTTTATATAATACGGGACGCTTAAAGAAAGTCCATTGGTGCACAGCCAGCCAGCGAACCTACGACCTCAGGTATGAGAGTCGCACACTGAAGCCATTAGGCCAACACTGCTAACTTTTTCAATTATTTAAGTAGATTATTCAAGGAAATAACATTTTAATATAATCCGTGGGCGCGTCATCACTACGTGGTCACGTTTAAGTTCCATTACACCGCCCTCTCACTTTATGAACAGCCATATTTCAGGCGGGCGGGCTCTTCAGGAAGTTGATATTATGCTTAATAAGAGGCATTCCTTTATCATTTATGATCACATTACTATCTCTATTTAATCTTAATTTAAGATATTTTTCTTAATTAACTTTACTTAATATTTACTCAACTGCTCAGATATTGGCCTTCGTGTCTATAATAACAATAAAAAAATAGTCATTTAATTGCAAGAATATAGTACAAAAAACACATGGCATGCAAATTTGTCTTAAAAGCAGTTTTACATAGAAGTTATATACATAGAGTCATATCACTATAGTTAATTCTTATATTTATTTATCACTTCATCATCTCATTATTAAAATATATTATTACGTTATCAAATAATCCTTAATATAATAATACGTTTTTTTCCAAAATTAGTACATCAAGTCGATTTATAAAAACTCTATAAAGGAAGATCTTTTAATGTTTTTGGTAAATTATGTCTACTTGAACAGATACGTGTGCTGTGTGGTTGTCGAGATGCTTCAAACAGGTTAACATTGCTTTGCTTTGTCTATTAATTGAAAAAGTTATTCTTAAGTACCAACTCAGCGCTGAGACACAGTATATATAAAGTGCAATTGACAGCATCGGGTGTCTGAAATTGTTTTAGCAGGAGTTCATCAAGGATGGAGAAGGGCGTCCCAATTTCATCCACCGACGCTTACAATCAGGTTAAGCCCGGTTTAACGTTCGCGACGCTAATAGAAATAAGACTAACGCTTAGTACGCCCTAGTTTCGCCTTAACACGCTAATTAGCCATAGAATAAACATTTCTTTAATATTTATCTTGAGTTTACCAGTTCTTTTATATATTATGCATTGTACCATAGTTAAAATGGCATTCTATAATATTGTCACTTTGTAATTCCTCTTTGGAGAGAGGCAGTCCATAATACTTATGACTTCATAGGGTTTTTATGATGTTTATTTTGTACATCTTTTATGGCAGTAAAACTTATTGGTAATATAAGCTCATTGTAAGAGCCAAGGCTGTACATTTGGTCACTCGGGCTTTCTTAGTTTTATGAGCGTGGTGATTTCCTAAATGTTCCGAGTTACGTCCCGTGAGTATAGGAAGACGTAGGCACTCTCTTCAACTGTTACATTGCATTCATTCGTTACATATCAATTAACATTTCATTATTTCGCTTATATTCTACTGTTGCACGCGAGTGGTTAATAAAGCCTGAGTGAGCAAAATATACAGTCTTGGCTCATATAATAATTGTCATTAAATTATAATAATACCGTCCTCTCACTAAATTTTAATCTCTATAAATACCTATTAATCATACCTTACTGTTTACTAATCTGACCGACTCATGTGAACCGCACGCAATCGGCAATACTGAAGCGTGCAGAATGCTGTACCTCGCATCCTACTCGACTAGACATCGTGATATGAGAATTGTGGCTTGAATATATTTAGCTCACTTGTCAACGATATGTAATTTGTATGCATATGAAGTAAGAATTTGTGGAGAGAATAAATATAATGTAAGATAGCCTGAGTTTTATATATTTGTGGCGTCTGTTATAAGTCACACACGTGATTATCTGTGGCGCGTCGACTTTTGTTTATATACATATCGGTTTCCTCACGATATTTATATTCCCTGTATGAACGAGTATCAAACGCTTACATAGAAGGTTATATCTTTTAGTGCACATCACTAGGTCAACACTACTGCTGCATACGATAAATAAGTTTACATATAAGTTGATTTTTAAGAAATAAATGCAATTATTACGTATGTTACATCTTTGAAATTTATTGTAAGCAAAAAACATAATGTCACAATGAATAATAATAATAATCAGTATCACTACAACCTTTTTAGGTCTGGGCCTCAGATTTCTGTATCAGTTTCATGATCATTTGTTGATGTAATAGGCAAGTAGGTGATCAGCCTCCTGTGCCTGACGCACTCCGTCGACTTTTTGGGTCTAAGGCAATCCGGTTTCCTCTTAATGTCTTCCTTTACCGAGCGAATGTAAAATGCGAACATAGAAAGAAAGTCCATTGGTGCACAGCCGGGGTCGAACCTACGACCTCCGGGATGAGAGTCGCACGCTGAAGCCCCTAGACCAACAGTTCTCTGTCACAATGAAACTTACCTCAATTTTGGAACTCTAAAACTTAGTAATAAAAAATCATAATTCAAAGCAACAGAGTAGGGATATCCAACTGAAATTTACTTTCAAAGGGTACATAGTTGCTCGTAACGCTAAAAGAAAAATCGTGGGCAAAGTGGCATATTTTAGATCCAAAAATTGGAAGGAACTGAAGGAGGCCTGTAACCTACTTTCCTGTAAAGAAAAGTATGAAATCTAAAATTTGTGCACGAATTTGAGGTTCAAATGGCTGTAGCGCTGAATTAAATTAATTTAAGATAAATAAGTAAAACTCATTAAAATTTTATCACAACTCATAAATAATGTAAATTTTAATTAGGTTTCCTTCTAATTGAGAAAAATCCGTTAGACTGGAAAAGTAATTCTGAGAAAGATTAAAATAAACCTGAAAATTTTGGTTGCAAATCTTAAAAGATATTCGTATATACAAAGGCATATTGTATGCTCTGAGGAAATATGTTTGACAAATACGGGAGCTTCGGAGTTTTGGTGTTTAATATTTGACGTCTGTGTACATTTCGAATCCTTTACAATTTGTTCCGAGGGGATCGGCGATAGATTATTTTTAATATTTTCCCGAAGCAAAGAACACGTTTTGTCAATAACCGAAGATTACTTTCTTTACTTCAATACCTAATGTAAACTCGGTTGGAGTGATTTTGTTTGTAGTACTTTGCACTTTCGCACTCACAATTTTACTTATATTTTTAGTATAAATGTTTTTCTTTGTGTTTAATCTGATGTTTCTTAAAAGATAATTATGTATCATTGAATATCTATACAACGGTTGATTTGTTTTGTAATTATTATGTTTTTAATAATCAATCTTATTAAGTTTGTTATAAACTTTAAAATTGAATATCAAAACAGTAATTTATTTTGAAAAATTTACTCGATCATAATAAAGTACTTACCCCGAAATCTCGCATAGACATTAATGTTTTATCAGAAATCTGATCCATCTGTGTCAATTATGTTTGCGATCCATAATTAACGGAGAGTTTTTTTGCACCTAATTTCATATATATATTATTTCTCATTATCTTGTATTACTTAGCTATTAGTTAATTTATATATATTTTATGATGTTTGTTATTGTCGCGTCTTGCCATGGAAGTAATTTTTTGTTTAACATGCTAAATTCAAATTCAAAAATCATTTAATCATATAGGTAACACATTGTACACTTATGACTCGTCAGTAAACAAATACATTAATGCTTCTAATTTTACATTTAGTGCCAGTTCTCAAATCAAGGGCGCCGAACGGAAAAGAAGAACTGGCAATAAACTCTCCGCCACTCTTTTTAATCACCAAGTTTTTTGTTTTACACAACGTTTGTAAGGAGCTGCAACCATTACAACATGTTCCACATGACATCTTAAGTAATAAATAATAATAAAATAAATTAAAAACAAAGATTTGTCCTCTATCAGCAGAAGGCATGGTGAAATAGAAGCACGCACATACATTCTCGTGGGAACAAATCATAGTGGAAATAACCTACATATCCGCATACACGAATTCAAGTCCGACCAGTCACCACAAGTAGCACCCGTTCACGAGTATGACGCATGGCTAGCCATCGACCAGCGGCATATAAACACACTAGCAGCTTAATAAGCTGATGCATGCGTATTTGGGGATTTGGAGAAATTATCCAACCTGTTTTAAAAGACTCCAAAGAGGATGCACTAATTGCACTTTCCGGAAGCCTATTCCTGATCGCCTACTTCCTAAATCAGTAAGATCAAGTGCTTTCAGACGCTCTATATAAGTTTTTTTACAACACTTATAAAGTAAACAAAATAGTCCTACAATAGGGGGACAGAAAGTGAACCCATGACTTTCGTAAATCTGATTTACACTCAAACTCATCCATTTACCGCTCATCCAAATAAATATGATTCATTAGACATATTTACGAAATAACCAAAACACACACTACAAATATTTTTTGGTCTTTTTATGTTAAAACAATATGAAAACATTTTAAATAACATACATGTAACATTTGAGAGAAATAAATTCAAAGGGAATACGAGATTTTTTGTCATATCTCAACAGAAGATTTGGGACTAATGTCTCGGAAATCGCGTTCGAACAAGCTTCGTTCAACAAAAACCAAGGATTCCGGATAAATTGAGCGAATACTAGCGATGTCGTGATATGAGTTTTTTGTTCAGTTCAGTTTTAGAGATTATTATACATGGACCAACTTTGTACATGCTTCATTTTAAAACAAGACCTACTGGTTTATTAAAGAGCATGATAAGTCAAGTTAAGCTTGACTGAATCTATGTACTGAATTCTGCTCGTTCGGAGTGCGTCGCGACCCGGCAGAGCTTAGAAAGATCTTAGGCAACGAGCCATGCAGAGGAGGCTTATGACAACTTCTTTCTTTCTTTCTTTTTAAAGAAAAATTACCTATCTACCCGTGGCATTACAACCTTTTAGGTTTGGGCCTCAGATATCTGTTTCTGTTACTTTTTAATAGACAAGTAAGTGATCAGATGATTTCAGTGCCTGATACAAAATGTCGGCATTGTCTAACACATGACAATTTCCTTAAAATGTTTTCCTTCACTGCGTACAGCGAGCGCGTGTTAAATGAGCACGTAGGCAGAAAGTTTATTGGTGCACAGCCGGGGTTCGGACCTCAGAGATGGGCCAACCTTCTCTGAGAAGAGCAACCTGAAGACCCATCTATGGCCGTAGGATTATTACAAACAGTATGAATTCATAATATAATGATTGTGTAAAATAATAATATGAATTCATTTTATCCAAAATGAATATCCAGTAGTACCTAATATGTTACGATTATAAAATATAAGTAAAAAAAATTAAATTTAAAATGAAATAAAAAAATTATATTCCTTTAAATTTCTTCTGTACAAACATTACCTGTCCACATCGTTTCCATAACTTTCTTACTAACAACTAACTGACGTGAGATTGATTAAATTATTACGATTCATGCGCGCTTTTTACTTTATTTTTATTTTTCATGTATCCTTTATTAGTTTAGTTTGTTTTTTGTTCCTGTTTAGTTTTTTTTCTTCTTCTTCTTAAAAACTATAATTATGTAATAAGTATTTTTGCACTTCTTGCCTAACTTATCTAATTTAATAAAAAATGTTTTTCTTTTCTCACAGTCTCATAGAAAGCGATAAGGCCGCCAGTTGCCCTCCTTTACATTTAATTATGTTAAATTGTTATATTGTAATGCAACGAAGTGTAAATAAATAAAATATTATTATGCGAAGTACAATTTCAATACTTTTAGTTTTGAAATCAAATTCTTTCGAAGTGTAGATGTAAAAAGATGATGACGTAAGCAGTGAAGGTATTGAAAAATGTCAATAATTTCTCGGCAAAATAATAAACGTTTCTTCCGATTTAAAAGCTTTAAGTTGACGCGGAGTTTTCTATAAACGGAAAATATCCCGTGCAGAGTTTTTAATCTTTATTTCCACTTAATTGATATTTCGCTCGTCCAATGATAAACACTGAAACTTCTGAGCGTTTATTGAAATTCCCAGAATAATCTATTAAAATGTCTGCCTGGTAAAGTTTTAATAAGTATTTATTTATACAATATGTGAGGAAAGTCTAGTGAACATTAAGCCTCGTACACGAAACATGTATGCATAAAATCAACATAAATTATGAAATTTGTATAATATATATTTTTCGAGTGTTAAACTAGTGGTTCAAGGTGCGGTGGCAAAAGCCGAGGTCGCGCGTTCAAGACCGTGCTGTTCACTTGTGAATTTTCTTTTTTACTGCACTCATATATATCATACTATGACTATTGACTATGTTATGGACATGTTAGACACTGTGTCCACGTTACGCTCTACCCACTGTAACGGACGGCGATCCTAGCCCCTAAGCTTCCGTATGATGACAGTAACATCCAAGAAGATAGCGCAAACGCAAGACTGCGTATTTGGTATAGCTGTTCTGCCCGTAGCGATTTCTCGACGTCGCGTGTCACGGACTGTTTTAGCAAAATATTCTCGCCGATAAAATGTTGACGTTACACAGTTAGTCAATGACGGAGCAGTCAAGTCGGCATTATTTCATACTTATAAATTCTTCTTTCTTACCCCTATGGCGGATTTATAATATTTTAATACTAAAGCATTTTGCAGCAGGAAAAGCAAAATAATTATCCTTAGAAATCTGATCGGTCAGCGTAATACGGCGCATTAAGCCCTTATCTGGGAAGCAATAAATAATCAGGAGCCGGCGGCTAACATCACTTTCACGTGATAAAAGGGGTAAAATGAAATTACGGGAGCTGTACGCGTTTCGGGGCCATTAAAATAGAAATACACAAAGCTAATTAAACCTTTTGTATTTTTTTATTTAAAATAAACAAGTTAATCGTAGTTGTTGAAAACTTGAGTCAATATAACACAATAATACATTAGGATTGGAAAATGAACAAAAGTCGAAGGTAAGTTAGGTTTTTGTTTGTCTATCTTATTTTCCAAAAACTAGCTATCAAATTTTTGTTTACAGAGACACAATAGCCGTAAGAATAAAATGACGGACATTGACTTAAATAATGATTTCCCGTATATTCAACATATAATACGAATCAAGTTTCAAGTTGAACTCATGCCTCGTTTCGTGGCCATTTTCCGTAGTAACATTGCACCTGCCTCTAAGCTTTCCCGGACACAGTTGACGTATAACGCCATTGGTTATAATTTGAGACGCCTTCACTACTTTACCGTAGCAAGTAGCTTCTTACTGCAGAATGTATCTTGTCGGGCAAGATGAGATGTGCCTTACATATCTTTACGTTTTCTTTTAAATAGTTTTGAGGATAAGATATGTTTCATTATTGGACATCATGGCAGAATACAAAATACCATCCGTAGCAACTCGACGTCCGCCGTTCTACAACCGACCGTTTAAAGCAGTTTTTGTCGCGCACCACTATGTGGAATCAGCTGCAATTGTTAATTGTGGATATGTAAGCTATTATATCAATTGAGAATATATTACAACAATATTGCAACAACAGTAAATTAAGTTTGTCATATTGATATGTTTTCCACTCTTAACTAATTTTTGAATACGAAGAGTAGTCGTAGTTTTTAATAGTAGACATTAAAAGGGTGATGACAGACAGTCGATGCCAATTTATATCCGTTGGGCAGCAGGCGTCGAACCACGCAACCAATTTATGTTTTCTCTATTTTTCTTTACCACTTCCCAGTTTGAAAGAGACGAAGTTAATTATGAACTTCAACTCTGTTTTCAAAGCAACATTTTGAGTAAGTTTTCGATTAGAGGTGTATCAATATCTTTTTAAAATAATTATATATTTACATAGTTATCGTTTAATCCTTTGACTTAATATGATCCCCGGTAACTAATAAATCTTGACTTATAGAGTAAAGGGAAACATCGTGATCACAACTGGCAAGTCATAAATCGACGGCCAGTCTCAGGCACAGGATGATTCCTATCTGCCTATCAAGAAAATACCAAGGATGATATTGTTTTATTTCTTTGCTTTAGGAAAAACTTTTAATTTCCCCAAGCCTCTGGCCTCAACTTTCATCTGATTAAAACGCGTTTAAGTACTAGTGTTTCGTAATTTAAGTGTTTATTTAGTTTAAAATGTCGATATGGATGACGATAAATAATTTATCTGCATTCTTTAATTATTTTCGACGATTTCGATAAAACAAGAAAAGTTTAAAAGTTGTGAATATACTTTATATATTCGAAATACTCACTCGTAAATAAAATATTTCTACTTCTTTTTAAATATTGTTAGTAACAAAACTTAAGTGTCTTGCTAGGTTTGCGAGGAAGGAGGAAATATAATCAGACGTGCCGCGCAGCACCCATATCACATTTTCCGAGTCATAAAACTAAGTGGATCTGACGACGTTTCAATAAGTTTTCGAATATTGCGCTTGTAGGTGTTAACATTTTTGGATAGCTGTTAACTTTATGGAATATTGCATAAAAGGAATGCTACGCCATTTTAGGGTAATTCAACTTTCATGAGTTGAAAGTAGCTCTTCTACCTTTATAATTATTGATAGAATTACCTAAATGTAAACATTTTCATAAGAACTTTATTTCTCATTGCAAAAAAATATATTTTATTTACATGAGAAACTTAATTTGTATGTATATTACGGACTAGATACACGTCGCCAAGCCGTGCCAATGTTAGTCTACTAGGCTCATTCTGATATGTATCTTTAATGGCCTTTTGAATTGGTTAAACGAGCTAATATTACTCACTTACTTACATACTTAATAGTTAGTTACTTCTTCAAATGATTTGTACGCGGCTTCGGCAAGATAAACAAACTTGCTCGACGAGTATTGTTATACGATGTGTATTATACATTTTACAATAATCAATTAAGGAAGTACCAAATTGAAATTGCAAATATTGGTATGCCGGGAATCAAACCTACAATTCAGGGTTAAACACTGCATATATATAATACAAGGCAAACAGTAGTCAAAATACTTGTAAATCTTTTTGTAATTGCAGTTTTTAAAAACCCTTTGCCTATCCTTAATCGCTATTTTTCCATAAATAGAAAATTCCACATAACCGACCAATATTTGGCTTCGTATAAATTGATTCTCGTGTTATCGGTAAAATCTGGGACGATATGAGATTCCTTACCTCGCAATCAAACCGACAACTTTATTGCGTGTTATGAAAAACGTGACAAATGTCTCCCGAACTTACTTGTAGCAGATGTCTGAAAGGTCGATTAGGTGGTAAAGTTTTTTGTCGATATCTGTGGCTTAAATGTATATTGTATGTGCGTATATAAAGACTATTGTTACGACCCATTGTAATGAAACATAAAAATGTTACGGTTTTTATTTTACAGGGCAACTTTACATAATATTTTAATAACAGTGCCAAATAGAGTTGGTTGTGCGGTGGGTGGTGGAAAATTATACCACCAACAAATTATAGACGACGATATATTACGTATTACCTACGTACCCAATAAGAAAAAAAAATATACAGACGCAGAATTTCCCTTTCCCTTTTTACACAACTTCTCTGAATTAACTAATCTAACAAACACATAATAATATAATATATATAGGCTGCTAAATATCTACCCGCTGACCGTCTTCAATCTAAAAATACCACTAAAGGACTGGCTTATGAACTCACCTTATGCAATGTTAGAGATGCTTCTCAGACCTAATATTATGTAGTTACACACTTCACTCATTCACTCACTTTTGCTCCCACACACTTACACACTGACTCATGCACTCAGGCGTGTTGTTATCAACAGTTGAACTATACTTAAACGAATTTATAATTAAGTTTGATATGGAAGAGCTCGGAACCCTGACACAGGTATTTTTTTACTTGTTCCCAAATCTTACACATTGTAAAGCATATGGACTTATAATGAATAAACACATTTTTATTTATTTTATATAACAAATACATATAAATGCTAAGTTACCCTTTATCTTTAATATTAGCTTAAAATGCCTTAAAATCCTTTAATAAAATGTAAATCCGCGTCCTAATGTGAAAGTTGTAGGTTTTCTATTAAATATTAAAGTTAATCTGGGCTTTGAATATTTTCAGAAGGTTTTTCACCTTAAACCTGTTTTCAAAAGGGTGGATTTGGATTACTTTCTTAATGTGTCTATAACTAAAACTATATAATAATAGATAGTCCGCACTGGTAAAGAAATACCATATTCGGTACAGAACTTTTCTATAGCGATCGATAAGTTAACGATTAAAGAGAAATAAAAATAGCTTTCTATTTAAGAAATTTAATAATAATTAAAGTAATAAATTTAATAAAATATTTTTACATACAAACGAATTCAATTATTACAATTTTCACATAGTAATAAAAAATATAATAAACTTTGTTTGTTTAAAGTAGGTCTTTTTTATCCTGGTGAATCCCATTACGGGCCCCCGTGCCTGGGCTGATGATAAATTGGCGCGGGAAGTGTGGGGGTCAAGGCTGAGTAAGTGCAATTGCCCCATACCCACTAAAACCATCAGGGTCCAGTGTTCACTATAGGCGGGGGGGTTTTTTCCACGCACCACCACTTTGTGGAACTGCCCACTGAAGTATTTCCGAACCAATTCGACTTAGGGTCCTTCAAGAAAAGAGCGTACCAATTCTTAAAAGGCCGGCAACGCACTCGCGAGCCCTCTGGCATCTAGAGTGTCCATGGGCGGCGGTATCACTTAACATCAGGTGAGCCTCCGGCCCGTTTGCCCTCTGTTCTATTAAAAAAACTTTTGAATAATAGCAATACTCAAATATCAAAGTAGATTATTGACTTTTCACTGCATGCATGGGTAAAATTGTGATTTATATGACATGCCAATTAGATTAAGGGCAATCCATTAGCAAATGAATTGAGTAGTTGGCTCACGGGCAGATTTAATTTTGCGACAAATGGATATAAATGTAGCACTTTACTCCCCTCTGGAATGTATTGGTATTTTGTAATGACTTCTATGTATTATGGACATGCGGTACTACGAACTTATAAATATAATATGAATTTTCTAAAGATGTATTGAATAATAAAGTCAATTTTGTTTAAGAAACTTTACTTTCGTCTAAACGTCAAAGAGACGTTTGGTTTTATAAGAAAAAGTTATTCCTTTTCGGGACGCTGTAAAATTTTACAAATTCAACTTTAATGTTCAAAGGTTGTACGACGCGTACAAAAAATCGTAAGCAATTCAACTTTGGTATATATTTACATACGAAATAGGTCAAAGTTTACGATTTAGAATTTTGTTGTGAGGTAAGACCGAATACGTCGCTTACGTGATAAGTCGAGGCGTTAAGTCCTCATAAGTGGTTCTCATGAAATATGCAACGACCTAACAAGGGCCGTGAGTGCTTAGATATCAAATATTTATGTCATCATCACGAAGGGTCTTATGATTTCATAAGATGATTTAAAGAATAGAACTAAGCTAATAACTAAGATAATTCGTTTATTGATGCGTTAGAGACGATTTTTAGTCTTGTAAATAATTTTACAATGCTCCAAAGTATAATTTCTGGGGAAATAGAAGTTCATAGCTGTGTAGAACTTACAGACTTACATACTAAAATTATAAAACTGGCAGTAATACGCTAATAAATAAGTTCAGGACCTAAACGAATTCTATTTAAAATCATAAAGGTACTAACTAAGAACACTGTTACCGATAAAAATTGATTTTAGTGTGTGTTTGTAAATAGAAGCCCATAACGAAGAAATAATGAAATGACGAGACAATTAATCTGGTTTTATATAAATAAGAAAATTATTGTGAGAGTGATACGCATATTGGAATTGCAAATTTTCTTCTAGGAAGGGTGTTGTCAGCATTTATTAGAATTTATGTCGTTTTATAAGCGTTAAAATTATAATTTATGTACATTCAGATTTGTTAACCAAAACGCAAACATTGAGACTGTATGATTATTATATTTCCTTTGTATCATGGAAAATAAAAACATAAAGAATGGAGGACGTAAAGAAACCAACTTGTCTACGAATATGCCATAAACTTAAAATTACAAAAAACAGATGCAATCAGAGGCAACCACTGGATTATTTTATTAACTTTATTAATATAAAAAAATTCACGAAACAACTTAGTAAGTACACAACTCAACACCCAAGTGAAGTCAGAGAAGTGAGATCGTAAAAGTTAGTACGAAGTCGGTTTTATTTTTTGCACTTTCTACTAATGAAGTTCTTTTCGGATTACGATAAAGTTTGTATGTCGAAGGAAGTTGATGGTTAATCCAATTAATTGAGCCAGTCTCCTGAACAAAGCGATCCTTAAGTAAGTTGTGGACGTACTTTTAAAAGTGTCTTCTTTTTCTACTCAATTATCAGAGTTATGCCGCTATACTGTTAATGTAAAGTATTCTGTAACTGTATTGTACACTATATGTAGTGGCAAAAAAGGTCTATGATCAAAATAAAACTTGATAGAACGGCTCTAAAAAACCATACAAGTTATTTAGGCTGTGTGTTATTGAAACATCAAACTTTCAATAAAACTTTTGTAAAGATGTACGCATCCATGTATGTATTTGTGTGTGTGTGTATGTGTGGATATATGCATGATATTATGGACAGAGTCATTGCATACTTACTATACTTACTTTTACTTTGGGGCAATTCTTAAGTTATCTCATGACAAATAATCCAGGAAGCATCTATTGTTGGCTCAAGTTCTTTGGCGAATTAACCTTTTCCAGCAATGTCCTGTTCTACGTACTGTTACATCCCTAGATTGCTAGCCATAATGCTAACTCATCATCTGCATCATCAATGCATACTTTTAGAGAATTATGATCATGGTGACTTCAGTCAGTCTGCGTACATCATTCCTAGAGAGCGGTTGTCCAATTTTTGTATTTTACTCATTGTTTTAATTAAATCCTTTTTTTAAAAAGGCATTTTAATTTCACGGCCTAACAGTACGATAACACAAGTCAAGAATTCCCGAACTGCACAAGAACGTGACATTTGTGACAGGTAGATAAACGGTTGTTAGATCTATATTGTTAGCTATTTTAGTATAAGATTATTTTATTTTAATTTAAGTACTAACTCCCCCAAGAACTCGTTTAGCCTAGTTAATATGATTTTTTTACTTAGCCTACCTCTTTAGTAGCTACATAACCAACATACATGTTGTTATCGCTTAGATACTTTTTGTATATAAACCTTAATACTAAATAAAACTAAATTTGCCATACTGTTCAAATTTTTCTCTTCATAAAAACTCCTCAGAGTTCAAGGAATAAATAACATTTAAAAAAATAACTCGATTTGGTCCTGCCGTCTTTTTGTTTTGCGTTTAACAACATATTTTGCGATTCATTTTTATTTATATAGATGTGCAAGAAACGTCTGGTAAGAAAATAATTAGGCGTTGTAAAATTCAGGACATAACAATGTATGTAAAATAACTAGTAATTATCTACCTACCGTTATTATTATGGTTAAAAACTTAATTAGTAATAGTTTATAACGAGATCTTTCCAACAACTTGGACATCCCTCATGAATATGCGAGAACCAACGTCGGACTCGCAAGCACAACTTATATTAATCTATTCAGAATTCTAATTCCTGCACACATCCAACCGCATTGAATATTCTGCACTTAATAGATTTACTGAGCTATTTATTATGTGTATTGGCGCAAATGTTATTGCGAGATAGCTTCATAGAAATAGCACCGAGTTTTCGCTATAAGGACCCGGAATTAAAGCAAAACAAGGCTATATACCTTCGTGCTTCGTAAAATGAGCCTTCCCTATCATTCAAAGTTGCCAATAAAAAATTTACAACCGACTAAAATAAAATTACAATAATTATGATTGGAGGAACTACAATTATTGTTATTAATTTTGTGATTTATAGACAATTTCTGATATATTCTGAGAATATGTGTTTGCACTTTATCCTTAAAGGCGATATCGGAAACACTTGAAACAAAAAACTATCAAAAACAACAATTTTGTTCTATCTCCGAACCAGGCTCTAAATTTCGGTTCGAAAAGTTTGTCACCGCAACGAATGTCATTACGAAGATCGTTGAAACGCGAACTGATACTAACAACAATTTAAAAATATCTCTGCACTGGCTCGTACATGTATATTTCCCTGGTACATGTTCTGTTTTAATCAAAATAATTCAATCTTTTATTAAACCTTAGGTTTCAATGATATTTTACTAGTAAGTATGTAATTGGCCTCCTTGGACATAGGTTCGCTTCTGGACATTTAATCATAAACTATTTTGGACTATAAATAAATGTCACCTTTTGAGTTTATTCATTAGATAATATCTTTGCTTAAAATAAGTTATGTTAGATCAGTTTGTAAACTCAATTAATAAGTAACGAATTCTAAATGAATTAAAAAACGTATTTAATTAGAATAGGCGAACTAGTCTGTCAGAGTTCATATTTATAACGCCATAGACAAGGATTTTACGCTCTAGTGACTATGGATGCGCATAATTCTCTTTTTTACATGAATGGTCTATGCGCATTTGAAATGACACAGGACGCGTATTTGTCACGCGTATTGCACTGCTTATTGTATTCCCCTATTAGAATCGTATGAAACGATTTTGTTAGTATAGGAGCCAGTAGGATAAAAAACATTTTTACATTTAAACTTAGTAATTGATAAGGTTGTTTATTTAGGTAGGATTTCTTTAAAGTAGCTTACATTCTAAACAATTTGAAATGTAAATGCTAACAAATACACAAAATGTTTCAGATGAGAAAAAAAGTTAATACTTTAAGTGGAATTTGAACTAAATCAGTCTTTGGCTGTACATCAGCAGACAAGCAGAAAAATAAGTTTAGGCGGCTTTAGTCTACTTCTTCGATGCGGGAGGCATCATCAGCTTCTCCCTCTAGCGGTAGAACATCTCCAACGCTTGCCTCCTCAATCTGAACAGGCTCATCATCATCAATGCCAAGACCAAGCTTTATCATACGATAGATTCTTGAAGCATGAACTTGGGGCTCATCAAGAATGAAACCAGATGACAGGAGTACAGTCTCATACAAAAGAATGACAGGATCTTTGACAGCTTTGTCATTTTTGTCAGCGTCAGCCTTCTGCCTTAATGTGTCAAGAATTGAGTGGTCGGGGTTAATTATAAGGTGCTTTTTATTATTAAAATTCTTTTGAGTATGAGTACTACTTAGTTATATATTTTAAAAATATAGTAACTCTTAAACTAATTATGTATAAGGAGAAGCACAAAGCTGTCTCGTATGATTATTGAAGCGATGTCACGACATTTGACACGTGTTTAGTACGATTTAAAGGCCATTGTTATAAATCGATTTGGGGTGACGTGAAATCGCTGTTGTGATTAACAATAAAATTATTGTCCTTTGAAAGAGAGATTATTATAAAATAAGTTTTATTGTGATGCATTTGACTTTAGTCTATGATAAAAACACAGAATTACTTTTTGACACACAGAAGGTCTTACAAGCAGTTGAGTTGTACCAGAAACGAGACCATTCGATGCTTTGGTTTTAGTAAATAAATTATTATTTATTAAAAGTAAAATTTTAGGTACAAATAAAAATATGTTATACACGTGAAATCGATTTGTGCATGCAAATCAGTTTCATAAAGCTGATTCCTCCGCCACGTGCTAGCTGTCATCTAGTTGCTGTCACTTTTTGACATGGGGCTAACAGGACACGTTCAGATACGGACAACTGACGAAACGTGGCATTCTATTTTTGCGTATAATATATTTTCTACCTTGTTGTTATTTTATTTTACAATTGGTATAGTTATATTTAATAACCGTGATATAAGTGTTTTATTTATTTAATTTTACTTACGTTGTCGTTTAAAGTCTAAATTAATGTTGGTTGACCAAGAACAATGCCTAATAGTCTAGTCGACAAGTTGAAAATGGCACAAAATAGAGATACTGCTCTTAAAATTATGTGCGATAGCTCATCTTTAATTGTTTATAACTTTAGCATTTTTTTATGTGCTAAAACACGCTTTTGGCACATTTTCTAGACGTCATTCCGGATCCAATGAGCTATCGCACATAATTTTAAGAGCAGTATCTCTATTTTGTACCACTTTCAACTTGTCGACTAGACTATAAGGAATCATATTTGACGCGCCACCAGCGATTATCGATGAATATTCAGACTATTGTATATATCCGACAACGAAAGATATCAATAGAAGCCGAAACAGCCTTAGCAATATCAGTGGCAATGGCAAAATTTGTAAATATGTGGTTCAAGATATTATCCAACTAAAGTCCTCACTACCATTCCTATTAAGTATTAACTCTCGCGCCATATCAGCGTGTCACCCCGTCTAACGTCAATTTAAGTTCTATTATGCAATCTATAATTAATTATAACTCGTAGATGCATACAATTAAAGTCGCTTTATCATCGGTATAGCGGTATCAAAGTTACATCCGTTCATAATATATTACTCATAAAGGCCGGTGTCTTCCTATATTTCCATAAAAGCATACAACATCCCTTTATACGTTAGCCAGCCGACCCATTTAATTACAAAGCTACCTGGTGCAGCCATGTGAGCTGTTCGACACTGTCTTATAAAGACCATCGAGCGTCCACTAACAGATGAATGAGTTAGCTTTGTTCCAATAAAATCGGCTTGAGGTTCTTTTTCTCTTTTTTATTCAATCGCGGTTATATTGTCTGGATATAATATGTCTGGGTTTTACTAAACATAAGTTACTGGTATAAAAAAGGAGAAAATAAAAAAGTTAAACAAATCATAACCAATGTGTGGCCTCTATAATAGGTACGGCGGCTATGTCCTACAGTACTCTACTGAAGGAATTGAATATTTATGACCAGATAGTGTCATTAATATATTTTTAGAGCCTTGTTGTATGTACGAAAAAATAAAAACGATTTTAAAACAAATGGTAGACTTTCACCAGTATAATACTCTTGGCGATTAAGGGTCCGTTCACACAGACCGGCTCGGAGAGGAGAGCAGATTTTTATCACGTTGGAAACAGTGTTTTGAGTGATTGTAGTAA
The DNA here is from genome assembly GCF_905475465.1 of Pieris napi. Classification (NCBI taxonomy): domain Eukaryota; kingdom Metazoa; phylum Arthropoda; class Insecta; order Lepidoptera; family Pieridae; genus Pieris; species Pieris napi. The sequence continues at coordinate 12,167,684 of NC_062249.1, read as the reverse complement.
AGTTTATTTTTGCATTTGCACCTTTTTTGTCATTAAAAATGCCTGAACGCGCTTCGTGTGAAGTAATAAAAGGAGCCGACCGGCTCCGCTTGCGTGCTCTTTCTCGCTCGCGCAGCCGATCGGCTCTGATTGCGTGCTCTTTCTCGCTTGCGCAGCCTGTCGGCTCCGATTGCGTGCTCTTTCTCGCTCGCGCAGCCGATGGGCTCCGATTGCGTGCTCTTTCTCTATCGCGTAGCCGATCGGCTCCGATTGCGTGCCCGCTGCGGCCGCGCCGACCGCCATTTTGATAGCAACATTTGAACGTAATAGTTGTGCGTACTTGTACGAAAAGATGAATGATGAAAAATTAATAATACTCGTGTCAAAATATGAGTGTTTATTTGACATACTTTAAAAACTCGTTTGAGTATCTGATCGTTAGAATATACTTATGTAGTAGACAATTTTTATTAAATATAACTTAAGAAACTCGCGTAGCCACTTGATCTTGCCAATCTAAAGCACCACTTGATGAAAAATAATCCTTAAATTTATTCCTTGTGGTTAGAACTGCGTCGCTATTAGAACTGTTTTCATTATTATTGTCTGTTATTGCTGTTAATAAATTTATATTGCTGTGAAATTCATTCTCTTGTCCTGGCGTCCGATTTTCTATTAAAAAATTATGTAAACATGTAGTTGCTAATATAATTAAATCACAGTACTTCGGCTGAATTTTCATTCGTTTTTGATAAATTTCAAATCTTTGAGTTAGCATTCCAAATGCACATTCTACGACTTTTCTTGCCCTGCTTAAACGCAGATTAAATACTTTTTTTGATAATTCTGTTCTTGCTTGTTCTCTTGGATACGGCCGCAATATATTATTGCTCAAAGGAAATGCCTCGTCTCCTATAAAAACATGTGGTAAGCTTTCAGTGGTACTAGGTAGAGGTTTATTTGGGGGCAGCTTTAACTTATTGGTGTTGAGTTTTTTCCAAAATTTTGAATTCTGTAAAATTCCGCCGTCGCTATTTTTACCATATGATCCGACATCAACAATTAAAAAACTGTATTTCGCGTCGACCACAGCTAGTAACACTGTACTGAAAAAGTTTTTATAATTATAGTATAAGCTTCCACTATTATCTGGTGCCTGTATATTGACATGCTTTCCGTCTATAGCGCCCAAACAGTTAGGAAAATTCCAAATATTAAAGAAATCACGTGAAACCTTTTCCCACATTTCTTCATCTGGCATCTGCATAACTATGGGCATCAAAACATCACAAATTACTCTGATTGTCTCATGAATAATTGAATGAACTGTAGAAATTCCCATTCGAAAATTAAATGACAAGTTTTTGAAACTGCAACCAGTGATGAGGAATCTGTAAAAATAAAACAAACACACAAAATAGAAATATAAGACTGCCGTACCAAAACGAACTATAAAATAAAAAAGAGTTATGTTATTAATTTTTCATTTCTGTTCTTTCCAGTGACGCAGTGCCAGGATCGTTGGAAGAAACTGCGAGATAACTTCAGAAAAGCCTATTATAACCGAAAAGGCAAGAGTGGCGATGGTGCAACTACGTCCAAATTGATAAAATTTGAAAAAGAACTTTCTTTTATAATACCATTTTTTCGCAATCGAAACCAAATATCTAATGTAACATTATCATCGGATGATTCAGAGCCTGGCACACCAATACCACCACCATCGACATCATCTAAACGTTCTGACCATTCTGAAGTTGAATCGCTTGCAAGTACTTCTGGCTCGAAAAAGAGACCACGCTTAAGCAAAGATGTTGCTACGGTTTTCGAAGAGTATCTTGAAGAAAAAAGAAATACTACACCCCGTGACAAGGCATTACGTAATTTTTTTTTGTCTATGTCAGATACAGTGGAAACATTCCCAAAAGAAGTCCAAGCACGAATTAAAAGGCGCGTGTTTAACATTGTTAATGAAGCTGAATTAAGTCTGTATGAAAATAGTACAGATTTGAATTATTCTTTGTCTATAAATTCACCGCCATCGACTAATCAATCTACTTACCTAGTGTCAAACGAAACCTATATTCCTCAAAACTATCCAGATCAGACTACTTACGGGTACAATACCAGCACACAAAATACAAAATAATAAACAATCAAAAACAATAATAATTATAATAATAATAATTAAACACACACAAATCTGTACTATTTAATTACATTTCATTAACGTAAATAATGCTTAATAAATGGAGGGCTGTGATTTTGTGATCTAAATAACATGATTAGTATAAATAATTGTTTTTTATTTACCTTAAAGTTACCGTTAACCTTTCTTCGGCTGTAATGGTGCAACGATAATTTGTAGTCTTTTTTGTTATATGTACTCTTAACAAATCTGTCAATTTCAAAAATTGCCAATATTCCATACGATAATACTCATAAAATTTTAGGCTATCTCTCTTCAATTCCTCGAAAATGGTGTGAAACTCTCCATGGATTAGTCTGTTTTTCCAAATATGTTTTACCCATATTTGTTTCCGCTTGCGCTTACGTTTCCTATGTTCTATTTCAAGTAATCTTGCTAACAAATATATTTCTTCGTCGGAGCTATCTAAATCCATGTTTCGAAAAGCACACGTTAACACACCGAAAACAAAACTTAGACTGCGCGGAATACTGGCACTGCCTTTGTAGTGTATCCACCCGACTCCGAGCGCATCCGACCGGCTCCGAGCACATCCAACCGCACCCGCTTTCAGATCTCTTCCAGCCGGTCGATGTGAAATAGTTGGCGGCTCCGCTCCGGCCAATTCCAAGCGTATACGACCCGGTCTGTGTGAAAAGAAAAAAGCAGGCCGATGCTCTCCGAGCCGGTCTGTGTGAACGGACCCTAAAAAGAGTGGCGGAGTTTCTTGCCCGCTCTACGCCCTTGACTTACGAACTGGTAGTAAATGTAAATTTAGAATCAATTTAACATCTTTTCTGTTGACGTTCATAAGGTTACCTATACGAATAAAGTTGTTTTGAGTTTGAGTTTATAATATAATAATGTTTGCCAGGTTTACCAAAATCTAGCGATTTATTTCGTAGTTAGTTTGTTGTTTATATGTCGGAAAACCTTTTATACGGTACGCAAGCAAAGTCTCGAACATCAGATATATTTTAACTGTTAATATGTATCTAGTAATTATGTAACACTACTGCAGCAAGGTTATTTACAAAAAATTCTAACAAACAATATGTTGAATATTGCAGTCGTGACCCTGACATATTATAGATTAGCAATTTAGGGTAGGTCAGTGATATTACCGACTGCGTCGCGTGACTGAAGGAATAATTTATGAATAACCCAAATTGGAACTGGGTTTGTATGTTAGGGTGAATAGTATGAAACGTTAACGCCTTACATTTATTAGTTAGCAAAGGTGTACCGCAACGTTTTTAAAAATAATTACACATAATTTAAGCCTATCCTCACAACCTCCAATTGTTACATGCTGGGCTAATTTCGCTTGAATACTATAATAAAATAAAAATAACCTTTATTCCGGACTAGTCCCTTTACGTACTAATTAAAAACATACTTAAGTGCGTTTTCCGATCCCGACAAATGCCTCCTCCAAACCCTTCCATTCGGCCCTTACTCGCCCCACTCTTGACCATACCTTGTCTGCAACCAGTTTTATTACATCATTCCATCTTTTGTACTGTTCGCCTTTTATCCTTTTGTAATTTTTGGGTACCAACTCATTATAGTTTTACTCCACTTCTCAGCTCCTCACAAGGTAGGTCTTGTCCATCTTCCACTTGTCCCTTCGATTCTTTGTTGTCCTCTATACTTGTCGTGTTCCTAATGTTAATATTTCTAACCCTATCTTTTTTGACATGGTTAGGGCCCAAGTTTGGCAGCCGTATTTCAAAACACGAAGAATGCATGAGTCGTCCTAATTCTATACGATCAGATGGATGACGCTTTGGATATTAAATTTATTTCAAAATAAAAAACAGCTAACACATGATTTACACAAAGTGTTATGTAGATCCAATGTAGTCACGGTGAAATGAAATGTGAATAATGCACTGAACGCAATCCGAATTGCAAATTCCTACCCAATGATAGTCAAACGTCACGTGAATTCAAATTTGCCTTCTTTTAACGATATTGCTCTGCAGCGCACTCTTCATTTAAATCGATTTTTTTCGAGGTAGCAAGGAACTCTGTAGGTGATTCTGTAAGCGAAGGTTACGACTTGAGCTGACTTCACATAGGTGAAATGAGTTTGCAACTGATCGATACATATCCACTATATATCGATCAGTTTATGTATCAATATAGCTAATGAACACTTAAAATTTGGCTATATTATCGCTATTAAAAACAGAATGTTTAAACCCCAGAAACTTTGTCTTCTAAAATTTACCCGGCCCATTTCATGAAGCGATTAATGAATAAATGCTTTTTCACACGATAAATTACCTGTAAAAATAGCAGTGACATTCACAGACAAAATATAGCCTAACATAATAAGCAGAATCCCGTCAGCTTATCGTCAAACCAGTCAACCTGTCAGACGTCTCAACTTCTCAAGTTCAACGCCCTTATCACTAAGAAATAACAAAACTGTTAGGGGTGGTTGGTAATAAATCAAGAACATGTCATAAATACGGCGCACCCCAAGAAGTGTCGCATTTTCCAAGTCATAACGTTAGGCTCTAATGCACTCTCAGTCTTAGGGAAGCTCGCTTGCGGCAGCCCTGAATTCTACGCACTCAATTTAGTTAGAAGTCGTATATTTTAATAATGGAAAGCCATTTTATTGTATTTGTTTCGTGTAAAAGGGATGGAAAATGTTTTTAAACGTAATACTTTTTATTTTCTGAAAAAAAAATCCTATTTAATAAGAAAATGGAGTTATATGATTAAGAAAAAAACATATTTTATAAACAAATTAGCAATAATCAATTGAATTCTCAGAATGTTATTCTGTGTATATATTTACAGCCTGCAATTGTCATTAGCTATTGATCGCATACATTTAATAATTTCCTAGAGTTCAAACCTTACACAGTTCTTAAAACCGAGTTCAAATTACATACCTTGTAACCGATCTATTGATAGTCGGTCAAGGTGTAATTTGTATTGCTATTATACACTATCTATATCAATACCTACAACATATTTTATTTGAAGCAGTAACATGTTACCTACTCGCAAAAAATATTTTATTTATTAAGGGAAAGGACAGGAAAAAAGAAATATGTATAAAGGATATAGTGCAAGAAGTGTATAACCAAAACCAAACAAAATTAAAAGTAACTCTGAAAAATTATACAATTCAATTATTTTATTATATAATATTCTAGAAAACGACGCAAAATATAACTGAGATTAATTCTAGAAGCCATTTATTTAGCTGTGCAAGCTATCCTCGTTTCATGCACGAACGATGAGGCGTGTAGCTTTATTTAGGATTATAATGCGATACCGTCTACCTTTACGATATTGGTGATTTGAGAAGTCGCCAGCCTGTGAGTAATCCGCCGGGACAGATGGGGGCAAAAATTCATCCCTCCTAATGCCATGGAAACCAAACAAGCTGAGATCAAACGGTTTATTGCTAATGAAGTATTTTAGTAACTAATTTCTTGTATGTAACACAACGGATGTTTAATATATTTTTCACAATATTTCAAGTTCTGTAATAGATACAAAAAAAATTATGTGTTTTTTCAATGTTTTTACTGTTTACCTGTATTTACGATTCGAGATCGCGTTTTAATCAGACAGTTTATAAGGTACTTATAACGATGTTTATACAATTTTTTTTATTAAACTGGTCTGGCTCATCTGACGATAGTAACACCGCCCCCCACGACCACAGACAGTTGGCACTGAAAGAAGGATCGTTAGTGCGTGGCGACACTAAGTATTGTATATATGTATTACATATACTATTTAATTTTTTTTTAGATTTTTTTTTACCATCAATTTGTCATAAAAAGTTTAAATTTTAAAATACATTTATTTAGCCTAAGCAACTAATTCATTAATTAAAACGATTTATTTTTTGGATGTCAATTGTCAATTATTTGATTGACATTTTAATAAATGGCCCAGTCAAGTAGTAATCTTTCCAATTGCTAAATAGAGCGATTATCAACAAGGGGTAGTTTTTTAATTCTATTTGAGCGTTCAAAACAAGGGCCGATCCCCTTTCATTAAATTCGGTCGGGGAATAGTTTTGTCCAATTTTCGATAGCAGTTTAATTCTGAATTCGAGTTGGTTTACCAGTACCAATATCCCACAAAAACTGATTTTAATTACTATCGAACCTTTTAGTGACGTATTACAATGCAATGTATAAGGGGCGAGCGGCTAATTACGTATAATTTAAATAACGATATTTTTTTCCTGACTATTTGAAGTTGTTTTACCCAACCGGTAAAGTAACCTGGAAATCTTTAGAAGCTACTTTTCAGAGTAATTGTTTATACAGAGTCAAATATAAGAAACGACTTTGCATTCACTACACTTTTCTTATGGTTCACAATCATTTTGTGATGATACAGATGGTAATGTAAATTATTTTAAATTTGATGGGATCCCGGGATCTGTATACTATACTCAAATAATATTTTTTGATGTAGAGTTTTTAAATTCGTCCGAGTATCTAAATTAATGAAGATGTCTAATAGGACTTAATTTTTTTTTATATTCAATACAATATTTCTCTCGAGAGTTAAATTTCCTGACGTTAACATAACTTTAAAATATGCTGGTATTTTGGCTGGTATGTTTGATTGAACAGTCTAGTCTGAGGAACTACCGACTTGAATCGAAAAATTATTTTTATGTGGGTAAATTTACCGAATATATATAACATCATGCCAGGATCGAATTAAAACGTAGCTCACCGCTAGTGTATACAAAATATTAAAATTAAAGGTAAATTTGAATTAAAAGGTTCATAGAGGTGCGCCTATAATTATATTAATTATGCATAATGACCATTACATAAAATAAACACAGTAAATGCTTAATGAAGCTTTTGATAATTATATGTAGTAATTTCTGTGATGAAATTATCATAGATAGGTATAATTGTATTAATTTGAGGTATGGTTATTTTAATTAATTGTTTAACCCAATTTTGTTCGGGTATATTTATATTCAATTAATTATATTTTATTACGTAGCATTTCAACACTTCAAAGCCGTATAAAACATACTCGAATAATGTATTGTTATGTATAATAAAAGTTCTATGAATTATTCCAATATTAATATTCACGATATATATTATTATTCCAAAATGTAGATGTATGTCGCCATGCGTAAGCAATAATATTATCTTTGCGTCAACGGTTTACCTGTACTAGAGTTATTGTTTTAAAGCTAATGCAATTATTAACAAAGTGTAATTTGTATTTTGCCGATGAGTAGGGATGCCTACCGATTCAAATTTAATGACGTGGAATAAATGATACGTATCTTATATTCCATAATAAACGTTGTTTACTTTACTTTTATTTTATGAAGAATAATGCGAGGCGAGGTTTTAGCTAATAGAAAAAGACCCAAGTAAAATCACAGTTTCCAGTGCTTCATGGTTAACGTGGGCATTGGGATGAATCCTTATTAAATTATAATTGTTTTAGGTTACTAGCCTTTAAAAACGCGTTATAGCTACTTCTTTGGCGTAACAAGATAAAAATCTTTTCAAAAATTGTATCTTTCGCCTTATTCTACGTTTGTAGAAAAAACGACGCTGACAATAGAAAAAATTTACTCTCATCATTTTTCTCTAACGCGCCAAAAGAAGTATATACGAAGAAACGTATGTCCTAATATTGGGCCAATCAAAACATTCTAGCATATGGTTGGAGAACAGTGATAAAGAAAAAAATAGTAATGGTAATAATTTATGAAAATTAAAAGGATACTTATGTCCGTCGGCCTCCTCATTTTATGAATGAACTCAATTAGAAAATTGCTTGGCGCTCGTGACTCATACGATATTGAACTGGATTAGTCACAAATCGACTCTCCCTTTTCACACTACAATTTGAAAGTGAATTCGAAGATGGGATGCTGTTATCTTGTAAATAACAAAATATACCTAATAAAGAATAAATAAAATCGTTGAACTATACAGAAAAACAATGCAATGACGAAAGTCTACTTTAGTTTACACCTGATATTATAGGTAAAACACGAACTTATGACACAAAGTACGCATTAAAGTTTTTTTATTAATAAACTAGGTCAGATATTGCGCGGGAAGTTTGCGCATGTATCTGCTTTAAGTAAAAAAACTTTATTTACTAAACATAATACCTACATCGATTTAATGCTTAAATGTTTTAAAATTTTTGTTATTCATTCGATATGAAAAGGTAAATGTAATAAACAAGGATACATTAACGTAATTTAAAAAGCCTTTTGATCCTTGCGTTTCGCAGGCTCCAACCGCCAACGTCTGACGCCATTTAGTTCCTCTTTTTGCCGCTTCCTGCTTGAATGCCGCGCGCGGCGTTCTTCGCCGTTCGCGTCAGTTAGCCTCCGCGCTCGTGGAAGTTGGTTGTGTGCGACTTCTTACTTCTCGTCGGATTCAACTGTCGAAACAAGTTAAACTGTATGCGATCTTATAAGAACTTTATTTTATAATTAAATCATCGCGATGGACTTACAAATATCGTCCGCCTCACGTCATATTGTATTTTTTTCATAATGTTAGAAACTTTTGAAGTGAAGTAGTGTGTTTTATCTTTGCGAACGTTACGCAGGTGTAACAAAAACTTTGTGTATTGTTTTGTCAAGAGACGTTAACTGTTGAAGAGTCAGAATTTTGAATTTGACTCTTCTCTTGTTTTTGTTGTAAAACTGTAACGTGTTGAAAAGAGACAAAATGAGGTCCTCTCGTGGAAGGACGACAGGTGTGGCGGCGCTCGCGCTTATGTTGGCAGCTCTAACAGGTAACGTACTTTTATTAAGTATTATAAAACCTTATTCGAATAAAAGTGCTCATTATATCCCACAAATTTCTTATAAGATACACATTTCGTACTATACCTAAACCGGTGCGTCATATCTGATAACATGATAACGAGTTTTATGTTGGTAGTACTATATGTAAATGTAACACGTTTATTTATTGATAAAATATAAATCTATGAGTCAGTTTACGTTTGTATGTTGAGAATTTGTTTCGTATTGATCTCGATTATATTGTTTTCGTTTAAGTTATTTTGATTGAATGGACTTGTCATAAGTGCGTAACTTATTATCTTCGTAATCAAAATTTTAAATTAAAACGAGTTTGATATCGTTATCCTAGTTGTACAATTTGAAATGATATAAAAGCGGCCTGAGATTTCGCGTGTCTTACAATTCTTGTAAATACTTCAAAAGTTATCATTGTGAAATTAAAATATTCAAACAAAAAATGTCCGTAAAAATGAGTTTAATACACGTTTCGCATTGACATCCATGACGATACGCGGTACTATTTCGCGACTTAAAAGAACCCCGTATTTAGGCCGTAATAATCATAATTTCTTATTGCGATTGGAATTTAATAGGTACTTGATTAACTACGGATAGATGTTTTGTCGAGTCAATCTGTGCTAAATTACCGTGAAGCGTGCAAGAAACAGTTCATCTGAATATCTTAGATTTCTCATTACGAATTGCAAACAGTTAACGGCGTTGAGGATTATTGTGAATCACGTATTCAGATTTGCGCAAGTTGAAAGATATGATGTTTAATTTATTTATGTTTGACGTAGTCGTGGAATATTACAAATGAAACTCGAAACAAATATATTTCTTTTGACTAGGAGACACCTTACATGTTATTAAAGGAATTCCTTCGGCCGCATCTGTATTAACGCGATAAATTCAAAGATAACAAACCGATTTTTCTACGGTTTTTACCTATGATTATGTTTTTCATAAGACTGAAATGTAGCAGTTATTTTTAAAGAGGTCGTAAAACAACGGACACAAAATTCTAGCGGACGTAACTGCGGGCTGATATTGGCTGGGCCATTAGATTTTGGAGAATTAAGAAAACAGTCATCAATGTAGTAATTGTCTCTGGAATTATAATTTAGAATTTTATTTAAATATAATGTTCTTTGTTTATTGTTATTATATATATATTGCTACCCAGCAACCAACGCATGGCTCAATCTATTCGCGATGGTATTACAAACAAATATTTAGAAAGTACCACGAGGATTAAAAATATAGAAATCTTAAATGCTCTAACGGCCGCACACAAGGTCGTTTAGAGGAACTAAAGTGACAAAGGTCTTTTACTGCCCTATTCTTTCTTCACTATGGGACAAGGAGGAGTTGTTCCAAGGACTCCAGCAAGAAGTATCATTGGTCTCACAGTGAACTGAGCAAAAATCATATGGAGCAGAAAGCCAGAAATGTGGACAATCTTAAACCGAGGAAAGAAGAAGGCAAAGGAATGATGCTTTTGAAATATGGTGCTGAATCCGATTGTTAAAAATACCGTGGACTGCTAAAGGCACCAAAGTATCGATCCTTACACAGCTCCATATTAAAACCCGTTTATCGACTATAATATGCCGACGACGTATAATAGAACCTAAAGAAGCTCATCGTGATTAGCAACTCCGAAGGCAAAAGATCGAGTGGACGTGCGTCAACGACATGGACTGATCAAGTCAAAGACGCGTCGAAAATTGTACACCGTTGTAAAAGGAGCGTAGGACCGAAGGAGGTGGAGGAAAAATTATTTGCGCTAGATCTTACTTTACAGCTGACCACGATACTCAGACATGAGTCACCGACTTAGAGATTCTTACTTCAATCTGTCGTGAAATATTCTTGCCAATTCTTCTCGTACGTTCTACCCCCTTGATTTGAGAACTGGCAGTAGAAGCATTTAGCATTTAATATGTATTTCTTTATTGACGTTCATAAGTGTACATTGTGTTACCTAAATGAATAAAATTGTTTTTGAGTAAATATATTTCGGCTCCAAGTCTTCCGCCTTTCTTTAAGGTCATCTATCTCTGTTAAAGATGATGACTCATTAGGTTCTTAGAAAACACCACGACACTCTTAAGAAGAAAAGTCTAAGCAACAAACGGCAGCTCCAGGCATCTTCTTTTTTGAGTAGGTATATAAAAATAATATACTTGGTTAGTTACTAAATCCAATTCCTATACAGTGTAGGCAACAGGCATACAACCAAGACAATGTTTTGTAGTCGTAGATTATGGTACATTTATTTAATGTTGTGGAAAGTGAGTTCTCATGTTCTTGGGAGTAGTCATTCGGGGCATATTCTTGGCATATTTTTAACATACAATATATATACGTCAAAAATGCCGAATTCGTTTTTATGAAGTCTTAGTACATCGAAAATAGTAAAGTATTTTTATATTTCTCTATGATTACAACAGTAAACGATTTAAGTTATTGAAAAATTACTTACTGTATGCATAGATTTGTAGAGCTGTTGGCCTAGTGGCTTCAGCGTGCGACTCTCAAACCTGAGGTAGTAGTTTCGATCCCCGGCTGTGCACCAATGGACTTTCATTCTATGAGCGCATTTAACATTTGCTCGAACGGTGAAGGAAAACATCGTGAGGAAACCGACATGTCTTAGACCCAAAAAGTCGATGGCGTGTGTCAGGCACTGGAAGCTGATAACCTACTTACCTATTAGATTTAAAAATGATCATGAGAGATCAGAAATCTGAGGCAAAGACCTAAAGAGGTTGTACCGCCACTTATTTTTTTTTATGTATAGAATTGTATTGCTAGGGTATGCGCACAACTAATTATTATTAAAAAGGTTTTCTTTATGCATTTCTTTTTATTTGTTAATTATTTAACAAAATTTAATTTTTTGACCTCTATTTTTTACTAATAATTTTAAACTATAAATTCTATTAATGCCAAAGTTTTGTCCCTTTCTCGAAACTAGGACTTCTGATAACGCATTTATTAAACCATGCTTAACCATATGAAATAAGAACATAGCACATGTATAGTGTATACATATACGTAATTGGCAGAGTTAAGCTGTGAATGTACCACATCCTACATCTACATACATTCCAAACAATTTAGTCGAATTTAACACATCTGTCGTGTCATTAGGCTCGTTGAAGCGCATTAGAGAAGTATTAACAACGAGATTGGCGTAATGGGATATACTGACGGCTCTTACAAAGTCATGACCATTTCTGATTATGACCTCAAGATTACTAACGTGAAGCTGGTACTTGAAAGTTTCACGGGAGGTACATTATAACGGAATCTCAAAACATTAATAATAATAATAAACCATTTCTAGAACTCATTTGGACGTTTACTTGTATATTAATGTTGCTGGGCCTCGTGGTTATTATAATTAAAATTGCTTCAGCCTATGGTGTGAGGAGCCGACCGAATGGTCAATCCTTTCCGGTGAAATTTTACTGATGGGTTGTGTAGATGTCGGACGCCAAAGAAGTTAATTGTGCCTCAGAAATACCCTTGTAGTACCTACCCTGGGCTGTTTAATCAATTGAATTTATTTGTCTTATATCGCACGTCTAAAGCTATATGTGACCCATATTGTGTGTTAAACAAAGAAATTAAGGCCATCGTAAAATTAATTTCAGCCTGAATTAAATTTGACTTAGTTGGGCCAATTAAAATAAAACAACAATTGGGCCCAATTTGAAAATATTTTTGATAAAACATTTCTTTTAATTTAATAAACTATAGAAGGTTTTCGGTGTGAAACTTGAGCTATGGTTTATCACAAAATATATTTCGATTTTACAAAAGACTGTACGCCGTTTCTGAAGACATAATACGTGACGAAGTCGAAAATAATTTAAATCTCGGAAACGACTGTCACCGAATAATATTAGCAATCATTATTTTGAAATATATTTCAGTATTACTTTCTAGTTTGAACAAATTTCCGTACTACTTATACTTTTAATTGATCTTATATAACAATATTTGGTATAACGTGAGAGATATTATGTAGGTATATTTAGTATTAATAGTTTGTCAGTATATTATACATGCACGAATGATTCCTATACCTCACGTGATTATTTAGAAAATGGTCTTGCTTTAAATTGCATACAATTACGTCGTTTCGTCAATTCTACTAATTATTTTTTCATTGAGAGTAGAAAACTTTTCTATTAGAACCTAAAACTTTTTAGTAGCTTTTTAATGAACAATATCGTGTTGGTTATATTTTTACAAACTACTAAGACAAAACAAGTGTACTGCGGCTATTCATTAAGTTATCCCACTTGCATTTTTTCTTTCATAATTGTATATTAGATCCATAGGATTAATAACAGCTCAAAGGTAATGGCTATTATTACAGGTCAAAGACCTTGTGATCTATAGATTCATTCGAGTGTAATTCAAATTGTAACAGCTTTCACTCAAGTGCAATCAAAGTGGCTTTATCCAACCGGTTATTTATGTCCAGGAAGTGGCCATCAATAATAGGTATTAGCAGCCTTTGAACACATTGGTAATAACCACTAATGCTAAATGCGGTGTTTAGGTATATCATTATTATTCATAAACAAATTTCATTAATGAACGTGGATATAAATTGGTTTTAAAAGGTTTGAACTGGAACAAATTAACATTGTTTCCAACCGAAGATTCACTAACTAACTAAAGTACGGCTATTGAAACATTCAATCCTGTATTGGTACAATATAAACTTAAACTTACATAATAAAGTACACACAACGTACAATCCAACTAATTAACTCTCAATATCATGCCGCACACTAACGGTAATATATAAAAAAAAAATTACTTCATATGGTTTTAAATTTTAAACTTAAGAAAAATTCTCAGTTGGCCGTTAATTAGGCAGTCACGTCTTTTCAAAGGTCAGGTCATATCTGCTCTTTCTATGAGATGTAGGCCGGATGAATCACGTTCCATACATCATCTTAACACGTAGACCACTTCTTACGTGACAATATTACTAGCCTATTCAAGTTTTTTACTACAGATTTATTCGTGCGATATTTTCTGAGTAGAATTTTAACTATACAGTATACATATATGCTCCATGATTTTTTAAGTACACACGGCCACTTGCGTTCTGTGAATCAAAACATTTGAACCCTAATCAAATGTTACATTTATTTTTATCCCAAAAACATTGGAAGATATATATAGTTTACTGGGTCACTAACATTAGCTTTATTTGCTAAACACCGTCATTGATAAGAGATAACAGCGAGTAGTTCCCAAACATGTCATGTTGTAACAAGACTACTATGAATATATATAGTAAAGCAGCAGTAGAAAAATTCATAAATTACCAATAGTTTTATCGCACGAGATAAAGCTCTATGATATTAAAGATTCCATTACTATATTAAAACGCAGAGACTTTATTAAAAAATCGATGTAGTACTATAATATTTAACTACGATGTCTTGACACACTGTCTAATCATTTCCGTAGGATATTGCATTTCTATAGACAGTTTTTATTAGTTGTTTTTGCTGTCGAACGAGACGGGCGTGGACCGGTTGACAGGAAGTCCTGTGTTGCGAATTTTCTCTGCCATTTCACTGTCAAGGTGCCGGTTTTTGTCTGACAGTGAAATATTGGGAAGCGGATCTACTACTGACGATGAATGCAAATGTCAACTACACAATTATGAGAGAACTCAAAAAAGATGATGTTAGAAATAGAAAGTACCTATTTATTTTCATGTATATTAATTACAACAAATAAATACTCACAAAGTTACCGAACCAATTCAAATAACTCTTTCGCCATTCCAAACCTGTAATCATTACAAAGCCATATCATAAACAGACAAAATATAAAAAAATATAATTGTACAAGTTTTGCGATGCACAAACGATTCATTGCATAAATGCAACATTATTTCGTGTTTAAATTCAAACTAGCAGTAGTTGCAGTTGTTCAAATTGAATGAACATTTGTCTGAAACCCACAACATTTATGAAACTTGTGTAAATTATAGTGAACCTATGTAGTGCATTGTATATGCTTAAACATACTTTGAGTAGAACTCGGTGCATGCAAAGATAAACTCTTTGTTAATGTATAAGTTTTATGTATATTGGAATTGCCTTTCAATATACTAATATTTTTGTATATAAAATTGGCCTATTATATCTAAATTATAGCCATAAATTCAAGCATTATAAAAAATGGCGTCGATAAAAGTATCTTGGGAATTGGATTTTCTAGATCTCTCTGGATCCTCTAGCCAATTGCATTATAATTAAGTATATTAATACATACAAATGTTACATGTACATTTGTATATAATTTAAAAAGTGAAGTCATTGCGTGGCCACGCGCCTATTGTATAGCCAAAGCCCTTCCAATGTAATGACCATGCACTTATGTCAGTCATGGTTGATTTTGATTATGCCTGGACTATGCTTTATTTTTACCCGTCAAGTGGCTTTGCAAGCGGAAAACTTGAATGCACGAGCTAAATTTAATATTCATAACGCATTTTATTGTCTCAATAGACGATTCAAGTGCACTGTATTGTGCTGGCTGAGTAATATTGAGCTATAGTGAAATTTGCACCAAAAGCGTTGGCAAAATACTAGGGCTAATTGGCGGATTTCAGAAAACTCCGATACCTATATATATATGGAATTTAAAAAAAAATTACAGCCCGTACGAACATTCTAGATTTAAGATTAAAGTTTCAACAATATCTCTATATAGAAACAAATGTATTTTCGTTTACTCCATACTTTGCAAAAGCCTCCTTGCCGCTCTATTTAAACATAAAGCAAAGAATAATTTTCTGTTAGGTAACGTTTATAGTATTTAACGGAATTGCGGTGAGTCCAGCGCGGTGTGGCAAACAGACTGTGTCGTCTATGTAAACTGGATTGACGACCGCGCCGTGGACCTTGACGAAACTGCGAAAGAACGCAGGGAAAAGTACTTAGTTTTTAAATTGCAATCGTTAATGGGGTTCAATTTTCAATCCAAGCTTTTGAATTCTTGGCATGTGATATTCAAGACACGAAGTGATGTTGGTTTATTACTCTTTAATTGATAAACTATTACTATATAAATTATATTTTTAACTTCATAAACACGATATTTGTCTGTTAACTAATATTCCAAGTAATTTTTGTACAGATGTTAAGATCATGAACCAGTACAGAATTCGAAGTTCTACATAGATTAAGTCAACTTGTTTGATAGTAGAAATAACTCTCGCTTCTCCAATTACCACACAATACAGTTTTCAATAACTGAAAACAACGAATAAATTAAATTCTCTCATTAACAATGGATCATTATTGATAGAGTTAACTTCACATCGAATCAACAAAAGTTCTGTGGTTTGATTCACCGCAGTTCTTCATTAAAAATATGGTATATATCGTCTGTTTTTATAGTTATTTTTCATAAATATGCAGTACTATAGATACCATACACGAAATGGCATAAAAGTAGATACAAAAATACTTAATATTTATAAGGTTTAATTACCATTTCTGTTTTTGCATTAATAACAAAAGTAATTTATGACGACCATAAACACGCTCTAATATAAGCCATAATTTTTGGACATAACAACAAATGTGTGTGATATAGTTAATGACCGATCTCGACTAGATTAATTATTTAAAACAAATGACTCTATTTGTATTGTACTCTATAACAAATGTGTGCATCCCAATTTAACAGATTCGAAAACTGTAATCTGGCCATTCACTAAAAAGTTAATACCTAAAGTTGCGGCAATTTTTCAAGCGTCATTTGTCACACGTAAAACCCAGTGACAGCAACACATTTATACACTTCAATGTGCTTTTGATATACGGTAGATATTGGTGTTGATATTTTTAAGGCTAAATGATGTACGAGAAAGTTGGTATGGTCTTCTCTGCGAATATGAAAGAATGCATATCTTCCATAATCCTCTCTCAACTTTGTTACGCCATGGTTGTGATAATATAACGCATTAATGATTATTATATTACTAAATAATTTAAAATAGCCTGTATTCGAGTACTACATAATCTCGATTATGACCTCCGACGGAGTGTAGGCCTCTTCCATCCTCGCCACTATTTTCCGATTTTTCCCCGCTATCCCTTATTCCATCTTCCTAGGTTTCTGGTGGTCGTGTTCTCTTTATTCTTGCCACGGGGCCATTCCAAGTAAGGGTCTTTTAGTCCCACCTGTCATCACAAACGCGGGCAGTGAGCTGGTCAAGCTCATTATAAAAATATATTATTACAAAGTCTATAGATGACTAAAAGTTTTAACAGTAACTTATCAAAATGCAACTATTCTCGTTAACGCAAATATGATGAAACCATTCTTAAATACAATTTTGCTCCGCAAATACAGACAGTTAGCAAAAAGACGAGAAATGTAACATTGTTTTTCCCAGGGTGCGATGAATTTCATTGTGGAAGCACTTTCTCACTATTGTTCTTGATGTAATTGTAGTTCGCTAATGATTTTATGCGATGTGTGCACTAGATGTACTTCTTACGGTCATTGTGCTTTTAATTTACTTTATTTTTAAATTTAAATAAGTTTATTTAATGTTTTTAGGAAGTTTTATTATTTATAGTTGAAGACTGTGATTTCGCATTTTATTAGCAGAATATTTGGACATTGAACTTACCTTTCATGAATCTTCTTTGATTACTTGGGAAATAACCTAAATAGAAACAAGAAAATAAAAGCTTTTACAACAGTTAATTTACAATTAGGAAATATAATTTTCAAAGCAGAAACTCCTCCATGACGCCGCCAATTTGATGTTAATTTTAATTATTTTGTCTTTCTCTTCCACGTCTCTTAGTATCGAATTCATTTTAGGAATGAACATGTAATGTGTTTTACCAACTAACGAGATGCAGCTCATCTTGATATAGGAAGCACTGTAAAGTTGAGTCGAGTTGCTTATTTATATTATGCAACGGTTTTCTGTCCCCATAGACAAAGCTTGTTAACTTATACTGCAGTAGTTATACGTGACTAAGTACTTAACATATTTATGGTCTTCATAAAGTAGCATTTCTCAGGCTGCATTCGTAGAAAGTGCGGCTTAAGCTGACTTATCTTTTGATAAGTTAGATAAGCTGGCCTGACCTCCATTTGACGTGAATATACTAAGATAAGCATTTTTACTAACCTTTAGCACGTACTTACGGTTATTAAAGTAGCTGTTACCAGTTTTGCTGTACTATTTTTCACTTTAAAATTTTGTAAGAATCGGTGTTTCTTTGTGACTTTTTTTGATTGGAACAAGGATAATAAATTGGTTTCCTTCAAGGATTCTGGTCACCGTTTTTCTATTTGGACACATTATCATTATTAAATAATTAAATAAAAAATCAGTGGCGCTACCTTTTTAGGTTTGGGCCTCAGACTGTATTTGTTTCATGATCAGCTGTTCAAGTTGGTAATCAGCCTCCTGTGCCTTACACACGCCGTCAACTTTTTGGGTCTAAGGCAAGCCGGTTTCCTCACGATGTGTTCCTTCACGGTTCTAGCGAATGTTAAATGCACTTATAGCAAGAAAGTCCATTGGTGCACAGCTGGGGATCGAACCTACCACCTCAAGGATAAGAATTGCTCGCTAAAGCCACTTGGCCAACACTGCTGCATTATCATTATTACTGATCAATTTAATACAGTATTTATTTATTTATTTATTTATGCTTTATTACCTTATTAACATACACATAACAAAAGTACAAAAAAACATGTTGCGATTTCTTCCAGGCAACCCTAATGTAGAATAATGAAAAAGAAACACCGACAGAGGGTAGAGAGTACAAGAATTACAAAAATTATTAACAAAAAAAAAAAAAAAAACTCAAAATAACCCGTTACATATCTAAAAAAAGTAAAGTCTAAAGGAAAATAACAATAATAATAAATAAAAGTATGTATAAACAAAAATTTAAAATACAATCAAAAGGTTATCAGAGTCAACAATAATTAATATATAAGCAGAGGCAGCTAATTACGAGGCAGAAAGAAAATGATCAAGAAGAAGCTTTTTGAATAAATTTAAGGACTGAGCCCGTCTAATGTCAATTGGAAGAGAATTCCATAGCAGAATACTTTACAGTAACTAATTCAAGGTTTTAAATGATATCAAATAATTGAAATTACATTACTAAATCAAATCCATTAAATTTCGAACTAATCAATTAAAAACTGTGTGCATTTAAAAGTAACCGACTCCGTCATTACAATATGCACAATTAATATCATTAACGATTCATTTGCTTGGCCCGTGGGCTATTTTGGTCCATAAGTGGAGCGATAAAGGAAACCGACCACCGATTTCAACTGAAGGATCGTATAATTGAGATTTAACATTAAGGGCATGTCTTCTGTAATGAGCAGAGCGGTTAGAATCAAAAGTCGTATCGTATAGAGGTATTAAATTCCATAGTTAACGACGATTCAAGGAAGCAAACAGTGAAACAAATTCACATTCCTTTCCAATTCACTTATTAAAATACATAAAAATGAGGCTAGACATCCAAGCAATTATTAATCAATATATTGGGCACATCGATCTGCTACTATAAGATGATTCTAGTTTAGCTTTACTATACTGCTTTAAATTGAATGAAATGTACCGTGTTTTATACAATCCCTGAAACTAAAAATACAGGCTTCTAATTTTATCCAGGGGGTTGAAAATGGCCTGAACTTCGAGAAAATGATGGTAAAGCTGTGCCGCTCGACTCAGCGGGCGCACTGTCTTTACTTCCTACTATTAAATAAGAAATGGTAACGTTAGACATACATTCCAAGAAATGTTATAAGCCCTTGTAGTGTATTTTTTTCTCTTAATAATACTATTCCAAATGATGACCAGAGAAAACTCAAACAAAAGCATTAGAAATTATATCTTACCCGCTATCGCTTATATCGTGTCCAACGTTTGCGGTTTGAGCTTTACCGTAGCCGAACATGCTTAAAATAGCTTTTGAATGCACTTATCGGCCAGATACGAAAGATTAAAGGTATTTTGGAAAGGCTATTGCTGCCTTTAGTCGTGCATCAAAGACTCGAAAATAGCGAGTGCACGAATTCCTATATTTTGTACTTATAAACGACTTGTGGTTAAGAGAGAATTAATCATGTACTATGTTGCTTATATATATATGTTGAAGTTTTAAGAGCTTTTTTATGATTTTTATTATATTCTGATTATTTTATATTTATATTTAGAATTATTAAAGAATTAAAATTGAGACAGTTATGTGAATAAATATTGTTTATCTTTGTTGTATTATAAGTTTCATGTTACCAACTAATAAAGTGAAAAGTTAACTTAATATCATACACAGTATAGCTTTTAACATGCCTACTTTTTTATTGAAATATGAAGGTCCAATTACATTTAAACTTTTACAGATACACTAAGGAATAATAGTCGAGCGCTTTAAGTGAATTTTTAAAGCGCTTAAATAATGCAATCGATGGCTGATCGCTATGTAAATGGCTTTAGAGCTTTGAAATAAAAAGCGTGCAAATTGAATTGTAATCACGAGTGTTCATTGTTTAGGTAACTGCAATGCGGCGCTCATGCAAAATAGACTAAAATCAATCAAATTTGAAGCTGTTTTGTGTAATTGCCCAATAATGGGTTATCTCTATTAGTGATTTGTCTATGTTAAAGTTTAATATTTACGAATACAATACTTAAATAGTAAATAAATAAAATACACGTTACAAGTCAAAACGAAAATAAATTATAATAATAAAGCAGACAATTATCTATTATAATACTTGTTTTCCTTCCTTTTGCATGCTAGCGGCGGTACTCAGAGTCGTCCATTAAATTATCTAACAGATGATCAAGGAACAGCTTCTGTCTGTACTTAATTAAAAGTATTTATTCTACAAAACCAAGTGATCTAAAAAACGTGTATTAACAAATATTTCTATCATAAATGTAATATTACACGTTTTACAACACGAAACAAAATTAACACAAAAAGTTTACAAATTGTACAATAATATCTTGTTAAATTATTGTAACATGTTTCTGCATTTAATTTAAACTTGTAATAACTGTTAATCATAATATCAGAAGGTTGAACTAACTGGCTTCAGTCTGGTTATTTTGATAGAAACTGCTTGAACTAAACCATGTTATGCTCGAAACGTTCATTACAAGCCACAAGGTAGTATTAATTAACTAACTTTGCGTTTGTTGCTTGCTTCGCGTTACACTAATCTGTATTTCAAGCAATATCTATTAATATTATGTCATCGACTAACACTTTCCTAAAGTAAAGGCATTTTAAGTTTTAATAACATAAACATGGGAAGACTATTTCTCTTAAAGGATATAATAATAAATAATGTAGTGGTGGCCCCAGATTAGCAGGGTGTGAATAAAAAAATAGGCAGGATGTTTGCTGTCACCGTAGTACCTACCAAGTGCTAATTGCGCGCATAGAAAAGTATTCCATTGGTGCAACGCCGTGATTCGAACGCACGACCTCATGGTTGGGGGTAGCACGCTAAAGTCACTCGTCCGTCACTGCCGCAGATACTACTAGATAATTTTAATTATTGGCAGTCAAGTGGCCCGCATGGACAGCTGTCTTTGTAGCGAGATAACTTCCAAAAAAAAAACTGGATAAATCAATCGATACTAGTAGACCTTGCGCCTGATACCACAACCACACCGCAGGCACCACTTCACTCGATACCAGGGCCCTGTAGTGGCATTCCATTCGAATGCTCCAGCTTTGGTTTGTGCTGTAAATATTCGTTGAAGTTTGAGTATGTGTATACCCCACTTCGCACTTTGCCGGGCCAGTGGATGGTTTATAGTTTATACCACCGAAAGATTATATACTCTTTTGAGCTTATCTGTAGTGGAATGACAATAGGAATTGTTAATAAACAATTTCAAAAGTTGTTGAAAAAAGTGTAATTTATTTTATTGACGACAGGTTTAAAAAGGATTGTGGCGATAAACTCGCTACAATTGAAGCGTTGAAAGGTTGTTAGATTTGAAACGATGTTAGCTGTGAAACGAAGCACGTTCGAAAATCTAGTGGATTGATGAATGGCTTGCCCAACCTTGGTTGGATGGCAGTTTTAATGCTTTTAAAAATGCTTTGTCTATTTTTTAACAGGTCAATCAAATGTAAATTAATATAACACAATATTACCTCACTAAATTAGTCTTTTGGCATACAAATAATTGAGATTGTGAATATAGTAATATACTACTTTTGGTCTACTAAGGCACCGAGAAAAGTCTTTATATAATGTTCCATTCATCCTTAAAGCAGAAGAAAAACTACGTTTGAACCCCGGCTAAGTTACAAAGTCATATCCTCTGTGCGGTAACACCACTACGTGTAATCTGGGGCCAAGACCAATAAGGGATCGATATTTATGTATTCATTATGCTTATAACATAAATCATACTGTATGAAAGCAGAATTTAAGTGCTTTAATATCAATGAGTACTTTAATCTGAAAGTGTATCTAGACTCAATTATTTGCAAACCTTATAGCTCCTTTGACGTCATCAAATAAAGGCCATTCTGGACTCTTGCCAGATGATAAGCTCGACCTAACTCACCCTGAACGAGGTTAATGACCTCTTCAGCGATCTGCGATTTACAATACTGTAACGATAATATTTGATCAATAAAGTGACTCACGCGGTATATCTGAAATGTTTGATAGTGTTTTGTTTCGTTAATTTCATTGAACTGCAAGATTGAAAAGCAGTCAATCACCATTCAGCCATTCGGTAACTCATTTAAGTGTCCGAATATCAACAACATAGATAAGGTGTTTAACCATATTACTATGGATCTGTTATAATATTAACGAAATATCCTAACTATCAACGTTTATGGATATCGAAAGATCGAATGACTCATAAAAATTAAATAAATTTAAATAAACATCTGGCGTAAGGGTTTACCTGATACCATTATTAGCATAAGTTTCGACGTGCTACGCTACAAAGTTGTCGTTGTTATTTCGAGGCACCTTAAGATGAACCAGCCAACCAGAATCTACAAGTTGAGAGCTGTAATTGGAGTAGTTGGAGCAGCGTAACTTGCTTAAATTAACGCACCCTGTTATATTAAATGTTGGCTTAGGGGTTAAGGTTAAACTCTGAGATGGTTGGATTGGATGGAGTAGTGGATTTCCCTTTAAGCGCAATTAACATTTGCTCATTCGGTTAAGGAAAATATCGTAACTTGACTGGTATGTCTTAGATTCAAATTTCAAATGGATGGCGAGCCTAAGAACTAGGGCTTCTTTGTTCAAAAGCGGGATGCGAATTATCTTATGTAATGACACATAAACTGCCCAAATTATAAGATATTCTTCTCATAACATAAGCTTAACAAAATAACGTTAAACTGAATGTAATAAAG